>NC_000079.6:52776317-53150067 GCF_000001635.26 Mus musculus | reverse complement strand
ACAGAACACCTGAACCTTCTCACATCCAAGTCCCAGGGCTGTGTGTGTGTCTCGTGTCTCTCTCTCTCTCTCTCTCTCTCTCTCTCTCTCTCTCTGTGTGTGTGTGTGTATGTGTGTGTGTGTGTGTGTGTGTGTGTGTGTGTGTGTGTGTGTAGGGGAGTGTTTGTATCAGCATACCAGATCACTCACCTAGTTCTCTAATCATATTGTATCATGTGGATGATACGTTAGTTTACTTAGAAGTCCTCATTGACTTAGCACATGAGGACAGAAGGAACAAGAAACAAACCCTAGTGTACGGCAGAAAACACTCCCTGTGAGATGCTACCCTTGAGTGTCAAGCGTGACTTTGCTCTCACGTGCCAGCAACCACACTGCAGGTGACATCCACTCCGGAATATGCCTTGGTCTCTCCATCCAAAGTTAACCAAGAGGAAGCGGGACTTCCCCACCAGTAGCACTGGGCACGAGGCTGTCATTTTGGTTCAGGGTGGATACTTATTTGACTGCTTCACACTGTTTGTGGGTTTCTGGGTAGTCAGTAACTTTTATGCTTCTCTCACTGTGTGTGTACACAGCGCCAGTATGTTTGATTCTACGTGGCCTCTCTACGCCTACATGGTGCTGAGTGATAGCCTGTGGAGCATGCCAGTTTGAAACATCAAGCTGAAGTGCCTTTCTCAGGCAGACATTTGTTAGCAGCCTTGCACAGCCCCTGCTTTTGCCTTTTTGAAAAATTGTGCCTGTGCTAATGCATACCCGTTTGTGGGTGCCTTATGTGGAAGCCAGTGACCATACCTTGACCATCTACCTTAATGCTTATGATGGGGTCTCTCACTGGCCTGGAACTCCCCAAATAGACAAAGGTGGGTGGCCAGCAAGCCCCAGGGACATGCTGTCTCCATTACTCCAGCACTGAGATTATAAGTATTCTGTTTGTTCAATAGGCAAAGTAGCCACAGGACATTGGCTTCTGGGAATGGATTTTTTTTTAAAGTGTGGATTCTGTGGATTGAGTTCTGCTGAACAGATAAAGTGCTTACTGCTCCATCTCTCCAGCTGCCACATCTTGGCTTTAATGACAACTTCTTCCCTAACTCAGCACTTGCTGGGCTCCAGCTATTCTGAGATCAGAGTGCCTGCTGTTGGTCCAGGGAGGTCCATCTGATTGCCCGGGAATAAGTAGGGCTTGGGAGAGGTTTAAAGAATTAAAACATTAGTTTCCAACTAATATTTTATGAAAAGTGGTGTAGTGAGTTTAACCAGGAAGGATGGGAAAACAGAATTAGAAAATGAGAGCAGTTAGACTTAAGCCTGCTATGCAGGTGGGGAGGAGACAGAGGCCAAGGGCACCACAGTTGGACATGGATTTTTGGGAACCCCGTGGCGTGGAGGCCACTGTGCAAACAGAGATACTCGAACCAGCTTAGAACCAGCGTAGAGACCTGTGCATTCAAGAGTAAGTGAGCTGAAGAACCTGGTCCCTGGCTGTGCCCCCAAATCACAGCTGGACCTTTAGTTCACCAGGCAAGACTTCCTCTGAGGAAGTCTCTGAAGTGAGGCTGTTTGGGTAATTCTTGGCTCCTATACTAACCAGAAGTCACCCGATACCGAATTGTAAACTTTGATATTTTAATAGTGTGTTGTTGTTATTGCTGTTGCTGTGATAAAACACCATGGCTAAATGCATCTCAAGGAAGAATGAGTTTATTTGGGCTCATGGTTCCAGGAGAGACTAGAATGGCAGGGAGGTGGGGTACAGGAGGGCGTGACAACAGGCAGCTAGAGCAGGAAGCCAAGCAATCACAACTTTCACTACCAAAATGAAGCGTATAAAGCAATCTGGAAATGGAACAAGGCTCTCAAAGCCTGTCTATTCCCGGTGGCATACTTCTGACATACTTCCTTCAGCTAGGCTGCCTCCCAAAGGTTCCGTGACCTTCCTAAACAGCACTGCCTGCTGGACACCAAGTGTTCAGACATTTCTCATTCTAAGCATCACCGGGAATGAGGGTGGGGGGATCTTGAATTGGGCTCAGTGTGCATAAAGTGAAAGGAGCCATTTTTACCATTCAGATGACAGTGTCGTAGGGTTGGCGATGTTCAGGGCCATGCTGACATTTTCTTCCCCCTCAGTTGACACTGTGTCTCTACCAAATCCTGGCTCCCCATCTCTGTCACATCAGAGCATTCTTCCTTGTCTCTGTGACTCTAGCAACTCTAGGGACCTCAGATGAGCACAGTCACACTTGATTTGCTGTTTTGTGCCCAGCCTGTCCAACTTACAACAGTGTCCTCAGGGATCGCCGTATAAACAGCTCCCCCTTTTTAGATGGGTATGTTGGCCAGTCTTTTGGTGTTTTACATCAAGCTCTGAGTGGAAGGTGTTGGTCACCCCAAACTTCATAGTGCCTTACCCTCAGCCGGCAGGACCCCCTTGAAGCCTGGGCCCTGGGTGAAGGCTGGAAGAAAATATGATTGGTTAGGTGGCTGTTGGAAATTGGGAGGCGGGCATGTGAGAGCTTCTTGGTTTGGTAGTGCACCCGCCCCTCCCCCAACTGAATGACAGTGAGCCCCTTAATGTCCATATATGGAGATGTGTCCAAATCCACACTTGTTTTCCCCATTCCAATGCAGTGGGTGGCTATTCCACCTGACATATTCTGTGCTCTCTCGGTAGATGGCTGTCCTCTCAGAGGTAGTATTCAGCTATCCTTGTAAAGAACACATTTCGGTCATTCACAGCTGTAAGACCATCACATCAGGCAGGTCTGGGGATGTGGGGGATGAGTTGCTTAAGAAAGTTCTAATTCCCAGAGCCTGATG
This sequence comes from Mus musculus, assembly GCF_000001635.26. Classification (NCBI taxonomy): domain Eukaryota; kingdom Metazoa; phylum Chordata; class Mammalia; order Rodentia; family Muridae; genus Mus; species Mus musculus. The sequence continues at coordinate 53,147,241 of NC_000079.6, read as the reverse complement.
TGGTGACACATACCAGTCCTCCTACCTGGGAAGTAGAGGCAGGAGGATCAGTTCAAGGTCGTCTTTGGTTACATAGTGAGTTTGAGGCCAGCCTGGGCTCTATGAGGGAGACAAAAGGTGTGTGTGTGTGTGTGTGTGTGTGTGTGTGTGTGTGTGTGTGTGTTTGTGTTGTTCTGCATTTTTCTCTTAATGACCTAGAACTTCCATCCATCTTAGCTCAGAATCCTTCATCTTGGAAACCGGTTCTCTCTTTTCTCTGTCTTTTTTTTTTTTTTCCTTGTTCCCTCTCCTGTTCCTCTCCTGCCTGGTGACATAGAGGGCTTCTTTCCCAAGTGCTGCTGGTCTGTGCTGTTTTGGAGATAAATTAAAAAGCCACTTTTTATCACATCATGAAATCAGATTCTATGAAAGCCAATAGCTATTGCCATAGCGTCGTCTTCCAACGTATTTGCTGATGCCGGGCAAGCTTGCTCTGACAGCATCTGCCCCAGTAAAAGCCACGTCTCATGTGTGTGTGCTCTTGCTTTCAGGTGAAGTGGAAGATTCGGAGGCAATCGACACCTTGGGACAACCTGATGGACCGGACAGCCCACTTCCCACTCTGAAAGGTAAGATAGAAAAAGAGCTGCTGTTATGATCACTACAGAAAATCATGGGGTGGATGCTTTGCCCTTGTCCCTGGGGGCTGGACCTGCCCGATCAAGTGGATGATGGGGGTCCCCTGGTCTGTGGCTGGTCCATTGCTGGACATGTGAGATTTGTACACGAAGTCTTTTTTCTACCCCCAGGAAAGACTTTGGGAGTTGATGAGGCTTATTGGAAGCCAGCAGAGAAGCTGTGGGCAATGTAGCCAGTTGGGGAGGAAAGGGCCTTGGGCTTTCTGAGGTTCTGAGAAATGCCTTGGTGGCCAGCCTTGCATCTTGGACCTTTGTTAAACACCTGCTGATAACTATCTCCCACCCCCATATTTATTCCTCTCAATGAAATAGCCGCGTGGTGGTGTCTCAGAGGATGACACTGTTCTATGCTGTCATCTGAAGGAGAGTTCTGTGTCCCCTTGTGGTGGCTCCTATGGTGGCTTCTGGGTGTCCTGGAAGTTTTCTGTAGGCACGTTGCTCACCTACCATATCTTATAGGCGTTATGGGTGTACCTTATTGACAGAACAAGAGAGACCAAATGGTCTACTTCCTTGAAGAAGCAGTACATTCTTTTCAGAAATAACCCCCCCCCTCCAATTATTGCTGTCAATATACTTCTTGATGTGGGCCATCCACTGGAATATTCTTCATTCTCTAGGACTGTTTTCTAACTGGGCAAGCAAGAAAAAGTTTGATTAGAGGTCTCATATAGAGAAGCTTAGGGAATGAGCTGTGAGCCTCATTTGTAGGGGAGTGTAGTGTTTCTGCTGATACCATCTTCCATCTGGTTCACATCTATTAGCCAGGCAGAAGCTCCAACCTGCCAGACAGAACGTTTATTAACACAGCAAGTCCTGCAACACCATACAGATGCCTGGGGAACGGGCAGGACAGGTGGTGCCACCTGTCCTCCATCTGTCCTCAGCAAGCATGGAGGGCCATGCGAAGGAATGGTTTTAGCATCAGAATAAGTCACCATCACACTTTTAACTGTGAAGCTGCCCCATCAAAGAGGGTGAGGGCACTGTCAGGAGGAGCCTTGTGGCCACAAGCTAGGACCACTCCTTGATGCCAGGCCCTTTCCACTCAGGGTGGGAGCAAAATTGAACAAAACCCATGCAGATCAATATTCAGAGCCATTGCCGACTACCGCTGCGAGACCTGCTATGGAGGAACAAGGAGACCAGACATGACGGATACAAGCTATGATGTTCAGCTGCAGGTTCTTGTGTGTGTGAGTGTGTTGGACATAGTGTTCACCTGGGTGTGCACTTTTGTGTGCAGTTGCTCGTGGAGGCTGGAGGTCAGCCTCAGCTCCTCTGTGGCTTTCCATTTTGATTTTTGACAAGCAGTGTCCTGTGGATCCTGGAGGTAGCCAGCATGGATAGGCGAGCCCTAGAGGTGTTCTCTCGCCACTTCTCTAGAGTATGGATAACAGCTGTGTGCATTGTGTGTGGGTTCTGGGGATAGAAATTAGGTCCTTCTGCTTCTCTAGGAGGAGCTTTACCAGCTGAGCATCTCCCCACTTCCACCTCCGAGAACTAGTTTACGCTACAGAATGTGTAGACCGATCGTTAGTTTCTGACCTTGTCATGGGCTAGGGCGACACTAGTTAAGAGTTGCCTGACTTACAACTTGGGCCCTGGTGCTGCCCACCAGCAGGTGATTCTTGACAAGGAACATTGAGGAAAGTCTCTGCCTGGTAGACAGAACTGTCCCCAGAACAATGGAATTTCAGTTGGGTGGAGTGACCATAGCCCCCCTGTCTTTCTGCTGTAACCTCAGGTGACATAGACCACAGTACTTCGTCTTTGCTGGGGCCCAACCCATGCTGCAATAGGCTATTCATATCTGTCTGTCTGGCCCTCTGAATGTGCGCCTGTCCCTTTAAGAGGTGGTGGGTGTCAACTGTTTGCAGGTCTGTCTTCCCTCCACATTCCTTCTTCTTCATCTTCAGATCTTCAGGCTCTATGTTGAGTAACCTAATATGTGGAAAGCTAAATGAAGCTTGTAACAGAGCTTCACATATTGGGACATAGCCTATCGAGGCAGAGATACAATCTCTGAGTTCTGGATGTTCAAAATTCAGATGTCAGCAGGAGTGGCCCCTTCTGAGGCTTAGAGGTACCTCTGTCCGTCATCTCCCTGAACTTTGGGAGTTTCAGGTGGCCTTTGGCATCCCTTGGCACTTCTTGTCTTAGGGTGACATTGTTCAGGCTTCTGACACTTTTCCTGTATTTGTTTGTCCATATTCACACCTGCTTTGCAGGACCCTGGCCAGTGCTTTTGAGCCCACTCTGCTTGTCTTAAGTTGAAAAGATACCCAATGAACCCAAGTCAGAGAAGACCACACCCACCGTTACCTGGCTTCAGAGCTCAGCGTTAAGATTTGGGGAATGGATTCAGGCTATAGTTAAGATGAAGAGTGTTTTCCCAGCATTCACTGAGTCCTGAGTTTGAACTTCCGGATTGCATAAATTGGATAGGGGGGTTTCATAGCTGTAATCCCAGCATTTGGGAGGTAGAGGCAAGAGGAGCAGAAATTCAAGACCGTTCTTAGCAACATACGTGATTCATGCCTGCACTAGGGACTCACTCTTCTGTGTAAAATACATACTGCACACAAACACACACACACACACACACACACACACACACACAAGCTGAGTGAAAGAATGAATAAATAAGTAAAACACCAGCCAAACACCATTGAGTGGCCTCTGTCGCTCAGGTTCCTCTGTGTGTGTGTGTGTGTGTGTGTGTGTGTGTGTGTGTGTGTGTGTGTGTGTAAGAGGAGAGAGAGAGTATGCCTGCTTACATGTTTTCGCATGCATACCTATGCAGAAGCACTTGTGGGGATCATACATGCACATGTAAGTGTATGCGTGTAGAACCCAGAGAAAAGTTCAGTGTCTGTCCCTCAGATATCATTTTCCTTGTTTTTTCTTTTTTGAGACAGTCTCGCTTTCTCCTGGATATTACTGGCTTGGCTGGGCTGGCTAGGAGCGAGCCCCAGGAACCAGCCAGTGCTTGGATTGCAAACACATACCTCTACACCTCGTACTAGGGGTTTGGCTGGAACTCGGCCTCTTGCTTTCAGAGCAAGCACTTCACTGACGAAGCTCTCTCATGCCCTCCACACCCCCAACATCGTTTGTCTTCTTATTTTCCCCAGGGTCTTTCATTCTCTCCTCTTTCCCCCATTTTCAGCAGTGGCTCTGTGCACGCTGCACAGGGAAGCCTGAACCCAGGCCCCTGCTCTGGCCTCTGGCTGGTTTATTGACCTGTAAATATTTTCCTCTGAAGTTGGCAGCTTTACCTCCCTCCTGCGACCCTCAGGGTCTCCTTTTCACTTGCCCCCTCCAGGAAATTGTCTGTTTTGTTTCCCACCAATCGAAACCCCATGACCTTGTGACCCCAGGCACAGAAGGCTTTCTTTATTTCCTTTCCTACACAGGGTTGCCCTGATCAGGAAGCCAGTTGGGGGAGGTGGCGGGGGTGGGGTGGGGTGGGGGGGTGGTCCTAAGTCATTTGACAACATGGGTGACCGTCTGGATACTTGATTGGGCTATAAAAATCATTAATCATTGATCTGTGTGCAGCTGGGCAGATGGGTGCCGTTTTCTGGCGATGGGAGTCTCCTTTAGTCTCTGGGATCTCTTAATGTCTGGACTCAGCCCCTGCACAGAGCTGACCAGGCTGCTGCAGAGATGAAGCTCCTTGCATGGGCAGGTAAGGTTGTCTCATGCAGAAGGGGAACTCATATGGAAGAATTGAAGTGGGGAATTTCTCTTCCTATCCATGCCATCGAAGGCCTGTGCTAGCCAGGTCTTCAATGAAATTCTCCATCAGTGCTGCCTGGGTACTTATAACCTGATCAGTTGTCTACAGGTTTTGAGGCTGCTCAAAGCAATGTCTGCAAGCTAACGGAGAGCTTAGAAAGTGATCTGCGTGAGCCTTATATTTCGCTGAGAGGTTAACTGGCCGGCTGCAGATTCAACCCCAAGGGGGAAGGGGTTTGGTGCACAGTCTCCAGGGAACTTGCTCTCTAGCCTGCTTTCAGGTTTGGCCTCAGGAGAATCGATGATGGAGAGAATGGTGTGCCAAGCTCACTTGGCAGCTGTCTCGGGTCAGCGACATGCACGTGCTTGGTAAAAATATTAGGAAACGCCGTAAATGCTTTGGCAAACATACCAGCAAAATGGAGCGATGCCCAGGAGCCAGAAAGAGAAAGGAAGGGATTGAAAGGAACAGCCCAGGTCTGCCAGGGCAGGGCTGTTCTAAGCAGCTCTCTACATTTGCAGCCTTGGAGAACAATCTGACCTTCCTGGTTCCTCATGTTCAAGAGTCCCATGAAAGGGAATTGAATTCTGGGTACCCGTTGAAGAGTAGGGTGGCCCTGAGGCCATGCTGCAGACTTGATAAGTCTGTGGATTTCAGAACAGACACCAGTAGGACGTAGGTGTCCTAGCCAAAGAGCAGTTAGAAATGTTGAAGGCAAACCATTTGGAGTGGAACAACTGCAGAAAGTAGACACCGCGGAGGAGAGTGCCCAGGGTTAGAAGATCCAGATGGAGAATAAGTGCTTCAGTGTCTCCTTCTAGAACTAGGAACTGGATAGCGCAGGATTCCCTCCAAGGAGAGGTGATGGGCCAGGATAAAAAAATCAAGTGAGCTTTTAATAAAATAAAGGAATGTCCATGTGTCTTAGGTACGATTTTACTGCTGTGAACAGACACCATGACCAAGGCAAGTCTTATAAGGACAACATTTAATTGGGGCTGGCTTACGGGTTCAGAGGTTCAGTCCATTATCATCAAGGCTGGAGCATGGCAGCATCCAGAGGCATGGTGCAGGAGGAACTGAGAGTTCTACATCTTCATCGGAAGGCTCCTAGGAGAATACTGACCTCCAGGCAGCTAGGATGAGGGCCTTAAAGCCCATGCCCACAGTGACACACCTACTCCAACCAGGTTGCACCTCTTGATAGTGTCACTCCCTGAGCCAAGCATATTCAAACCACGACATTCCACTCCTTGGCCCCCATAGGCTTGTTTAAACACATGAGTCTATGGAACCCATATCTAGCCATAGCAAAAAGTACCGTTAGTGCAACTTCCAAAGTCCCCATAGTCTATAGCAATATCAACAATGTTCAAAGTCCAAAGTGTCTTGTGAGATCTGTCCAATCACTTAACTGTAATCCCCAAATCAAGACAGACACCAGCTGGACAGACTCCAAACTCTGCATCTCCATGTCTAATGTCAAAGCAGTTTTCAGATCTCTAACTGCTTTTTGATCTTTGTTGACTACAGCAAACTTCTTTTCCTGGGCTGGTTCCACTCCCTGTTGGTAGCAGCTTTCCTCAGGAGATATCCTATGGCTTTGGCATCTCAAAAATTTTGGAGTCTCCAAGGCAACTTCAATGTTACAGCTTCTTGTTTCAATGTCAGGGATCTACACATGATATTCTGGCCTTCTCCAAAGGGCTGGCGTTACTTTTCCAGCTCTGCCCTCTGTGCCACTTTAAACTCAGGTTGATCCAATCTGCTGCTGCTGCTGTTCTTGGTGATCATCCCATGGAACTGGCATCTCCAATACACTGAGGTCTTCTGCTGCAACTATGCTTTACCACTAGCCTCTCATAGGCTCTCTTCATGGTGCCAAGCCTCAACTTCTTTTCAAGATCCCTTCAGTCTTGGGCTGTCAACTACAACTGAGGCTGCACCTTCACCAATGGCCTTCCATGGCCTCTCATAGTTGCAAGCCTCAGCTGTTCTTCATGACCCCTTCAGCCTTCAAAACCAGTACCTCCTGGGTGATTCTTACATATTACCAAGTACAGCTGCAGCACGAGTTACAACCTTGGCTCTCTCTGGAACACAGCTTCTCTGTGCTCTCAGAAAACACTTCCCTGAAGATTTCACCTCAGTGGTACTGATCTCTTCTAAATCGCCGCTAGCCAGCATCAATTGTCCCAGTAGTTCCTTCTATTTTTCACTCTATAGCCAGAGCTCCCTTATTCTGATTACCAGCTTTCTGTTTTCCAACTCCCTCACTGCTCAAGCTTGGTTTTCCTGGAACTTGTTCTATAGATTGACCTTGAACCCAGAGATCTGCATAGCTCTGTCTCCTGTCATGCTGGGATTAAAGGTGTGTACCACCATGCCTGGATTTAAGCTTTTCTTCACCCAGTACCTGTTTTGTTTTGTTTTGTTTTGTTTTGTTTCCCCAGATTAGCCTTGAACTCAGAGATCTGTTTGGCTTTGTTCTTCTGGGATTAAAGGTATATACCACCATGCCTGGATCTAAACTTAGCTGGATGGGATCTGACCTCCAAATCCTTTAATCAGCTCCATTTCACTTCCTGGTGCCCTTTTAATACTTGAACCATATATTTTATATTTTTCCTTTCTAAGCCTGCTATGCTTGTTCAAAATGATTAGAAAATCATTTGATCACCTCAGTTAAGCGTTGCCTTATTTAACTTAATTAATAGGGGGGAGAGAGATTGGAGACGTACTATTGAAAGGGCAAGCCCTTCACTGCCTCCCACCCAAATAAAAGAGCCGGTCGAACTCCTTCTCCCTGTTTCCCACCTATCATCCAAAAATGCGGAGGAATATCAACTTAGTGTTATTTTCACATTGTTCAGTCAAACTTAGCCAGAGTTCCAACGCCCTACTTAAAATTCAACTAGAAAGTTACCTACCAAGTACTAATTAGCATTATAAAGTCAGAGTCTGCAGCTCCAGGCCTTTCAGTTAGTTGTTTACTAGAAAGGACAGTCTTAAGCCAGATACAGTTTACCATAAGAAAAGTTAAAGAATCCCAGTGAAGCAAGTTTTTTCTTTAGCCCTAGATTCCAGGCAGAACTATTGAGCATAGATAATTTTTCCCCCCTCAGGCCAGCTTTTTCTTTTTTTAAATTTTGTTAATAAAAGGGAGGAGATGTAGTCTCCCCTCCCCCAGCCTGAAACCTGCTTGCTCAGGGTGGAGCTTCCTGCTCATTTGTTCTGCCACGCCCACTGCTAGAACCTGAGGAGCCACACACGTGCACCTTTCTACTGGACCCGAGATTATTCGGCGGGAATCGGGTCCCCTCCCCCTTCCTTCATAACTAGTGTCCCAACAATAAAATTTGAGCTTTGATCAGAATGAATTTGTCTTAGCTCCGTTTCTTCTTTCGCCCTGTCTAGATTCCTCTCTTACAGCTCGAGTGGCCTTCTCAGTCGAACCGTTCACGTTGCGAGCTGCTGGCGGCCGCAACACACCTACTCCAACAAGGCCACACCTCCTGATAGTGCCACTCCCTGGGCCAAGCATATTCAACTCATGACACCATGTCAGGCCTTTTAAGTCTTCTTCCAACTATGGATGCTGTTACACTGCTTCAGTTTCCTCAAGAGTTTTGAATTCTAATATCAAGTCAGAAATAAACCCTTAGGTTCTCTACCACTGAGGCATTGTGGGCAAGCCTCTCACTCAAAGCTAAGAGCTGATGTTCTGGGGAAGCCAAGGAGCCAGGAAGTACCTGGTTCAGGTTGGGGAATGTCTGAGAAGGTGTTCAAGCAGACTTGAACTGGTACTCACTTGGAATCAGAGTCCTATGGCCAGGATTTTATGGGAAATCCAAAGCCAGAGAATTAGGATGATACATAGCACCATCTTATTGAGGAATAAGCTATTCCTATCCTATCCTCAAGCTATTTCCAAAGAAATCCTACCATGAAAAATTACAAAGCACACTCACAGAGCTCTGTACAGGATGAGTGGATGGCCAGTACACAGTGAAGCCAGGGGACTTGTTCTTTATAGGAAAGAATGAAAATCATCAGAAGAACAAGTGGTGGATTCAAAAGGGAACCAAGCAGACCTTATAGAAGCAATACCTACGAATTGAGAAACTGGATAGACAGGTTAAAGAACAGTTTAGACTGTGTAGAAACAACCTCAGAGAGCTATAGGAGAAACACCTACAGTGAATATCCCAAATGAGAAATGTAGGGGAGGAATGAAGGCAGGATTTCATGAAACACTGATAGGAAATCTTACTACATTGACAAATGCATGAGTTTTTAGGCTTGAGGAAAGGAGCTACGGTCTGAAGAGACCAACATAAAAGTAATTGTGAGGTTGTAAGAGCAGATGCTTAGGATGGCAAAGACAGGGGGACAACAAACAATGGGAACTGACAGAATTGCAAACAGTTTCTAGTAGAGGTGAAAGACATCACTGCTTCACTAGTGTTCTATACCCAGCTAAACTACTCGGCAAGGTCAAAGTATCACATACATTTACAGTAAGAATAAATGTACAACCTCAGTCTATCACCCAAAGCACTGATGTGATTCTGGCTGAGTTGAGCTGAACATAAGAGGAAGAAAAAAGACAGGAAGTAGCGCTGAGGAAAGAATTTATAACTTGGCTGATGTCAAGGAACCCTGACAATGAAAAGCAACACTAGTGATCACAACTGATTGAAACCAGAGCATGATTAAGAATTGAGAGGCAGGGACTCCTCTTGTGAGCAAGGTCTAGGAGAGAGGGGTGTTTATATTCCAGCATTTAAAGTTTCTTGTGTTTGGGCAGCTTTGTCAGGTGAAGCATGATGCTGATTAAAAGTAGTTTAATTATGAATCTATAACTGTCATACTAGTTATGAGCAGAAGTAGAGAGTCATTAACGATTCATTTTAAAATAAAGCAAAAAGAATTAATAGGCAAAGTGAAAACATTAAAGCTCATTTAAAATTCATATATCAAAGCATTCATAAGCTTGCGTATAAAATTATATACAATTTATAAGGTTCATAAAGAGTAAAATATCATAAAAATGGTAAACTATTAGGCAAGTGATAGTAAAGCTGTTTTAACCAGCATCTTGAGGTACTTTTGATAGATTAGAAACTGTTCTAGACAAATGCACTCCACAGTAAGGAACGTATGATGTGGTAAACTTGAGGGTTGATGACCCTAGCTACAAGGATTCTAGTAGGTAAGTGGAAGTCAAGAGAACTACTGATAGCTATTTGACAGAGAATCGGTGAGCAAATCTCTCATGGAAACGGCTGATAAGCATAGCAAAATCGCCAACATCAATCAGGCAAGATTGATTTAATGAGCACATATAAACTTCTGTGCTGACAGAGAAAACATCACCACCTAACACATGTAGACTGTCTACAAGAATCCAATCCAGATTGGGCTGCAGAATTAATCTCATTGGCCTCAAAGAATCATCATCATGTAAGAGATACTGTTTTAAAGAAAGGATATTTGTTGTCTTTGGTATTTTTTTTTGCCACCCCCACCACACATTTAATATGTGTGGGTGTTTCCCCTGTGTCTTAGTCAGGGTTTCTATTCCTGCACCAACATCATGACCAAGAAGCAAGTTGGGGAGGAAAGGGTTTATTTGGCTTACACTTCCATACTGCTGTTCATCACCAAAGGAAGTCAGGACTGGAACTCAAGCAGGTCAGGGAGCAGGAGCTGATGCAGAGGCCATGGAGGGATGTTCTTTACTGGCTTGCCTCCCCTGGCTTGCTCAGCCTGCTCTCTTATAAAACCCAGAGATGGTCCCACCCACAAGGGGCCTTTCCCCCTTGATCACTAATTGAGAAAATGCCTTACAGTTTGATCTCATGGAGGCATTTCCTCAACTGAAGCTCCTTTCTCTGTGATAACTCCAGCTGTGTCAAGTTGACACAAAACTAGCCAGTACAATTGACCCCTTGTCAACTTGACACACAAAAACATCACTAGTAAGCCTCAACCCTTACAATCTTATTCATCCCCAAGATCTAAATAACTTTAAAAGTCCCACAGCCTTTACATGTCCTTAAAATTTCAATCTCTTTAAAATATCCATCTTTTTTAAAATCCAAAGTCTTTTTACAATTAAAAGTCTCTTAACTGTGGGCTCCACTAAAACAGTTTCTTCCTTCAAGAGGGAAAATATCAGGGCACAGTAACAATCAAAAGCAAAAGTCAATCTCCAACCGTCCAATGTCTGGGATCCAACTCACGATCTTCTGGGCTCCTCCAAGGGCTTGGGTCACTTCTCCAGCCAGGCCCTTTGTAGCACACGCGTCATCCTCTAGGCTCCAGATGCCTGTACTCTACTGCTGCTGCTGCTCTTGGTGGTCATCTCATGGTACTGGCATCTCCAAAACACTGCATGACCCCTTCAGTCCTGGGCCTTCAATTGCAACTGAGGCTGCACCTTCACCAATGGCCTTCCATGGCCTCTCACAGTGCCGAGCCTCAGCTGCTTGGCATGACCCCTTCATGCCTTCAAAACCAGTACCACCTGGGTGACCCTTACATATTACCAAGTCCCGCTGCAGCAGGAGTACAACCTTGGGCATCTCTGGAACACAGCCTCTTTGTGCTTTCAGGAAACACTTCCCAGAAGATGTCACCTCAATGATGCTGATCTCTTCTTAATCACCGCTAATTTCTTAGCTCCAGCTAACCAGCATCAATAGTCCCAGTAATGCAAAGTTTTTGCTTTGGTAGTTCTGGTATCCTGTTAATCACAGCTGATTCTTCAGCCCCAGCTAACCAGAACCACAGAATCTTCACAATCAAAACAGCAATGGCCCTGAAAAGAGTCTTTAATTTTCCCTCTGAAATTTCACAAACCAGACCTCCATCTTCTGCAGTGTTCTCAACATTATCTTCCAAGAAGCTCCTACACAACATCCGACAGAGCTCTTAACAACGGATGGATCTTCAAGCCCAAAGTTCCAAAGTCCTTCCATAGTCCTCCCCAAAACATGGTCAGGTTGTCACAGGAATACCCCACTCTGCTGGTACCAATTTGTCTTAGTCAGGGTTTCTATTCCTGCACAAACATCATGACCAAGAAGCAAGTTGGGGAGGAAAGGGTTTATTTGGCTTACACTTCCATACTGCTGTTCATCACCAAAGGAAGTCAGGACTGGAACTCAAGCAGGTCAGGGAGCAGGAGCTGATGCAGAGGCCATGGAGGGATGTTCTTTACTGGCTTGCCTCCCCTGGCTTGCTCAGCCTGCTCTCTTATAAAACCCAGAGATGGTCCCACCCACAAGGGGCCTTTCCCCCTTGATCACTAATTGAGAAAATGCCTTACAGTTTGATCTCATGGAGGCATTTCCTCAACTGAAGCTCCTTTCTCTGTGATAACTCCAGCTGTGTCAAGTTGACACAAAACTAGCCAGTACACCCTGCATGTCTGTGAGCCTTTTGTGTGCCTGATGCCTGTGGAAGCCAGAAGAGGGCACGGAATCCCCTGAAACTGGATGTGAATCTCCTGAAATATGGTTGTGAGCCTCCATGTTGGTACTGGGAATTGAACCTGGAACCTCTAGAAGAACCGCCAGTGCTTCGAGCAGTTCTCAAGCAAGTTTGTAAATATCTTAAATTACATTTTATTAATTTATTTGTGTGTGTGTGAGTGTATGCCATAGGTCTTAGGAATCACACTCAGGTCATCAGGGTTGGTGGTAAGTACCTTTACCTCCTAAGCCATCTTCCTAGTCCCTAAAGCTTATTTTTCTTTTAGAAAACAAATACAATAACCAAAACAACAAAAACTGGGTAAAACTACTGCACACCTTTAGGGCTGGGCTGGTAAGATGGTTCATTGAGTAATGATGCCTGCAGCCAAGCCAGAAGTCATTAACTTGATCCCTGGGACCCACATGAGGGGAAGAGGAAAGGACTCACTCCTTCATTTTCTTCTGATGTTCATCCACATACATGTGGTGGTATGTGTGCCCATGCACACATACACTTAAGTAAATTAACAACTGTAAAGAGGCACACCTTCAATAACTCATGGGTAAAAGAAAAAAAATCTTAAAATGAGTTACAAGCTACTTGGGTCTGACCACATATAGGAAGATTAAAATGATTTATTGTGTGGCTAATGAGCTTGAAGGCACATTTCATGTTTTATACCTTGGTTATTAATAGAGAAGGGATTAACTGTGGAAGTCAGTGGGAGGGGGGAGGACAGAATGAAGATGAATAGGTAATTTCAAAAAAGATGCTTGGTGTCCAAGACACATTCTGGGAGATGCTGGTTCCCACAGAGACCACTGAAACCACTGGTGGCATACATCAGCATGGCACTTCGTCACATGCATCCGATCGATAAAACTTTAAGGTCCCCCAAGACCAAATGTTGTCACAGTTGTGGTAGGAGCACTGACATATTTATAGGAGGCACATCTGCAGAGACTGGGACTAACAACAGCCCCCAGGCCTTCGTCCCTCCACATCCAGCAGGTATGCTCGAGCTTCTCTTGAACACACACAGGGCCAGATGTGAATGCAGATGGTTCAGTAAACCTGTTGAAGCCCAAATATGAAAACAGTTCACAGCTCCTCCACTGGGAAATGAGTAACTGAGCTGCGATGTATTTATATAGTGGACTATTACACAGTAATTAAAGAACAGTACCAACATAAACCAGTTTGAGTGAAAGCAGGCAACGAGAGAAGGTGACCTGTCATGAGAAAGTTCCTGAAAGCATAAAATAATACAAACTGCAATGATGGATGGTCATTCCTTGGAGGGAGAAATAGGGGGGACCGGAGACTTTCGGTTGTACCCCAGACCTCTTAACTGTTCTAGGTCAAGTATGGCAAAAGCCAGCCGTCAAATTTTTATGTTGTTTGTGGGGATATGTCTAGCCTTGATTTCTGTGTGCTGCAGTATTTCAGCTTTTATTGGTCTTTAATCCACCAGAAAACTGGGCAAAACAAATAGCAGAAAAGGCAGGAGAGGGGCTTGAGTTCACAACAGAAGGCTCTATTGTCAGTGAAGCTGGTAGCTACGTAAAGATCCAAGACAACAGCCCAGAAGCTATTGAACACAGGACGACACAAAAAGTCTCAAAGGAAAAGTGAATGCTGTAGACAGGGATGGCACCCTCAGAGGTCAGGATGCCCTGATTTCCGTATCCTGTGACTGCATCTCCTTGCATGGTGTACGGCTTTTGTAGGCATAACGAAGGATCATAGATGGGGATATCACCCTGGATTTACAGATGACTCCTGTGTAACCCGGAGCCATTGTAACAGAGGGGCAGAAGGATCAGAGTCTATAGTAGGAGATACTGTGTAGACAGAGGAGCCTTGAGCCAAGGAGTAGGGTGGTCCCTGGTGAAGAGCCAAGGCAAACAGATTTGAAGTCAGACCCCCAGGACAGAACCAGCCCCACCAACACCCTGACCTCCGTCTCTGTGCTGCTCATGTGTGAGCAGTAACAAACTTGTGCTGTTTTATGCCGTGATGTTCAGGCCATTTGTTAAGACTGGTAGTAGGACATTCATGCATTTCATGGTGTCCCATAGTTTTCCCATTAGCCTTTAACTGTGGAGACAAGACACAACAGGAATAAAAGTGATGTGCATGTATAAGGAAGATTCCGGATGGGCGAGTGATCTTCCTGAAAAATAAAATGTGCAGATCTATGTGAAGAAAATTGTAACTCTCTTCTGGGTAGATGAGGTCTAAAGTAGGCATCTGGGCCACCCTGCTCCAAGTGCCATCTGGAACTCAGCCCTGACACGCACCTACCACAGGCCTTTCCGTACCAGAGCCCTGTTTCTGAGGAATGGAATACAGTGATTCTGATCAAAGGGAGCGAGTGGTGCCAGAGCAGCATCTGCTACTCTCCGTGTCAACCTGTGCGTGACCCCTCGTGCTGGGATGTAGCAGTGGGCACTGGGAAGGTGGAAAGGGTGGGTGTGGTAGAGGTCCTTTTGCAGAGAGAAGGCGGCAGCCAGGGAACACCTTCCAAGGAGTGACTCTGTGAGTACAGTGGGTTTTGTTAGAGATCTTCATGCTTAAAAGGGTCCACAGCCATGTCCAGCAGTGTGTGGTTGTAATCCTAACACTCTGGAGTTTGAGACAGGAGGATGTGGAGTTCCGGCCCAGCCTGAGCTACATGAGACCCTGTCTTTAAACAACAACAACAACAACAACAACAACAACAACAAAACAACAACAATAAAACCCCGAAGGGCTTCAGTCAGTAGGGAAGGGCTTCAGTGTGCTCTCTAGAGCAATGGTGGGTATCAAAGAGCCTTCATCAGGGTGTAGCCAGCACACCAGTGTGACTGGCTCAAACACATGCATTCAATCAGGTCTTTTAAAACAGAATCTCCTGCCGGGTGACTCAGACCTGTATCCTACCACCTGGGAGGCTGAGGCAGAAGGATTGCTGTGAGTTAGAGGCCAGCCTGAGCTATGAGCTATGTAATGAGTTCAAGGCCAGCTCAGGCTACACAGTGAGACCTGTCAGAAAAAACAGACTCAGACAGAACACAGAAGCCAAAATCGTGTCCAAGACTGCCCAGCACTAACAGTCATGTGACCAGTGACTTTCAAACCTGGCTGTGTTTCTCCTGAAGCCATGGCTGAAATTATGGACTTAGTGTTCTAGAATGTGCTATATGTAAACAGAGGGGGGACACCTTTGCTCAGGATGGTCACACAGGAGCCCAGACCCTTTCTCCTGATCTCACCATGTTTGCTCTCTGTGACCCCCCTCCCCATCTGCTGCAGGCTACTTTCTGAATTTTCTGGAGCCAGTCAACAATATCACCATTGTTCAGGGCCAGACGGCAATCCTGCACTGCAAGGTGGCGGGAAACCCACCTCCCAATGTGCGGTGGCTGAAGAATGATGCCCCGGTTGTGCAAGAGCCACGAAGGGTCATCATCCGGAAGACAGAATACGGCTCCCGGCTGCGGATCCAAGACCTGGACACAACAGACACAGGCTACTACCAGTGTGTGGCTACCAACGGGCTGAAGACCATCACTGCCACTGGGGTTCTATATGTGCGGCTCGGTGAGTGTGGACAGCAGAAGCCCAGGGCTAGCAGATAGCATTCACAGTGCAGAGGGATGGACGTGTTTAGTATTTGTAGCTGAGCATGAACAGGTCAGCAAAAAAATCCAGAAACTGCCCCAGGGCCTTTCCCGAGGAGCATGATGTACTGCTAACAGAGGAAAATGCAGACAGAGCAGCCTGTAGACCCTGCCCACTGAAAAGCATCCTAGCTGTACAAGGTGAGATGGGATGTTCCCAGCAAGACGATACTGCAGGAGGCCAGGCTCCCGAGGAGCTTGGCCATGCCACAGATGGCAGGGGCCAAAGCCTAGGACCCACCTGTGGCTCCCGCCACTGACTCACTCACCATGACTCTTCTGTGGTTCTGCCCCAAGTGCACACCAATCCTTCACGAGCAAAGCTGGCCCCACCGGGCAGGAACAGTACTGAGTTTCTGCGCTTGTCACATAGGACAGCAGGATTAGATGGCAGAAGTAAATTATCCTCCTTTGACTCAGTAGGGGAAGGTCCCAGGTAGCGTGCACCTCTGGCCTGTCATCTGGGCTCACGTTAAAGCCAGCTTTAATGAGCAAAACAGGTTTTGTGGATACAGTTTAGATGAGGAACGAGCAGGGACAGGAAAAGCGCCCACACACGCCCCTACACAGAAAGTTCTCTTTCTGAGTGTCTGTTCTCACTAGTATGGTCTCATGAGTGGGAGGAGAGTCCGAAGCCTAGGCATAGCTAGGAGGAGCTGCTGGATTGCCCGTGTTTACCACTGACCATATTAATAACTTGTCTTTTTGTTTTGTGTCTTTAGGTCCGACGCACAGCCCGAACCACAATTTTCAGTAAGTTCGCGTCTCCATCACTTGGCCGGCATCCTGAGCATTTCTCTTGTGTCAGTATGCAGGTTTTGAGCCCTAACATGGCCACATCCATACCGAGTTTGCTGGAAGTTGGCTGGGAGCCCAGCTGAACAGGCATTTAATTGGAGTTGGGAAACTTACAGTATCATAAAAACAGATGTTAATTGCTTTCAGCCACCATAATTGCACAGGGCAACGAAATGGGCTATCTAAGCACGCTCGCCGGATTCTCATAGGAGTATTTGTGGACAGGGAAGTCATTCTCGTTTTGCGAGCCAGCACCACCAATCTGCAGTTCATATTTTTCTTCTGGTGTTCAAGGTTGAACCCAGGGTCTTGCACAGTGTCTGCCACTGGGCTCTGTCCCCTGTGCTTTATAGATATGACCACGGAGCATCAAGACACCCTCGGGAGCGGGTTCTCAAGTTCACGTTAGAGAGGATCGTTGGTGGATTCTAGCCTTGGGTTTGGGCTTTTGTTTCCATGTAAAACATCACTCCTCTGCAGGCTAGCCATGAAGGGTGTTCTCTGCTCTACAGCTTGACACCTCTCTCTCTGGCCGGAGAGTTAGTCTTTCTGTTGTCTGACTCTGTGAGTGAGGAACCACCCTTTCCTACAAGGCCCTTTCAGATCACTCAACAAGACAGAACTTGTTTACCGGCTCCCATCTCTGCCTGGCCTTGGGACCCACTAAATGATGAACCTGAGTGTTCCAGTGGGAGTCAGGGTGGGGCAGCAGGCAGCTGAGAGGATAGCAGCAGCTGACTCTCCGGGCAGATGTGTGGAATGCTCAGTCGAGAAGCAGCACCGAGAAATGGCCTCAGGGGTGTGGGTGTGGGTGGGGTGGGGGATGGGGGTGGTTGGGGGTGAGGTGGGAGTAGGGACAGGTGGCTTTAGAGAGGCACAAGTCAATTAAAAACTTGAAATAGTTCTTTATTCTTTTCTCATATACTTTCATGTCATACCAAGTGCTATTATATGCAGTTATAGGCTGTTATATTACACATTCTTGTTCCTGGAGATATGCAAAGTGGTGAAGCCCTTCAGAACGTGCATGAGGCTCTGGGTTCAGCCCCCAGCACTGCAACCATAAGCCATATACACATGCCATTATGAGTATTTCCTATTGGAATTTCTTTACCCATCATTTAATGGCTATTATAGTGTACACAGATATTTACCTAGGCAATATCGAATGTGTACATTTATAGAGCTATAAAACTGATCTTGTCATACACTTAGGCAAAGTGGTAAGTTGTTATTTAGAGAAACTGCCTCACACTATTGATTTTTCTCTTCATTTTAAACCATGTCTGAAAGTAGCACATTTGTGGAACTAGCTGGGGATGTTACAGTGCCGTGCACTCTCTGAGTCTCTTTCTTTCTCGGTCATATTGACAGCCATACTAGGTTTCTCTTCTTTCTTTCTTTCTTTCTTTCTTTCTTTCTTTCTTCCTTCCTTCCTTCCTTCCTTCCTTCCTTCCTTCCTTCCTTCCTCTCTCTCTCTCTCTCTCTCTCTCTCTCTCTGTTTCTTTCTTTCTTCTTCTTCTTCTCCTTTTTTCTTTTCTTTTCTTTTCTTTTCTTTTTTTTTTTTTTTTTTTTTTTTGGTTTTTCAAGACAGAGTTTCTTTGTATAGCCCTGGCTGTCCCGGAACTCACTCTGTAGACCAGGCTGGCCTCAGAAACTCAGAAACCCACCTGCCTTTGCCTCCCAACTGCTGGGATTAAAGGCATGCATCGCCACTGCCTGGCCAGACTAGGTTTCTTGAAGAGGCAGCTAGCATGGGAATATATTTAGGGAGGGGCTCCACTTCCTTTTGCTTTATTAGAAATATTACGCCCAGTGCACTAACAAACCCTTCTTAGGTATCGTCTGTGTCATTGCAGCCGAACCATACCTGGCTCTCTCTCTCTTTCTCCCCCTTTCTGAACTTGGACACAGAGCACGTGACTCCCTCAAATGCAAAGACTCTCCACTGTGATTACCCACAGTGCTTCAGTGGTACACTCTGACATGTCCCCCAAGACCCCAGGGTAGCAATAGCCAGAACAAAAAAAACCATTCACCTTTGTACATAGTAGCCTCCTTAGCCACAGCTCCTCTTTGCAAGATTACCCTTGGCCAACCTCAGCCTGAAAATATTAAATGGAAAAATCTATACCCAGTTTATAATTTGAAGATGTACCTCATTCTGAGTAGCATGATAAATTCTCATAGCACCTAACTGACTCTTAGGTGGGGTTGAAACCATCCCTTTGTCAGACATATCACACGATGTATGCTGCCTGCCTGGTGGTCACTCAGTAGCCATCTGGTTATTGGGTGGACTCTACAATATCACAGTACCGTGCTCAGGTAACTCATATTATAGTTAATGTTGGTCCTGGAGCACAAGAGCACTGTTAGGGCAAGTGGAAATGTGCCAGAGAGACGCTGTAAGACCCCATTCACACAACTGTCACTGTAGAATGTTATTGTTGCTAATTGTGCCTAATTTATAAATTGAACATCACCGCAGGCATGTGTAAAGGTAAAAAGCCCCAGTATGCATAGTGCCGTCTCCGGTTTCTTCTCTCTTTAGGGTCGCAGGACGCATTCCCAGTGGGTAAGGAGGGGCTGCTACACTCAGTGTTGCTGAATAGCCATTCACGAGCTTAAGCAAACACATCACCCTTACCTTCCACACATGGCCTTCCCCTTGTTCGTTTCACCACGCTGACGGAGCAATGATGATGCCCTTTGTGCATGCCCCGGTTTCCCATCACCCTGAGGCCGCCTGGGTGCCCGGTTCCTGGAATCCTTGTTCTTTCTTGCCTGTCTCTATCTTCAGTCCAATCTTTGTTTCCAGTTTTTCTTTATGATTTTTCAGTACATCTTGAATCTTGTCTTTTGGTCAAATGGAAGCTAATTTTTTTAAAAAGATTAATTAATTAATTACTTTATTACTTTATTACTTTATTTATTTATTTATTTATTTATTTATTTATTGTATGTGAGAACACTGTCACTTGTCTTCAGACACACCAGAAGAGGGCATCTGTGGTTTCTGGGAATTGAACTCAGGACCTCTGGAAGAGCAGTCAGTCAGTGCTCTTACCTGCTGAGCCATCTCTCTGGCCCTTAAGTTAATTTTTATTACCTTTATTTAATGTACGAGTGGGAGCAACTTGGATGAGTTAGTTCTCTTCTTCCATCATGTGGGTCCTGGGGATTAGAACTCAGATAGTCAGGCTTGGAGGCAAGCTCCTTTACTCCCTGGGCCATGTAGCCAAGGCCTAGATGGAAATACAAAGATTCCTGCTCTGTGCAGAATTCTTGGGCTTTTTGTGTTGCATCGTGTTTAAAACCGTCGTCTGTAGTTTCCTTGAACTGTTTAGATTGGACTAATAATGCCTTCACAGGTAAATGGGCGAGGAGTGAGGGCTCAGCTGAATTTTCCTCTCAAGAGCCACGCCTTTTACGTTCTAAAATATTCCCCACCCCCCAACATTTTATTAGGAAGTATTTCAAGCATGCAATGTTGGGGAACGTTTTAGAGCAAGCACCCAGCCACAACCAAGGCCTTGCCTTTCTCTCTGCTGGCTTCATTGTGTCTTCCTCCCACGCCCCATCCACCCATCCATTCATCAGTCCAGCTTGTTGCAGACAGCCTCACACTTATCCCGAAACACTACAGTGTGGGTACAGGGTGTTTACAGTGTCTGCTGTATTTACAGCTAATAACAGAGACCTGTGTCTTTATAGTCCCACTCTCAGATAGAAAGCTAACGGTGCCGGTCCTGGTGGTGCACGCCTTTAATCCCAGCACTCGGGGGGGGGGGGGGGGGGAGGGGGGCAGAGGCAGGCAGATTTCTGAGTTCGAGGCCAGCCTGGTCTACAAAGTGAGTTCCAGGACAGCCAGGGCTACACAGAGAAACCCTGTCTCAAAAAAAAAAAAAAAAAAAAAGCAAGCTAACAGTAGCCTTCACATGTTAACGTTCTCCTAGAGATTCTCTGTTGTGGGATGATGTCACAGAGTTAGGATGTTGGTGCGAGTTACTCTTTTAATTGGTGCTGAATTAATCTGACTTTGTGCTGGCAGATGCCTCTCAAGGTAGTCAATCCATTTTTAAGTTGCCAAATGAAAACTTGTACAGCCAGGCCTCTTAGTGGGGGTTCGTAATCTCTGTTATGGGGTAAGCTAAGGCAGGAGGATTGAAAGTTCAAGGCTAGCCTGGGTTACAGAATGAGTTTAGGGCTAGCCTGGGCAACTATGTGAGCCTCTGTGCTGGAGAATAAAAGAGATAGAGTCTTTGCCTAGCATTCTCCAGACCTTAGGTTCATTTCAGGATACAATACACAAAACAATGAATAAGTAAAACAAACACTGAAATTTGTGTGTATTGTCTGAGAGTGTAGCTCGACAGAAGTAGTTAGCATGCAAAACACCCTTAGGTCAGGTCCCAGCACCAGAAACTTGCATCTGTTTATAGAATACAACATGATGTCTTGATACACTTAGATGTTGTAGAATGACCTAATCAGGCCCATTAACAAATGCATCATCTCACATCATTATCATTTTTTTGCAGTGAGAACAGGTAAGATCTCTCCGTTTGCACTTGTTAATAATTATACAGTGCGTTGTTCTTACTTCGCTGTATCGAGAATTGGTTACTTGGGCTTGGCTTATCTCAGGCCTGACTGAAATCCCTCAGCGCTGCTCCTCAAGCCCTCGGGCTGTTTGCCTTCAGTCTCTGGTGGCCGCCACAGATAACGTCCCTGTGGACTGAGGTCACAGGCCATGGCCTTTCCGTAGCGATGACTTTGTTTTTCCTATTGATTTGGACTGCCTCAGACTCACCTGCATAGAGATTTCTCTGGAGGTAAGGCAAAATGGTGAGCTTAAGGCAGTAAAATAATCCCTTAGTTCTCCATGTGCTCTGGGAGTGACCAGTCTGTCCCACTCAGTGGCTCCGTCATGGCTGTTTCCTTTGGCAGAGACATAGCCACTCTGGCTGTCCTTGGTCAATTGGTCTTTTCTGTAGGTGGATGCCAAGTGGGTCAGTGACTGACAAAGGAGGCTGAGTTCATCCTGTGTCATGTGACTTTGAGGAGGAGGCTGTTATTGGTCCTCACACAGTAATGTGACTGTCTGTCTTATGCTCCGCCCCTCTGAGCACGTTGGCCCTAGACTTCCGCTGCTGTGAGATGAGAGGCAGGTGGTTGCCCTGGGTACTTAAGGCATTTACTGCCATCCTTCCATCCGCCTTCAGCTGATGGTGAGAAGGGTGTGTGCAGAGAAGAAAGGGTGGCGCCGCCCTTCCTTATAGCTTCTCCCAGGTTGGGGTGATGCTCAGGGAGCCATGAATGCCTGGCACTTCCTATGTACTTCTGGGTTCCTTTCTGCTGTTTTAAGTCAGTGGTGGCTCATGTTCACTATCATAGGGCCACATATTCCATACTAGAAACAGTTATACAGGATGTGGTGATGCCGGGAGCCTCTGCCTTAGAGCCCCTTCCTCCCTCTGTTGTCCTCCACCTACCTTTGGGTATGTGGGTGTGTGACACACTGCTTCAAGAAAGTGCCCCATGCTCTTGGGCAGTTAAAATTTAAGCTAATTCTTGGTATTTTGAAAGTCACCATCCTTGGTGTCATGTTTTAAACCCTCTTATTTTCTGACTTTCTTGACCACCAAGCATGTCCACAACTGCCACCCTGTTATCCAGCTACATGCTTATGGCCCCAGAATCTCCATTACCAAGTCTACCTTACCTGCCAGTCACAGACCCAGGACCTCCATCCCATAATGAGTGTCTGTTTCTCTGTGTCTGGCTCACAGTCAGGTGCACCCATCGAGTGGCCAAGCAGAATGCCCTGGGCTGCCCCTACAGCTCTCCCACTGCTTTATGGAGACCGTTCTCTACTCCTGTTCAGGTTTTATCCTAATTACAGGAAAATAACAGGATAAAAACTATTTAAATTGTCACTGACAAGCCAGTGACTAAAGGTAACTTGAGGGGAAACCAGGCTGCCTTATTACAAAGGACATTCTCAGAAAAAACAAAAAACAAAAAACAAAAAAACAATTTAACATTTGGCGTTAAAGCTTAGACCACCACCTTAGAGGTTTGGCTCAACCTCAGATGGAGCTTGAAGGAGAGACGCTGGACTAAATTTTTAACTCAAAGCCACCTTGTTACAATAGGAAGTGTAACTCTTGGGGCCTGGGGGGATGACTCTATGGGTAAGAGTGCTTGCTGGGCAAGCATGAGAGCCTGAGTTCAAATCCTCAGCCTCCACGTGAAAACCAGACATGGTGGTGTGTGTTTCTGTAACCTGTTGCTCTTATGGGGATGGAAGGTGGGAATAGGAGAATCTCCAAAGCCGATAGGTCAGCTAGTCTGGAGTACATAGTAGTGAACAGCAGAGACGACACCCCTCTCCCCCAATCCCAAACAAGGCAGAGAATGAAGCTATGCCCACATTCACACACAGGACTACACACACATACACAGAAAGAAAAGTAATTCTCTTTAAATCCTGTAATGAATAAAAATTGTATCTTAATACTTAAGTCTGTACTGCCTAAATGAGGGGTGTTACGTGACAATAGCTATAATGTCTGAGTATTTAATGGTACTCCAATTCCTTTAATGGTCCACTTAACAGATCCTCTCTCCCTTTGCAAGCACTAACTGGTGCAGTTTGTTTCTAATTTGGATCCTTCCTTGACCTTCTGTGACCTTTTCCTTCTTAGGATGTCCCCTCTAGAGGCCTTTCTTGACAGGAGAGGCTGTGTGGCTTACTACCTATTTGTAGGGCCCTGCCTCAGTTTCTCTGGGGGCTTCTGATTCCTGCTGGTTATATCACTTTACCCCCATATCGCTAAGCCATCTGTCTCCTTCCCTTGGCTGTAGTTTCTCCTGGTAGCTGTTTGCCTTTTCAGCTTCCAGTGTGGCCGGGCTCTGGTTTGTACCTGGCCACATCAGGTAGAGCAGGGCGGTTTAGTCTGGCTCCACAAACCTCTGAAGATCTTGTGGGCAGTAAGAACATGTTCCTTTCTTTCATGCACCCGACTTACAGGTCTACAGTTACATCAGAGGCCCGTTCATGGACCCCCTGCTCCGCTGCTGTACCTCCTCACACAGCAGCCCTGAAAATTCTGCTGCACCCCACTAGATTTGCCTCCTTCGAGCATTCTTGGGCTGTTGAAATAGATGCCTAGTTTTCATTGTTAAGGAATGGGAATGAATCACCATGGAAATTTGTAGAGGTATATCCAGGGGGGATTTCTAGACAGGTTAATTGAGGCTGGAAGATTTACCTTGAATGTGGGCAACAGCATCCATTCCTTGGAAGATGGAAGCAAGCCCGCTCTTGTCTGACTGTAGATACAATGTATCTACATTCATCTTTCTTGTCTGGTTGTAGATTCATCACTTTGGCTGACTGTAGATACAATATGTCTACATTCATCTTCATATCTGACTGTAGATACAATGTATCTACATTCATCACTGTAGGCTGACTGTAGATACAATGTATCCAGTTGCCTCCACTTCCTCACTGCACAATGGACTGGACCCTCTAACCATGAGCCAGAATAAACCCTTCCCTCCTTGAGCTGCTGTTTTCTGGTATTTTATCACAGCAGTGAGTTCTAGAAAGGTCAGGCCAGGGAGAAAGAAGAACGGACTACCGTTGTGAGCCTTCTTGATCTCCTTATGTGTGCAAGCATCATCCATGTTATCTACACAGCAGACTCCAGGCCGCACCTCGGAGTGTCCTGGTTGTATTGTCCACTGTGGTGCCAGTCTCTCAGTTGCCATGGAGAAGGCAGAGGGCACCTGCATGTGCTGCCTTTGTCAAAGACTGCCCCCCAGCATTTCAGTGCCGGAACACACCTCATGCATTATTAAAATTAATTAATAATTTAAAATTATTAAGAATATTTGTTTACAAATAAGGGCACCATGAAGGGAAAGCCAGTCTCTGATGTAGTTCAAGAGTGAGAAGTGTGTGAGATGTGTAACATCCCATGCTAGGGACCTGTGGATGAATACCTCGTGCCCACATAACCTCATCTGTAAGAGGTCTTCCCACGGCTAGAGGGGTGGTGCATACCATTGATCCTAGCAGCTGGGAGGCAGAGGCAAACCTTCCCTGTGAATTTGAGGCCGGCCTAATGTCCATAGCGATTTCCAGCCAGAGCTACACAGTAAGATGCTGTCTCAAAAGGAAAAAGGAAGTCTGTTCGTGCTTGGCACTTTGTTAAGGGGTTCAGGTTTTTAAAAAGTGATTAAAATTAAAAAGTGACCAATAAGTTGTTAAACATCTGTGTTAGGCTTGCAGTCAGCCTGACCAGAAGTTAGCGTTCCCTCTTGCTGTCCTCTTACTACAAGGCCGCTGATAGAGTTCTTATCGACAGCCTATCACGAGCTGAATTGGGCAATATGCAGTAGGGCTCATTTTGAGTTTCCCTTTCTATGGGTTGACGCTGACATATCCAGCATGCGGTCATCATTTCTAGAAGTCCCCAGCCCTCAGACTCCTCTGAGGAGCTCAGATCCATCCTCTTGCCCCTCCGCACCCAGCAGTCTGGGATCTGATTACTGCCCTTGGACTTTGCCTTTTCTGGAGCATTGCCAAGTTGGAGCCACACGCACAGTGCAGAGCTTTTCAGATGGGCTCGGTGCCCTGCCGGCAGGCACCCACATCCTTTCCCTGACTTGTGTCCTGTTGTGTGGACCACCACTCTGTTTATCTGTGTATCTGGTTGCTTCCCAAGTTGGGCAATAAGAAGAAAGCCACTATGTGATGGTTTTTACGCTGATGGAATTTTTGGACCAAGTAAAAAAGAAATGCCAGCTTGCCAAGTATGGTGACCTAATCCCAGCGCTTGGGAGGCTGAAGCAAGATGGGGGCCCTCAGAGTTCACAGCCAGACTAGACCACAGAATGAGTTCAGAATTACCCTGACTAAATAAAATGGCCCCGTCACAGAACTAAACAAACAAAGCAGAATAAAGCCAAAACGTCGATGGTTTGTAAAATTCTGGATTAAAACCACTTCATGGACCATTTGTCCTCAGCAGTCACTCACGGAGGTTTGTTTGTCTTTCCAGGGATGACGATCAGGAAGATGGCTTCTGCCAGCCGTACCGAGGGATCGCTTGTGCGCGCTTCATTGGGAACCGGACTATTTATGTGGACTCCCTCCAGATGCAGGGGGAGATTGAAAACCGAATCACAGGTAGGTCGCACAGCCCCCTCGGGGTACAGCAAGCGCCTTCTGTGCAGGGCCAACCTGTTCTTTCTCATCAATCTTATGAGAACATAGCCTGTCCTGTGAAAACAACCTCAATCTATTCTAAGGGTGGCACTTAGCAACCATCCACTATGCCCTGTTCCCAAAGTATCTTTCAGCACTACCACACCGGGAAGCAAACACAAGAGCTTTAAGGGACAGGCCCCACGTAAACTGCAGTTAGCAAGTGTAGATGTTTGGAATAAACACACGCACACACACGCGCGTGCGCACCCCAGCCAGGCTGGGTGTGTTGGGGGCACTGATATCACAGTCACACTCACTCTGCTTGAGAGCTTGCTCTACATTTCCTGCATGTTTGTGCCACCTGTGTGCCAAGGAAGTGAAGCAGCGCTCCTCAGTCTCTTCGGGAGTTTTCTGGCTGGCCGTGAGCTTTCAGCAGCCCAGCGTGGGCTCCATGGTGAGGGATTTTTACTAGAAGACGCTTTAGGAAGGAAATCTGTTAGTCTTGGACCCTACCACTGCCTTCCTTCCCAGACTCTGAAAGGGACCAGCAGCGTTGTGGGGGCGGGGCTTGAATGCTTTCTGTGGCGCTATTGGCCAGGCTTTGTATGAGAGTCAGGCATTGCTAGGAGGGGGCACGACAGAGCCCTGCCCTGGCAGTGGCTTGGGCTGGAATAAAGATCCAGGCAGGAAGACACCACTGCTGACGGGACCTCCTAACTTCAGCCGAGTTCACAGTCACAGCAGAGCCCCATGAGCTGTGTAAACTACATGGGTGAGGATCAGAGGCCGGTGGGAAGGCTCCCTGAACAGTTTGGTGCCCTTGCTGGAAGCATGGTTTAATGTCACCTTGTACAACAATGAAGCCTTGGGTTCAGTGACAAACGTGCCTCATGCTGTGACTTCGCACAGGCGGAGTCAATCTGATCCTGCAAGTCCAGAATCCAGTAGGCTTTGAGTCACAGAACCAACATGGCCCCTCGGTGGAGCCCCGGCTTTGCTGGTTCAGCACTCACAAGCTCATTCAGGCACAAATGCATTGAAAATGTGATATGGAACCACCTGAAGACCACGCGGGTGAGGCCCGTGCGAAACAGTGAATTTTGTGTTGAAGCCTAGGTTCCCTCCCTAAAGATCTCACTTCATGTGTGCACATGTTTTAGAATATGGACGTGTCCCTAAGCCCAAGGGTAGGGGATATGGAAGTACCTTCCCTGCCTAGAGCTGATTTGGGGTAAACAGCCCTCAAATGACACATTTGGAGTCCTGTGAACACAGCAGTGACATTGTGAACTGGCTCCCTGAGGAACTACTGGCTGTGCCTCTTAGCCCTTAGTTGCCTGGCACCAAGGCTGACTTTTCTGGCAGCAATCCCCTTCATTGCCAACTCTGTACTGGGGCGTTTATTCCTTAGTTAAACCAAATCCTGGACACATTGTCCTTGACCTCAGGTGCCCATACAAGGGTTGGGCCCACGATTTCCAGCCCCGGGGCTAGCCAGTCCCTGGGGCCACTCACATCCCACCCGTATTTTAGGTACTGGGTGAAAGTTCATCTCTTCATGTAGTCTCAACTAATCACTTTCTAGATCTAAGTCGCAAAGGATTGAAGGGCCAGCTGTCACTTTTATACATTAACTGAGAGTTGGCTGGAACCCAGACTCAACAGTTGCCTTTGGGGGTCTGGGCTTGTATCCTGCGACTAAATGTCTGACAGCAGCGCCACCTGCTGGTTATATCTGGTAGTGCACACCCAGAGTCCCTTCCTCTGGGTTTTTGAGGTGTTCACAGCTATCTGCAGAATCTGTAGGCAGAGGAACCTGGCTGCTTCAGTTCTCCACGTCTTACTGGATACCTAACCCCCACTCTGACTTTCCAGTCCTCCACACATTCTTTTTACTGCCTGGGCTGTCTGCCTGGGCCTCTCAGGGTGAGCCTGGGGTACCTAGAAGCCCCCCCCCCCCCCCCCCCCAGCTAGATCTCTTTCTTGCTATGTTCCTAAGCCCTCTAAGGTCAGGCCGTGTACAACCCCCTGCTGTAGAACCCACGCACAGACTAGATCCTCAGGAGATAAGCTCTGGAGCTGAGTGTGTGTGTGTGTGGGGGGGGGGGTGAGGCATGGTCTCCAGGGGCTGGAATGAGGTCGAGAAATGGTGTGTCCAGGGCTCAGGGTAGCCACAGGAGTGAGTGGGAGAGGGGCGGGGGGTCAGGTTGTAGAGCGGGCCATTGATGGTGCTAAGGTTGTGGTTTGAGCAGAGCATAGAGGTGCGGGGCGCTTAGAGTTGTGACTGTTAGTGTGTAGGGTGTGGGTCAGGGTTTCTCAGAAGTTGTGTGTCTGGAATAGGATAATGGGGGTGTAGGACAGTATCAGGTGGGCACCCAAGTCAGGGGTTGGGGCTCAGAGGAAAGGTTATCAGGGTGCCTGGAAACCCAGAGGAGAGGGCGGAATGTGAGCTGTCTTTGGTAGCAGTGAAGTTGAGGGGGTGGAGAGGATCAAGGACCAAGATTAGGGGCTTCAGGGTTTGTCTTCTGGTAAGAGTTGGGCTGAGGCGTGGGACAGGTTAGAGACTGATTGAAGACGGCATCTTGGGCTGGGGCGGGGCTTGAGCTGTCCACGGCTCACGCGTTTCTTTTCCTGCAGCTGCCTTCACCATGATCGGCACCTCCACGCAACTGTCAGACCAGTGTTCACAGTTTGCCATCCCATCCTTCTGCCACTTCGTCTTCCCTCTGTGCGACGCACGCTCCCGGGCGCCCAAGCCTCGGGAACTGTGCCGGGATGAATGTGAGGTGCTGGAGAACGACCTGTGCCGCCAGGAGTACACCATCGCCCGCTCCAACCCGCTCATCCTCATGCGGCTCCAGCTGCCCAAGTGCGAAGCGCTGCCCATGCCCGAGAGCCCGGATGCTGCGAACTGCATGCGCATCGGGATCCCGGCGGAGAGGCTGGGTCGCTGTGAGTGTCATCCTGAGGGTGCAGAGCTGAGCAAACACACCTCTAAGCTTCTTAAGGTCTCTGTGCCCTACTGAGCAGGGCCAGGTCGCTTGCCAGAGTGGACAGTGCAGTCTCAGGGAAGCCCTCTAGTGGCTGGGTGGTTAACCTGCGCCAGATTCTCACCTGAGCTGGACCCTTCCTTGCCTTGTCTGGGTCTGTCTCCTTGAACCTGGGATTTCCAAAGCCTTACTTCATACTCCAATCCATGTTGGGACCATTGGAGTGGCAGAGCCAGCCTCCTGGCTTGTTTAATGGGCTTCAGACTCTGGAGCCCCAGGGATTCCTAGCACTGGACAGCTTTCAAGAGCTCAGCAAGCCCCTAACATGCATCCCTGGAGAAGGAAATCTGGGACGATCAGCTTTCCTGGGTGCCTGCCCATGGAACATCTGATCTCAAAGATAGGGACTATTTCATTCTTCTGAGCCTGAGATCTGGGCATGGCCTCTTTGAATCTGCACAGGACAGAGGCACGTGCTCCATCTTCATTCCCTCCATGGCAGAATGCCACGTGGATCCCCCCATCTCCCCCGTGCCTGTGGGCTAGAGGTTTTAGTCAGCTCCACGAGCCCTGGCAGGTGGACAGAGGCCAGTCAGGGTAGGTTTAGCATGCTCTGTCAGGTTTAGCATGCTCTGAGGACTGCATGGGGTGTTTCTAGAACAGGTAGGGAGGGAGACCCAGGCCTGAGGCTTCTTTCCCGAAGACTCTAAGGATATCTGATCTCTGCGGTTCATCTGGGTGTTCCAGAAGTGGGCAACTCCTTATGCTACTAAGCTGGTGGAGATGGACAAAGCCTGAGTTAAGATTTAGATGTATCTTAGGATAGAGTTTGCAGTAAACACATGTGCAGCTTAACAGACACATCCCAGGTTCTAACGCCTGTATGGAGGCGGGGTGAAGTGTGTTCTCACGTGGAGCTGAGCCGGACTCTCTTTAGACAGCAAATGTGGCCTCTGAGGGGCACAGGACCAGGCCTGGGACTTGCCCTAGTTGCCTGTGCAGCTCCATTTTGCTTCTAGAACAGGCTGCTGTTGACATCAGCATCCTGGCCTGGGTGGTTGGATGTGGGGGCCTGGTGGGTCCCATAGGATTCAGTCCCTCTAATGCTACCCTTCAGGTCACATGTAAAACCCTTAGGTCTTTTGGGTTTCCTGCCAGAAGGCAGGGTGGCTCTGTTGTTCCTTTCTGAAAACCCTCAGGGCAGGAGGGCTCTGCATACAGGCTTGCCAGCGTCCCTGGATGCTCAGGCCGATAACTTTCTGTTTCTCTCAGACCACCAGTGCTACAACGGCTCTGGCGCCGATTACAGGGGGATGGCCAGTACCACCAAGTCAGGCCACCAGTGTCAGCCTTGGGCTCTGCAGCACCCCCACAGCCATCGCCTATCCAGCACGGAATTCCCTGAGCTGGGAGGAGGCCATGCCTACTGCCGGAACCCCGGGGGCCAGGTGGAAGGCCCGTGGTGCTTTACGCAGAATAAAAACGTACGCGTGGAACTGTGTGACGTACCCCCGTGTAGTATGTATTCTCTCTATATATACATATATATATATTTAAATGTCGACTGCTGAGTTTGCCTGTAATGGGAGTTTGTGTCTTGCTGGAGGGTGGGGGAGGAGCTCTTGTGTCCCATCTTACCACAGAAGCATTTGTTTTAAATAATATTGTAATAGCAGATTATCATGGGATGTTTTAAGCTAAGAAAAGTCTGACTGCTGTGCTGGGCATCCCTAATCTCACCTTCTAGTGGTGACTGCCGTGTATATTCTAGAACCTTCCTTCCACCAGGTCCCCGTGTGTGTGGTCCTGGACATTCGGTTTAGCGCCTGGATTCCCACATCAGCATTTCTAAGCTTGGTGGAAATAATTCTCCTTACCCCTTGTCCCGTTTCTTGGAGGTCTCTACGTCCCCCACAGTATCTGGTATATCATGAGTGGGCGAAGGCTGTTCAATGGCCAGTTTAAACCACCAGCTGTGTCTGAGTGCCCTGTCGATCTGAGTCACACATATCCACAGTCATATTTATCCATTACCGGTCTTCGGGGAGCTGGGGTCGCAGGGCATCTTACCTCTGAATAAGCATGTGTCCACTGCAGGAACATGCCTTGTGAGTGAAAATGTACGACGTCACATTCAAGTGAAATCTACTTCTGAGGGAAGGCGTTGCCTCTGTAAAGCTGAGAAGTGGGTTCACAAGGCATGCTGGGAAAACGCTGAAAGAGTAGGTCATGAGCGTGCTGGGTGTCAGGCATCCAAAGTGAGTGAAGACTTAAAAAGATGCCCATCAGGCTTTTGACAGTGATTTCCTCAGATCCACGGGGTGTCCAGGTAGGGGCCATTTTGCTGAGCAGCTATCTAAAGAAAAATTATAGATTACAGGACCAGGAACCATAGGTTATAGAAAGTTCTGTATTCCTGGGGCATTAACACAAGGCACTGCCTAAAGGATTACTGGTGATAGTCAGATACCAAGCACCTCTGGTGTATCATAGGAGGCTCTGGAGTGGCCAGGACAGTGTGCAGGGAATGGATGCAGCCAGAGGAGCCCACAGATCTGTCTGTTCTGACAGGGAAGAGACCAAAATAGCTTACTCTGCTCCAAAGCCAGCAACAAGCAGGGTAATACAGATGATGTAATTCTGTTTAAGATAATTTCACAGCTTGCCCTAGGAAAGTGCAGCTTCTGTATGCCTTAATAGTTACTCTGTAGGGCTGGAGAGATGGCTCAGGGGTTCAGAGCAGTGGCTGCTCTTCCAGAGCCCTGAGTTCAATCCCCAGGAACCACATAGTGGCTCACAACCATCTGTAGTGGAATCTGATGCCCTCTTCTGGCTTGCAGGTGTACATGGCAGACAGAGCACTCATACACCAAACAAACAAAATTAGAAAAAATACAAAATTAAAAAGTTACTCTATATAGCTGAAAGCACTCATGGGAAGGTGGGTGCCAGTCCAGCAGTATGACAGCCTTTGGTGACATGGGTCACTTTAGTGATGGCCTCCCTTTTCCCTGATATAATCTTTTCCCCCCCAGTAAGTGTGTGTTGTGTTGGTAACTTCTAAATGATGATGCTAAAACAAGTGAGCGTGTTACTGTGTAGGCAGGGCTCACATTTCCGCTCCTGGGGAGAGGGGTTCGAAAGCTCCCCGCTGCTTTAGTTTATTCTGCTGTGGTAACATACAATTAGCAAAAGCAACCGATGGAGGAGTGGGCTTATCTGACTTCTAACTCCATGTTAATCGATTATGGCAGGGAACTCAGGGCAGCAGGAACTTGAAGAAGCCATCATGTAACATCCGTCAGGAGCAGAGAGGGGTCCGAAAATGGATGCCAGGGCTCAGCTTGCATTCTCTGTCATATTCAGTCCGGGATTCCCAAGCTGGGAATGCCCACATCAGTGATCCTAATCAAGAGAGCCCCTTAATCCAGAGCTGTGGTCCTCAACCTTCCTAATGCCTCCGAACCTTTGATACAGTTTCCCATGTTGTGGTGACTCCCCAGCTGTCAGATTAGCTATGCTGCTATTTCATAACTGTAATTTTGCCCCTGTTATGGATTGTAATGTAAACACCTGTGTTTTCCAGTAGTCTTGGCTGACTCCTATGAAAGGGTCATTCAATCCCCAAAGGGGCCACAACCGTCAGGTGGAGTACCCACAGACAGTCCCTCTCAGGTGTTCCTGGAGGCTTGCAACCTAGGTATCTGCTTGGCAATACAAACCATCACACCCACCCCAGGCATCAAACACAACCAGAGTCTGTTTTCTCTGTCCCCGCCTCTCCTGACGTCTGGAACATTTAGTCTTGGTTCCTTTCTGGGGAAGTCATGCTGCCTGCATAGGAACAGACGTTCTTGTTTGTCATTTTGTTTTATTGTATGTTATCTTATTTTTGTCCCTCCCCAAGGTGATGCCAGAGTCATCTCTTTTGGATATACAGTCACTAGAAAGGGCTTGTTTGCCTTGTTTCCGCACGGGTGCTCATTGCTTGATGGTTAAAGAGTATCCACGTTTGGTGTCCTTATTGACGGGGCCCAAAGGGAAGGAGAAGCCTGTGGTTTCCTAGGCCCTCTAGAGAGCCCGCCTCCCATTCTTACAGGAGAGGTCAGCCTTAACTCCCCAGATCACACCAGCTATCCTTGAAGTTCAATGGCTTCAGTTACAATGGTGCATGGGGTGGAGAAGCCATCCAAGGACAGCCAGCCCTCTGCCATGCCCTGCCCAGGGTCTGTCAGTCCCCCACCTAACCCTTCTTGCTATCTGTCCTCAGTCTGTCTCCTTGTGTGCCCTTCTGCACCTTCCTGGAAGTTCCTTATATGGAGACAAAGCTCAGCTTTTCCTCGAGAAGGATGAAGGGGAAATCGGAAGGTCCTTGTCAGTTTAAACTCCTCTGCCCCTGTTTCCCATCTGTATTCCTTTTACATCAAAGGCACCAGTAATTGTTTTCCTGAAAGATATCATCATTATACAAAACTGTTAAAATGTATTAAGATGCTAAGTAGGGTTCTTACTCTTACTCTCTTATTCTTGCCCTCTTGCTCCCCCTCTTTCCCCATTCCCTTCCCCCTCTCTCCACATGCTCCTGGCCATGGCCGGCCTCTACTTTTTTCTCTTCTCTTCTCTTCTCTTCTCTTCTCTTCTCTTCTCTTCTCTTCTCTTCTCTTCTCTTCTCTTCTCTTCTCTTCTCTTCTCTTCTCTTCCTTCTCCTTGCCTTGCCTCCCCTCGCCTTCCCTCCCCTCTTCTTCCCTTCCCTTCCCTCCCCTTCCCTTCCCTTCTCCCTTCTTCCTTTCTTCTTCTTCTTCTTCTTCTTCTTCTTCTTCTTCTTCTTCTTCTTCTTCTTCTTCTTCTTCTTCTTCTTCTTCTTCTTCTTCTTCTTCTTCTTCTTCCTCTTCTTCTTCTTCTTCTTCTTCTTCTTCTTCTTCTTCTTCTTCTTCTTCTTCTTCTTCTTCTTCTTCTTCTTCTTCTTCTTCCTCTTCTTCTTCTTCTTCTTCTTCTTCTTCTTCTTCTTCTTCTTCTTCTTCTTCTTCTTCTTCTTCTTCTTCTTCTTCTTCTTCTTCTTCTTCCTCTTCTTCTTCTTCTTCTTCTTCTTCCTCTTCCTTTCTCTCTCTCTCTCTCTCTCTCTCTCTCTCTCTCTCTCTCTGCCCCTCCTCTACTACTCTCCTAACTCCCCTCCCCATGCCCTAAATAAACTCTATTCTGTACTATTAAAAAAAAAGATGTTAAATAGGAGAAAGGTTATCAAGGAGCCCTGGATCAAAACAAAAGAGACTGGAACATGGGAACAGTCAGCCACACTTGAATTCTTGAATTCTTTACCTGGTGGTGGGAGTGGTGGGGTGATGAGCTTGTAGTTGAAAAGAGAGTGCCTCCAAAAGCTCACAAGTCCCCTCTGTGGTACCCAGGTCCCCGAGATGGCAGCAAGATGGGGATTCTGTACATCCTGGTCCCCAGCATTGCCATCCCCCTGGTCATCGCTTGCCTGTTCTTCCTCGTCTGCATGTGCCGCAACAAACAGAAGGCTTCGGCCTCCACCCCACAGCGCCGGCAGCTGATGGCCTCGCCCAGCCAGGACATGGAGATGCCACTCATCAGCCAGCACAAACAGGTCCTCCAGCCCATAATGAGGCAGCTCTTTAGGGGATGGAGTGGGGGAGCAGGGATGGAATATCAGCCAGCACAAACAAGTCCTCCTGAGGGGCAGAGGGTGGTCTAGGAGGCAGCTCTGATAGGGTCCAGCTGAAGCACCGGGTCTCAGCAGGCAAGCATACATAGGCCCTCTTGTGTGGCCTAGCCTGAGCTTAGGGATTTCCTCCACATATTGAGTAGAGGAGAGGAGTGAGTCCTGATAAAAAAACAAAAGAGAGCAGACCAGGGAACAGTCATACTTTACATGGGGGCGGGAGGGGTAGAGGTGGGTAGCTTAGCATTGAAAACGGAGTGTAGCTTCTGCAGCTGTTTCTGTAAGGGAATGTGTATGACTGTAGAAGTCACTCCTGAGACTGGCCCTCCCCTGCACCTGCCCCAGGACCTTCCTTCCTTCCTAGCACCCCCACCTCCAGCTGCCCCAGTTTTGCCCTCAGGGTGACACACACACACACACACACACACACACACACACAAAACCCCGAGAATTCAGACTGCTCCACCATTTGAAGATTACCGTGCATTTTTGAGAGATTAGGGTTTTGGGTTTTTTTTTTTTTTTTTTGAGGCAGAGGTCGGCCTCACCAGGCCCCAGACATGCACACCTAGCTCATGACTAGCTTTGAGACCAGTGTTCTGTCTCGAAGGCTCTTGAGGTGCCAGGGACGGGGCCGCCTCATTCAACTCTTCAACCTTGAATTCCTGCTGCTTGCGGTGGGTTCGGATTGGCTTTTGAGGCGTGCAGGCACACAAGCCTTAGAGGCTGCAGATCGTCCACCCAGAAGGAGCAGGCAGGGCCCATGTCACTGGGTGTCCCTTGTATCCAAAGAATATCCAACTGATCATCTAGTGCAAAGGAAAGCCTTGGACTGGCTCCGTAGAACGCGGTGCTAGGCTCTGAAATGACCAAATTCCAACAGGCAGAGCGTTAAGGCCAGGGCACCTAGGGCCCATGGGAAAAACAGAGCATCCTGCTGTGGGGTGGAGCATGCTAGGAGAGGTGTGATGGGCAGCTCTGTAGGGTCCCTGGGTGATTCTAGGAAACTGGCTCCCGGCTTAGTCGTGTGTATGAATAGATGTAGGCACGTATATGCAACAGGCCTCTGTGGGGGCACGGAGGCGTGCTCACATTTTTGGAGAGACCGAACATGTAGTTGTATTAATTCTGGAGGGTTTCAGATGGGGATAGCCCCCACGGCATCGGAGCTATGGTATTAAAAGGGCTGCCAGGCAGACCAACTGTAGAGCAAACAGGACCAGCAAGGCCTTGCCAGCAACGATCCCAGCCACTCTGCTTTGGTACCACATTGACAGTTATATTTGACTTTTTCCTCCCGGCAGGCCAAACTCAAAGAGATCAGCTTGTCCACAGTGAGGTTCATGGAGGAGCTCGGGGAGGACCGGTTTGGCAAGGTCTACAAAGGCCACCTGTTCGGGCCTGCCCCAGGAGAACCCACCCAGGCCGTGGCCATCAAGACGCTGAAAGACAAGGCTGAGGGGCCCCTGCGGGAGGAGTTCCGGCAAGAGGCGATGCTCCGGGCCCGACTGCAGCACCCCAACATCGTCTGCCTCCTAGGCGTCGTGACCAAGGACCAACCCTTGAGCATGATCTTCAGCTACTGTTCCCATGGCGACCTCCATGAGTTCCTGGTCATGCGCTCGCCGCACTCCGATGTGGGCAGCACCGATGACGACCGCACCGTGAAGTCAGCCCTGGAGCCCCCGGACTTCGTGCACGTGGTGGCGCAGATCGCTGCGGGGATGGAGTTCCTGTCCAGCCACCACGTGGTCCATAAGGACCTGGCCACACGCAATGTGCTGGTGTACGACAAGCTGAACGTGAGGATCTCAGACTTGGGCCTCTTCCGTGAGGTATACTCCGCAGATTACTACAAACTCATGGGCAATTCACTGCTGCCCATCCGCTGGATGTCCCCCGAGGCCGTCATGTATGGAAAGTTCTCCATCGACTCTGACATCTGGTCCTACGGTGTGGTCCTCTGGGAGGTCTTTAGCTACGGCCTGCAGCCCTACTGTGGGTACTCCAACCAGGACGTGGTGGAGATGATCCGGAGCCGGCAGGTGCTGCCCTGTCCGGATGACTGCCCCGCCTGGGTCTATGCCCTCATGATTGAATGCTGGAATGAGTTCCCAAGCCGGAGGCCCCGCTTTAAGGACATCCACAGCCGGCTCCGGTCCTGGGGCAACCTATCCAACTATAATAGTTCCGCGCAGACCTCAGGAGCCAGCAACACCACACAGACCAGCTCCCTGAGCACCAGCCCTGTAAGCAATGTGAGCAATGCCCGCTATATGGCCCCCAAGCAGAAGGCCCAGCCCTTCCCACAGCCTCAGTTCATCCCCATGAAGGGTCAGATCAGACCCTTGGTGCCCCCGGCACAGCTGTACATCCCGGTGAACGGCTATCAGCCGGTACCGGCATACGGGGCCTACCTGCCCAACTTCTACCCAGTCCAGATCCCCATGCAGATGGCCCCACAGCAGGTGCCCCCTCAGATGGTCCCCAAGCCGAGCTCACACCACAGTGGCAGCGGCTCCACCAGCACTGGCTACGTCACCACGGCGCCCTCCAATACATCTGTGGCGGACAGGGCGGCCCTACTCTCTGAGGGCACCGAGGATGCACAGAACATCGCGGAAGACGTGGCCCAGAGCCCTGTGCAGGAAGCAGAGGAGGAGGAGGAGGGGTCTGTCCCTGAGACTGAACTCCTGGGAGACAATGACACGCTCCAGGTGACCGAGGCGGCTCATGTCCAGCTTGAAGCCTGAGGAATATAAGGGGCCTGGAGCACCAGCCCTGCTGTGACCAGATGGGGACCTCAAAATGGCTCTGTGAAGTCCCAAAGAGGGGCCCATCACCAGAGCCCAGGGACTGGCAGGCTGGTTTGAGCCTACCCACCTGAGACTGTGAGAGATTTTTTACTATCTCCTGCACCCTGTGCCCATAAAACTGCCGCTGCAGCGCCGACTTGGCTGGAGGCCATTTCAGACAGGGACCCTGGGCAGGGTCCCTGCAGCGTGACCACCTCAGAAACAGGACAGGGAGACCCCGCCTCTGTCTGCTTTATCCTGATGGTAGATGGGTAGTGAGCTAAGGATATTGGGCACAGAAACAGGCTACATCTTCACCGCCCTGCTTTATGGGCGGAGGGTTCAGAGACTGGGGGCGGAGGCATGGCCGCGACAGGCAGCAGAGAGGCACCTTGGAGCTTAGATGCTCCGTGAGCCCCCTGCTGGCGGAGGATGGAGAGAGTTTTTCTTTCTCTCTGTGGCCCCCTGCGAACGTGTTCTTTTTTAACAGCCAAAGGCCAGCAGGAGCTCGATGCTGCCATCTGCTGGAGTCCAAAGGACAGAGTTGCTTCTGAACACTTGGGAGTGCCTTGTATTAAAGAGAGAAAAAAAAGTGCCTTTACAAAAACCAGCACGATTTTGTATTTTTGTGAAGGGTTTTAATTATACTGCGTGTGTATTTTGCCTACTTTTCTGGAATTCAAAGGAAAAAATGTTTCCTGGGTTTAGAATGTTCAAAAGGAAGCAACGTTGTACA
Source organism: Mus musculus (assembly GCF_000001635.26). Taxonomy (NCBI): domain Eukaryota; kingdom Metazoa; phylum Chordata; class Mammalia; order Rodentia; family Muridae; genus Mus; species Mus musculus. Next base: position 53,109,441 of record NC_000079.6, on the reverse strand, counting down.
GAAAGCAGTATTGTTAATTTTTTAAAAAAAGAATCCTGTGCAGACCCTAAATGTAATTTATATGGTTTTCCGTGTGCCGTTTTCATGGAAGTGTTTTGATCCTGAATAATGACTTAGTAATTTAACTGTGTGTATTATCTCTGGGATACCATCACACTGCGGGTGTGTCTGCCTTCATTCTGCCACATGTGGTGAGGTCCTTCCATTTCAGAGTTCCCATGCCACACAGGCCACGGGAAAGCTGCGTGGCACAGGGTGTCAGTTCCTTTTGTAGACCCCGTGCCTGGTGTATCCAGTAAGTGAACGTTTGTTTGGAACTTCGGCAGGTGGGGGAGGATGTGTGGTCAAGGTGGACTCCTGCTGGATGAGGGAGCCCTTGGGAAGGGTTTGGGCTGAAGCTTGCTGTGAATTTACAGTATTGCTAGAACCAGTGGCTCCATGAGAAAGAAACAAAAGCAGAGGCAAGTGACAGAGACGACAGGCACCCTTTTCTCTCCAATTTGTATTGCTTTGTATGTATGGTTTCATGCATGTGTCTGTGTGTGTGTGTGCGCGCGCGCGCGCGTTCGCATGTGTGTGTGTATACATGTGTATGTGCAAGTGTGCTGTGAGCATGTGTGCCTGTGTTTGCACATGTGTGCATGTTTGTGTGCACACGCATATGTGTGCATGAGTGTATGTTTGCATCTGTGTGCATGTGTGTGCAAGTGTTTGCTTGTGTGTGTGTGTGTGTGTGTGTGTGTACCATGTATCATAGTGTGTGAGTGGAGTTTCATTTTCTACCATGCAGGCCCTAGGGATTAAACTCAGGTCATCAGGCTTGGCAACAAACACAACAGCCTGCTGAGCCATGTTGCCAGTTCCTACTGCCTGTTGGTTTTTTAAATCAATCTTTCCCTCCCTCCCTCCCTCCCTCCCTCCCTCCCTCCCTCCCTCCCTCCCTCCCTCCCTCCCTTCCCACATTATATCCACTTACTCTATCTTAGATTGGCATGTTAGTTGCACATATTTCCAGGGTGTTCAGTGTGATGTGCCCACCCACGTATAGAATACACACTGATTGATTGAATCCAGCCCTCTCTTAGGAATCTATTCCCCGCCCCCCCCCAACACACTGCTTTTCTGTACAGCCGTAAGCGAGGATTCGTCGCAGGTGATATGAAGATGGCCTTGGGTTTCTAGTCTGATACCTTTGGAAGTTCTAGAACCTGGAGCATCGATTTGCAGGGCCCTAGAGAGTGAGGCTTCTTCACTGCCCGAGGCTGCCCACACCCCTGCCCCATGTGCTGTGCAGCTGCCTGAGTCAAGGCTGTGGAGTGCTTGGTATCAGGGCACTGGGAGGTAGTGCCAGCCAAACAACCCCTGTGCCCAAGCCAAGGGACCTTTGCTTTGACAGGGCCTGGGGGCGTGCCTTTGCTCCAGTCCTCTACCCACATCCCACTCTCTTCAGAGATCTGTGTTGATGCTGTCTTTGGCCTCCATGCACGCAGTCTGACTAGGTGTTGCTGGCCCAGAATGCCTTTCCAACAAGAGTTAGGGGTGCAGTTGATGCTGCTCAAGGGATTTCATGCTGAGACACACTGAGGCAGAGAACCATTGGCCTCTTTGGACTCATTTCCAGGGTCCTTTCTTCTTGTTCTTTCTCCATAAATTCAGGCTTGACCTTGAATGAATTGGCACTGTGACCCCCACAGTGTCCCCAAAGTTGCCTAGCCACTTTTAGGGGAAAGAACTATCTTAGACAGAAACCACCTTCTAATAGCAAGTTCCCTGCTGTGACGTAGACATGCCTCATGCTAGGACATAGAACTGACCGTGCTTGACCCCTCCCAATTTTCCAGTCTCTTGATTAAGCATGGGATATCAGGTGCAGAGGCCATGGCCGAGGCCATCGTAACAAAAGCCAGAACTGTAAAAAGGGGAACCGCAGGGTTACTGTATTAGAAGTGGGTTGGAGCCTTCCCAAAGGAAAGACCAGCAGCGCTTTTGGCTGTGTTTGGCAGAGGTGTGGGGTCTTACGGGAGGAGGCTGGGGTCAGCAAGCCCTTCCTGTTCAGATTCTGGCATTCCAAGGCAAGTATAGAGTGGTGCCCTCTGGAACAAGGGTCTCATACTCTCCAGAGGAGTCCAGAGAGTTCTCTGCTGGCCTGCCCATGGGAGAGGGGCATGGGAAGACAGGGGAGGCCAGGGTGCCCTTGCTGGAATGCCAAGTACTGACTCCCACCCTGTTTTCCACTCACTCTGCTGTCCCAGAGTAGTACTGCTTAAATCCACCCACGCAGAGTGAACTATAATGTGAGTCCTGAAGTCAGAGCGGATGCTTCCCTCAGGGACGGAATAGCTGACTGGACTACAGACGAGGAGGTGCCTCTCAGCCAGTGTGGTCGGGATGTCGAGATTGGGGATGAAGGGTGTGGAGTTGACTTGAGGAGGATAGTGATGACTCCTGAAAGAGGAACTTGGTCTCATGTCTCACTTGTATACCTGGTGGTTTAACTGTTCTGCGGACACCCGAGGTGAAAATGGGAAATGGCTTTTCAAGCGTGTCTGTAACCGAGGAAGTCACCTCAGCCGACCGTGACTGACCACCAGGTACTAACGGTCGGCACTGCCAATACCTCGGGGATCTGGAAGCAGAAGTTCTGTAGAAACGTTGGCGGGTATTTCTGTCTCAGAGGGGGAGATGTATTTGGGGGGTTTCAAGAAGGTTAAATATAAACTGTTCATTTCCCCCCTCTAATTCTAATCATAAACTTGGGGTGAACCTCGAGGGGAGCTACCAACCTATGAAAGTTTCTGAGACTGAGAAATAGTGGTTTAGTTGGAATGCTCTAGAACCATGGACTATAGAGATAGGTGACTCAATTCAGGATAGCGCTATGGTGAGAGTGTGTGTGTGTGTGTGTGTGTGTGTGTGTGTGCGCGCGCGCGTGTGAAAGCTTTCACAGCTACAGAATAGCACCTGCATGGAACTGAATTCCAAATGAGCCCTGCAAAGCCACGAGTACTTTTCACACACCTTATATTTCGGAATAAGCCATCCTATTGAGACAGTATGTGCAAGCATTGCTTGTGTTTTTCTGTACTGATGTAAGGGCGTGACCACAGTCTAGGGGGCTGTTACCTACCTGGGGCCATCTCTTGTGCTCTATGGGACGGTGCTTCTGCAACACTTTGGAAACAGCTCACCGAACACTTTGGTGTTGGCGGTGTTGGGGACAGTTTGTAGGTTTACAAATGTGTTTCAGACAGACCTTATGAAAAGTATCCGTTCCTTGTGAGTGCGAATGAGAACTCACATTTAACGTTTAAAATCTCTTTGAAGCCACATAGTGAAAAGGAGGCTGTGGTGAAAAGATTGTCTGAAGCCCGGGCAAAGGAAGAAGACCACCATCTGAATAAACAAGGTATTTTGAGGTGAATTTTTAAATGGGGGCAGAGGTGCTGTCAGGGCAGGGGATCTCCATTGGTGTGGCTGTGCTGGCAGCCACAGCTAGATGGCATGTGCTTTCTAAGGCCTGCCCCCATCCCACCCACTTTCTCTTTTCCTCGTCTGCCAAGGTGGTGGAGACTTGAGTGTCTGAACTTAGCAAATGAGTCCCCTGTAAGGGACGCTGGAACGGACATAGTAATGCCCTGCTTAGGGAGAAACGTCTACATTTAGCATTCGTTAATCGCTGAGTCACATGTGACTTTCTGGCATCCAAGGATGGCATGGAGCATCGCCTCTCGGATTTCCCTTCACACTTCTCATGAGCTCATACCTTGTTACGTGGGGGGTGTTGAGTGTAGCTGTAGTGCTATTGCCTTTGCTCTGGTTTCAGCCTCGCTACCTAGCCCCCTCCCAGTTTCTCTTGAATCCATGGATAAAAGACACACACACACACACACACACACAGGTGTTCCTTTTGAATTTGCGTTCTTGGCACAATTGCTGGGAGGCGCTACTATCTCTCGCTTGGAAAAGCGTGCCCTTATCAATAATACTCTCAGCTCCGTACCTCCCATCTGCCCTAAACTTCAGCGGCTAGTCACATCTATCCCCTGCCAAACATCCATGACCACTGTCTGTAGTAGTGGCCACAGGTCTCAGCTCCTCCAGAGCCCTCACATGGCTGCTGGGTTCTCCCTCCAACACATGGCAAAAAATTCCTCCTCTCCTTCCTTGCATCTCCCTTTTCCTCCAGGGACCTGAAAGTCCCGCCTGTACCTTCCACCCAGCAGTTAGTCCATGGCTTTCTTTACAGACAGATCAAGAACCAATTGGTTGGCATCAGCACTACCCTTATATAGGGGTCTTCCTGGGTTTCTTTAGGCAAAAGTAAGTAAATAGTTGGTGTGCTATATATTGATTTCTTTTTGTGGTGACTTCCACATCAATTCTTTTCTGTCTTTTTTTCCCCCCACGGAGCAGTGAACCTTGCCTGTGGCCAGGGTCTGGAGTTGAGGTGACTTCTGGTTGGCTTAAATCATTACTCACTTGGATGGCTTCCCTTTGTGACTGCCATAAACATTTTGCTTAACCTGTACCTGCCTCCAACAGACCTGTAAGTGAGGCTGTGAGGCAAGGCAGTACTGGGATTGCCTTTGCTTGTGAAAGTGGGAACTGTCAGTGAGCCAGGCAAGCCAACCCTGTGGGAGTATGAAGGGTGCTTATTTCCCCAGCTTGTGAAGGAACTCAGCCCGTAGACACTGGTGTCCCCACCAGAGACACCAGTGCATGAAGCAGACTGGGGGTAGGCTCTTAGGCTGAGTCTGTGTCATAGCATACGAAGTCAGGCCAAATAAGCATGCTGTCTTGGCTCTACCACTCTTCCACGGGCTGGCCTTTAGTGAGAAAAATTTAGAAATATTAAATAAATTTGAAGCCATCCTTTGGGTATTTCAAAGCTCTAGGAACATCTGGAGAACCCAGATAAGGACCAAGCAAAAATGGTCATCTCTTTGAAACCTCAGAAGGCAACATCAATAAGTTGCTCACTTGGGTGGCTTCCCTCTGTGGTTGTCATAAACACTGTTCCTGTGGAGAATCTGTACCTGCCTCCCCTCACCACAACCACAGGCCCCTAAGGGTCTCAGAGCCCCTGGTCATGGACAAGATTCAATGCTCATGGGAAGGAAAAGGCAGAAAAGCATCGATAGGAAATATTACCATTAAAAGGAATAAATATAAGAATATACCAACTATGTATTTATCCCTTTCCCAGCGATAGCCCAGGCCTGTCTGTTCCCTGTGACCATTCAGTTGACATATGTCAGTATCAACTGGACACCTCCCTGTATGATATCCTCCAGGTCTAGATGGAAGTAGGGCATCTGGAAAGAGAAGGAGCCCCCATGGCTAGAGAGACTTAGAACAAGGGCAGCTGTCCACTTCTGCACAGGCTCAGGCTGCCCATGCATGCCTCTGTTACCCATGTTTGCCATATCTGTACTGAGCAGTCTTGCAGACTCTGCACACCACTATCAACAGGACCCTCTACATTCTTGTTGCTTCAGCTTGATGGGCCATGAACAAATTCCAGTGTTTAATGTAGGTTTTCTTCCCTAGGGTTGGCTTGTCTGTGTCTTGAGACCTTCTCTCTATGTCTTACTTCTGTTCTATGTAGGCTAGTTTTGAACTCTTCATCCTCCTGCCTCCACTTCTCAAGTGCTGGGATTGCATCATGGGCCACCATGCCTGACTCCACTGCCCTCTCCTTAGCATGGTGGGTCTTTACTGTAAAGAGTAAAGTTTCCTCTTTGGAGGAAAGCTAGCCTGATCTACTAGGAATGCAGAACCATAGGATTCTGTCAGTGTCCTGAGTTGAGAGGATTGATTGAAGAAAGAGTGTCACTCTGGGATATAACGAGGCTCTAAGGTAGCAAGGAGGCCCAGCCTCAATAGACTGAACTTCAAAGAGACAGCCATGGAAAAGCATATGTGTTGATTGTTACACAAAAGTTGTTATTTTGGGTACAAAAAGAATTCCTCATACCAAAGCCCCCAATCGAACCTATACATTTCCTGAACGAAAACATCATGGCCTTGCAACAGTAGACATTATTGTGCACGGTGTGCAGCGCTCAATAATACAAAACATTCCAGGCGTGCCAGAACCATCTTGTGACCAAATCCTGCAAAGTCTGCAAAGCTTCCTCAGAAAAATAACTCCATAGATAATAGAAAGCAACCACCCTTTTCTTTTTTTTTTTTTTTTTTTTTTTTTTTTTTTGGTTTTTCGAGACAGGGTTTCTCTGTATAACCCTGGCTGTCCTGGAGCTCACTTTGTAGACCAGGCTGGCCTCGAACTCAGAAATCCGCCTGCCTCTGCCTCCCGAGTGCTGGGATTAAAGGCGTGCGCCACCACGCCCGGCGCAACCACCCTTTTCTACAGTGGTTTCTTCCAGGTCAAAGTACTTCTAGAAAACAACTCTTCATTCTGATGTCTCCCCTATGTACAGGGAAAAACAATGATTTCATTCTGAATGTTTACCATAGATTCTCAGCTACAGGACTATGTTAAGAAAAAGACATTCATTTCGAGATGTAAACTAGCTCAAATTAGGCTCCAGAAGCCAAGAGACTGCACATACTGTTTGCCTGAAATATCTGCTACCATCCTTTGCTGCCTGACTCTCACTTGGAGCTGCTGGATAAAGCTCTTCCACTTAATAACGCAGAGGTAGAGTCACCCTGGGCACTGGATTAGCCAGCACCTGACTTTACAAGGTGGGAGGAGTCAGGCACTCTGCCTCCTGGAAAAGTCTCAGGCACTAACAAGGATACATTTGTCTAACCAAGTGATACTTGTAGCAAGCACTTCTGGGCCCCAGAATAGGATCTGCTCCTGCTCAGGACTTGTTATCCTCCATGGATGGCGTCATCCCCAGCTGTTCATTTTTAACCAAGTTTCCTGTACTGCAGCGTACATCTAACCCCCGGCCACTGTTAACACAGTACTCTTTGATTTTCGGTAAATGTGCAAAGTGCATGGCCTTCCCCACCACCTCACTTTAGAACGATTGGATCTGCTCGCCTCCTGTTGTTGGGTTTGTTTTGTGGACATTTCCTATCAGTGGAAGTCCAGGAAACATGAGGTTTTGCTTCTGTGTTCTTTCACTTGGCACTTTTTTTTTAAGTTCATGCTTCCCAGCTATTAGAAGCTCCATTCACTGCTGCATAGTGTTCTGTTGTGTGGGTATGTACCACCCTACCCCTTCTGTGTATAGTCATCATTGGTGTGTTTTTCTAGTTTGGGGCCAGAGAGATGGCTCAGTGGCAGGAGCTCTGGCTGATCTTTCAGAGAACCGGGGTTCAATTTTCCAGAAGCTTGAAACCACCCTCAGCTCCAGTTCCAGAGGATACAACTCCTTCTTCAGACCTCTGCACACACTCCATGTGCACGGTGCACAGACACACTTGCAGGCAAAACGCTCACATACATAAAAATAAACAAATATTTTTTAAAACTGGTGCTGCTCTGAATAATTGACCATGTTCACGGATGGGCATAAGTTTCCATCTGTCAAAAGATAAAATCACGGCAGATTTAGTATAAAGCCACATTTTGTTTCCATGTGGGCAACAGTGCATTGTGTAAATTAGAGTTTTCTGATGAGCCAAGTGGAGGAAGTTGGCTGCATGGGCAGAAAGGAGATTGAAGGCTTTGGAAATGGAACAAAAAAGGACTGCCTCCTTCCTTCTCAAGTCATTTTCTGAAGATGAAAGAAATGTAGGTTAAATCTGAGAGTTCTGGCTTGTTGATGAATGAGGGGCTTTAGCAGCGAATTAGTTTGGGTTGAGTTTATTGGACCTCACAGAGAAGTCCAAGCCAAGTCAACCAAAGCCTGCCAACTTTATATAGGAAATGTCTCAGGTAGACATCCTAGTAGAAATGCTGCCGAGCTATCTATCTATCTATCTATCTATCTATCTATCTATCTATCTATCTATCTAGGATTGGTCCTTATAAGAAGTATTGAAACCTCTTTCCATAGCAATGAACATCTTTACTGCTGTTTGCAATCAGCTTTTAAATCGTGAGTAACTGTCCTTGGGGATTCGGAATGAAAGCCAGCTACTGAAAAGAGTTTGGGAGTTGGGGGGTGGCTGGAGAGATGGCTCAGTGGTTAGAAGCTCTTGCTGCTCTTCCAGAGGACCTGAGTTCAATTCCCAGCACCCACACCAGGCAGCTCACAGCCTCAGAACTACCCATAACTACAGCTCCAAGAGATCAGGTTTCACACACACACACACACACACACACACACACACACACACACACACGCACATGCACACTTTACATCTTTACAAAAGCTTTTAAGAAAGAATTCTTTTGGGCTTACAGTTTCAGAGTGATAGTTCACAATGTTGGAAGAGCCACGGCAGCAGGCAGCTGGAGCAGGAAGCTGAGAGATCACATTTCTAAGGGCAAACAAGAAGTGGGGACAGATCATAAACTCCCAAAGCCTTCTCTTAGGGGTCTACTTCCTTCAGTAAGGCTCTACCTCCTTAAGATTAGCTAACTATCTTAGTTACTATTTGTAGTTTCTTTCGCTTAGTTTATATTGCTGTGAAAAGACAAAAGCAACTTATAAAAGAAAGCATTTAACTGGGGGGGCTTGATCATAGTTTCAGCAGATTAGTTCATCATCATCAAGGCAGGCAGGCAGGCAGGCAGGCAGGCAGGCAGGCAGGCAGGCAGGAATAGTGCTGGAGAAGGAACTGAGAACTTTATATCCTGATCCAGGAGGCAGAGAGAGAGAGAGAGACAGAGAGCAAGTCTGGGCCTAGTGTGGGCTTTTGAGACCTCCAACCTCCCCCCCTCCCCAGTGACACACCTCCTCCAAATCCTCCCAAAACAGTTTCACCAACTAGGGACCAAGCATTCAAATATATGAGTGGGGGAGGGGGGGGGCATTCTCATTCTAACCACCACAATGACTTTCTCAAGCAGCGCCACCAAGTGGGGACAGAATGTAAATGCAGGGACATTTTCAGTCAATCCATCACAGTAACTGTGACAGTAAACTCTTCATCATCGGGGAAACCATCAGCCTGTGATGTAAATGTGAGAACAGGGACAACAGAGCCTAATAGCAGTGCTAGAGACACGTGCATGGTTGGACTTGCAGCTAACAGCCAGTAGACCCTGGTCGATACTGACAGGGCTTAACAACTAAGGTTGGGAAACTCTTAGCCGAATTCCAAGGGGAGGCACTGCAACCAGAAGCCAAGTGTCCCTGCTCTGGTTAAATCCTCTCGGCCTGCTCGTCTGCTTGGCCTGCCATTATGTCCCACCCTTCACTGCAGTGGGGGGGCTTCTACTTGACGAGGAATCAGAGCTTGGTCTGACACCTAAGTGGAGCTCAAGAATGATGGATGGATAACTGGCAAGACGCCAAGAACCTCGCCGGCTAGCAGGTGGATAATCTCTAGTTCATTCTTCTCGTTTCAGTGTCTGTACTGCAGCCATTAAAATGAATGAGCTGAGTTTCGGAATACTGACACGAATTAATATCACTGCTGTCAACATTGACAGGGGCCCCATGGCATGTGACACAACTTAGACAAAAGTGACACAACCAGTGAGTCACAAGGACACGTTCACACAGCAAAGGAATGCACCCTCCACCGGCCCCACCCAGCGAAGAGTTGCCTTCCCTGCATGGGGAGGAAGGGAAGAGGTTACCAAGGGGCAGCTGGGGAATTCTACAGCTTCCGGTTTACATTCCTCATAATAAATAAATTCTAAACGCATCCAATACAATTTGGGGATATGTTAAATCGGATGGATACCATAACCATAATGAGGGCTTTGGAGGTGCTTTTTTTCTTAAAAAAAAAGGTTTATTTTTATGTATATGAGTACACTGTAGCTTCAGACACCCCAGAAGAGGGCATTGGATTCCATTACAGATGGTTGTGAGCCACCATGTGGTGGCTGGGAATTGAACTCAGGACCTCTAGAAGAGCAGTTGGTGCTCTTAACCACTGAGCCATCTCTCCAGCAGGGATGCTTTTCAATAGGGATATTTTGAATTTGAAGATAATAATGAAGCCAGAAGCTGACTTGGTGATATCTTCTTCTATTGCTTGACATCTCTTCCCCCTGCCACTCCCCAAGACAGTTTTTCTCTTTGTGTAGCCTTGGCTGTCCTGAAATTCTTGGCCATCCTGGAACGTACTCTTTAGACCAGTTTGGCCTCGAACCCACAGAGATCTGAATGCCTCTGCCTCCCAAGTACTACACCACCACTGCCTTGCTACACTTTTTTTTCCCCTGAGGCAGGGATGTTGGATCAGTTTATGCCAGGCTCTCTGCAATCATGAACCGAAGTAACCCAATGGGAAGCATACACTCTAGTTAATGGACTACCATGACCACAGGCAAGGCTGTGATTGGCCCAAAACCTCAGCCGTTTTGGCTGATTAGCTTAAAACAAAGATCTGTGATTAGCCACACATGTGGCTTCTGTTCGTCCTGCTCAGACCCACTCAAAAGAAGATGCTCTCCCATACTGCATGTCCTGGCACTTCATGCCAGGTCTAGCTAGCCCCTACCCCTACTACCTCCCATAGTAAAGGCTGACCCAGTAACTAGCAGAGGAGCCCAGTGTCTGCTCTATGCCCTGACCCCAAAGTTCTGGGGTTATAGATATACGCCATCTCATCAAGCTTCTATGTGGGTACTGGGGATCTAACATGGTGCTTGTAGACACTGTAACCCATGGAGACGTCATCCTTAGCCCTGCTCCTGGATCCTACCTAGCAATCCCATCCACCCGGCAGATCTCACTCCCAGGAGGAGGATGCACCTGTCCACCTGAGTGATCCCAGTGGTGTCTATTGTCCAAGCTCCTGTATGTCCCTCAAGTGCAGAACTCCCATTTGCTATCCAAATAGAGGCAGGGATGCTGAGACTAGGAGTGGCCAATTGCTAGAGGGGTTTAGGCAAGGGGTGGCCAGCTAAGGGTCCTTCTGAGCTCAATCCATTAGCTGGATGGAAAAATAATTGAACTTCCTGGAAGGCCCACTCAGACAGCGAAAGGAGCCATGCTTTAAGAGTTTAGAGTTTATGGGGCAGGATGGAGAAGCAGACCTTCTCTATACTAAAATATACTTAAACACACACATATATTTGTATAAACACATATATTATAGCAAACTATAATTACTGCTAAAACTTACATATGTTCATATACATATTTTCACGTATTCAGTAAGAAGATAAATTCCCTCCTAGCCATATTCATCACCATGACTTTTTAAAGGGTCATTTTCTGTAGTGGAAAAGGGTGACAGAAACGAGGTGAGGGACACAAATACAGCCCCAGAGTAAAAGCAGCAGAGATCATGAAGGTCCCTGGTGGATAGCAAGAGGGACAGATTGACAGGGAAGAGAGAGGCACCAGCCAGAGAGAGAACAAAGAACAAAAAAGGACCGACTTTATTGGAACAGGCAACTCCCATCAAAGGAATTGCAAGGACCGCGCCCACCCCATCCTCCCCGCCCTCCCCCCCCAGGTGGAAGGCCACCTGAAGACTCTGGGCCAGACTTTTAATAGGCTCCCCAGTCTTCTGGTCTCTTCCCTGGGAGGACTTGCTGTGGGGCTGATCCTCCTTTGGATAGTTCCCTCCCTCAGCTGCCCAGCTGGCTGTTAGCAGTTTGCAAGCCGATGTAACAGTTGTATCTAGGACAGGGGTCTGAAGTATCAGTAGATGATGAACAGGTCCAGGTCTGCAGAAGATTTCCAGCAAGGGTCTCAGTGCCAGAGCTGTAACGATGGCCCCCGTCAAGGGCCAAGGGTTCTGGAACTCAGGACCTGCACAGGGGCTGCCGTGTTCCAGGGCACCACTCGATGCTATTCCTGCCTGCCTGCTGCTGCTCACTGGGGTCAGATGCTGGGGGCTGGGAAGGTCGGCAGACAAAGTTTAAAAGATCTGCTTTTTTACCTAATTTTTGTTCACATGGAAGAGAAGAACCCTTGGCCAGCTAGCTACTGCTGAAGTGACCATCCTGGGTACTTTCTCAGCAATGGGAAACGAGCTAATGCGCTCAGGCGCTGAGGTAAACATTGTATGAATGCCTCTTTCTCAGCCATTAAAACAGCTGCTGTAGATGAGTGGTGTTGCTCTCCTGACAAGCAGAGGAGCCATACTTTAAGAGATTATTTTGGTTTTGGTTTTGGCTTTTCGAGACAGGGCTTCTCTGTGTAGCCCTGGCTGTCCTGGAACCCACTATGTAGATAAGGCTGGCCTCAAACTCAGAAATCCACCTGCCTCTGCCTCCTAAGTGCTGGGATTAAAGGTGTGCACCACCACTGCCAGGCCATGCTTTAAGAGTTTAGAGTTTATGGGGCGGAATGGAGATGCAAACCCTCTCTGCATAAAACAAGTTAAACAAATATATTTCTTTGCATAAACACCTATATTTACAAACTATATATTATTTATAAAACCTACATAGGTACATATGCATATTTACATGTATTTAGTAAGAGGACAAACTCCCTCCTAGCCATACTGATCTCTTCTCTTTAAAGGGTCATTTTCTGCATGTCCATGGTGTTCCGGGCTTCTCCAGTCCCCTGCGAGTACGTGTGTGAGCAGCAGGTGGCGCTAGAGTCCTCGCCACTGTCCGGTTGTATTTACTTTATGTCCAGTGAGTGTCCTTATCTGTTCTCAGGATCCACCCAGGTGGGTTCATTGAGCCAGACTCCCCATCTGTGGATTTGGAATGAAGAAAAGTGCCGAAAAAGAAACTAAAGGCTGACCAGCAATTTCCAAGCCTGATACAGGTGTGTGAAGGTCAACAGACAAGGTCCACCACAGGGACGGAATGTGTGCCCCTAACCGTACAAGACTGACTTTGCCTCCTGAATGCTAAGCATCCTCGTGCGGGAGGGAACATTGGACCGCTCGCAAGAGGCAGAAACAGGGCCCAGAGAGCAAAGCCTCTTCTAAAGAAACAGGAAGACAGTACCACGGAGTACACAGTATTCCCTGCAGTGCTAGTCACAGTACAATGAGGATGTGAAACTCTCCAGGTCAACAGAGGGTCTCCTGGGAGGGACAAAGGACAATAAGGAGGGTATGTACAATGTACAGTATTTATATGAACAGGCTAGCTAAGTTAAAACAAAACAAAACAAACAAACAAAAAACCAAGCAGCCAGCAGTGTAGAGGCTACCTCCACTAGAGTCGCAGGCTAGCCCCAGAGCCCAGGGGAAGCCCCGAAAGAACAGAGAACAGGAGTCTCTGTGGGAATTCTCTGTTGCTAATACTTCTCTCCCTTTTGTCATCCACAAAAGCAAAATAAACAAAAGCAGGGGCCCTGCTCTGGCATGGCATGTTGTGACCTGAGGAGTCTCAGGTGTGGATGGCCCTGCCTATGGTCAGGTCTCCTCCTGTGGAGGTTTGGAGGTGGGGTGGTGCTAGATAGGGGTGGGTAATGACCTACCGCTGAGAGTGTGTGGGAATGGAGCCCCCAGAAGGTGTCCCTTCTGTTACTTATGTCTGTCACCTTAAAGAGCCGCCAGCAGAAAACATCCATTGAAACGACGTGATGCTCTGAGACCTAAAAATACCCCCAATGCTCATGTGTCTTGTATCCCCCCACTGCAGCAGTGTCCAGAGGTGAACACCAAGGTGACAGAGTCGAGGGCTCCGATCTCATGCATAGATTAATTTACTGATGGAGTCGGAGCTTAACGAGATTATGAAGAGATGTTTCAAACTCAGGAGGTACACCACAGTGGGAGGCTGCAGGCTACTGAGGCCATACCCTTAGAAGAGATAGTTTGTTCCCACCTTGTTTACTTCCTGGTGAGCAGCTATGTCCTACCACACACTCCCAACGTGCTGGTCGGACTCACTATGGCCTTTGCAAATGACTGAGCCAGCCATGACAGAAGCCTCGGAAACCATGAGGCAAAATAAGCTGTCCCTCTTCTAAGTTGGTTCGCCTCGGGGATTTGTCACGGCAACGGAAAGGACTTAACACGAACCAGATGCGATCCAACACGGAAGTGAACAGGATTCGAGCTGCTGGATTTCACATAGAGGCCAGCAGAGGGAGATTTTAAACTCTCCTTCCTACCTGTAGGATTCTGTAGCAAGTGGGGGAAACCCAAAGCTGAAGGGGCGACAGATCTCTTTCCTAATCATCTGACCCAGGAAACCTGAGCTTCTAGGATGTCTAATGATGATGTACCTTACACACGTGCGCGCGCGAACACACACACACACAACTGGCATCACTGAACCTAAATTAGTCATTTGTAGGAAATTAAGAAATACCAAAGGGACCAACAGAGTCTCTTTTTCATTAAATCCACGTGCTTGCCAGAGGTGAACAGAGGTCAAAACAGACGACTGAAGGAGACAAACACTGCAAACTGAATTACGTTGATTCCGATGGTAACAAGAGTCACAAGTTGTCATTTGTATGATGAAGAAATAAACATCAAGGCGTAATTTTATGACTGGCTTGTTAGGCATGAAGTTAGTGGCCTCTGACTATGGAATCTTTGTCAAGTATTCGGGGCTGCTATCTTTCCTTTCAATTTGCAATGACTCTCAAGTGAGACCATAGGTATTTATAACTCAGTTACCACACCGTCTAAATGACGCTGATACTGTTAAGCCCCAGTTAGCTAAAAGACTTACCCTGGATGCAGTCTGTCTCTGATGACTTCTAACCATGACTTTTCTAGAGACAGTGCCTGGCGTTCCTTTCTCTTGGGGACCCTCAAGATGCTTTGTCTCACTCTACACACCTACCCCTTTAGCACGCTGAAGGGAGAGCTTTTTACCAGTCCATATGTAGAAAGCATTTACTGAATTGATGTTGATGGATTAAAATTTAAGATGTGCTTTCTGATGTAACCCTTGGGCTATGTGGACCGAATTCAGTTTCTGTTACACAGGATCTTCCTGGCCTCATTAGACTTGAGTAGGAGGCGTGGGTGGTTTTGTTTTTGTTTTTTATTTCCAGGAGCAGGTAGAGACTTACATGTCATAGTTTAATTATTTACCAATTTACCTTTTTATAACTTAAAAATTGTTTTTGGAGGCAGGATCTCCTATGTTCCAGGCTGGCTTTGAACTCGCTCTGTAGCCAAAGATGACCTTCAATCTCTGAGCCACCTGCCTCTACGTCCCAAGTGATGGCACTATAGGTGTGCACCAGCATGTCCTATTCATGCAGCGCTGGGCATCAGAGCCAGGGCTTGGTGCACACTAGACGACCAATCTACCAACTGCACTCAATCCTCACCATCACCCCATGGAATTCAGCTAACTAGGTCCACCAGTAAGTGTCCATACATACAGTGTCCTCTTCTAGAGGACGGACACTGTCTCTGGCCATGTGAACTATGAGGGTACCTTGGCCTCTGACCAGTCAGCTCCCTTCAGGTTTCTAATAAGGATAACAGGAATGGACCCGGGAGTGTTTACAAGTTATTACCAATGAAAAGAAGTGGACTTGGGCATTGTTATGCTAGGCCATGCAACCGGTGCATGGGAAATGAAGTGTGAGCTAACACCCAGACCAGGCTGCCTTGCTGTTCCTGTGATGGACCACACCATGTGGGTGAGTTGGAGTTGAGGAGGCCTCACCCGCAGCTTTTCGATATTGTGGAGACGAGGGTGCTTGCTCTTTTTAAAGCACTTTTCACTGAATCTGGAAATCACACGTTGACATTAAACAAGTCTTTCTTTTCCAATTTCTCATACTTACGTCATATTCTCTCAAATAAAAATGGCTCTCCAGACCAGAAATTCTCCATCCTGGCATCTATCCAAAAATGTTCTTTCTGCCATCCCAGTCATGACTTTGAGTTTAACACCGCCACCCGCTCCTCCTTCCTGCTCTCACAGGAGGAGCAAGTGGAAAGAAAGCATTCCTCCTGGGAGCACTTGAAATGAGTAATTCTCTGTCAAGTAAGTTGCTGGATTAATGTCACTGAAATGCAAACACTGACACTCCCTGCCACCAGGAAGCTCTAGTTTGCTCTGTTTGCATCTTAGTCAAGTTTTTTTTTTTTTTGTTTTTGTTTTTTTGTTTTTTTGCTTTGATGAAATACTGTAGCCAAAAAGCAAGTCGGGGAGGAAAGGGTCTATTTACCGGACACTTCCGGATCAAAGCCCATCTTCAGAGGGAGTCAGGACAGGAACTGAAGCAGAGTAGAAACTCTGGAGGCAGGAGCTGATGCAGAAGCCATGGAGGGTGCTGCTTACTGGTTTGCTTCCCATAGCTTGCTTAGCCTGCTTTCTTATAGAACCAGGACCACAAATCTAGGCAAGAGAAAAGGGCAGGGTATCACTAAAGTTGTTGAATGTCCAGCCTCTGGAAACGTTCATATGCAATGTGTAGAAGAGACGGCCATGGAGAAGGCCATGGAGAAGGATGTCACAGTACATGAATTAGCAGTGGTCAGGCACACTCACATCCAGGCCTCAGAGATCCACCTGCAACATGAATAATTTGAATTCAGTAGATTTTTGTTGGTTTCATAATAGATTTTTTTTTTTTTAGATTAATGTAGCTACCTGAGGGGGAATTGCAAGCTGATTTGTGTAAGTTTGAATATCACAGGTCTTAGCTTTCTAATTCCATCCAGATAGTGTACCAGTTTATAATGTGCATCAACCCATCTTGGTTTATAAAGATCAACTCCCCAGTGGTACACTTGAAGTGCGTTTTAACGACGTGAAGCTACAAATATAAACCGTATTTAAAAGCACACCATGTGAAACTTTTATGTGCTTTTGGTAAATAGTTTCCTCAATTTGAGAATGTCGCGCCTATCTGATGTACAGCGAAAATCTGCTTATCAGTGATTACGTGACGCCTCAATGAGAGGACTTTTCTCTTATGCAAATGTCAAGCAATAAAAGAAATGCCAGTGTTAAAAAAAGAAAGAAATGGAAATGACAGATAGGTAATTCTTACATTTACAGTCTTAGCTTTGACATTCCTTTCTGCAAATGAAAGAGCAAGCACCAGGCAGATAAATAGGGAAGACAGAAGAATTGGCTGCCAGTGTCCACCAGGGTCCAACTGATGCTTGCCCAACCCCTCCTCAGCAGCAGGACACAGCTTCTTTTTAGAGACAGAGAACACATCCAACGAGATCAGACTCTGAGCCATAAAGTGAGCCTCAGTGATTTTAAAGCTTATTTTTATTATTTTAAATTCTCTCCCCTTCTCTCTCCCTGCCCTCCCCCCCGTCTCTCCTGTGTGTGTGTGTGTGTGTGTGTGT
Organism: Mus musculus; assembly: GCF_000001635.26. Taxonomy (NCBI): domain Eukaryota; kingdom Metazoa; phylum Chordata; class Mammalia; order Rodentia; family Muridae; genus Mus; species Mus musculus. The sequence continues at coordinate 53,092,188 of NC_000079.6, read as the reverse complement.
GTGTGTGTGTGTGTGTGTACTCTCTCGCTTGCAGAGAGTCCACAGGCCATGACAGAATTGCCAGAGGAAGCCCTGAGAACCCACATAAGGTCAAAGATATTAGCAGTCTATAGCAGAAAACCAAGAAGAACTCCACCTGGGACAAGGTAGAAGGGGAGGATTGATGCTTGGATTTGTCCTCTGACCACCACATATGTGTCATGGTACACGTGTACGCGTCTACATACCTGAATGCACATGCGCGCGCGCGTGTGTGCGCGCGCAAACACACACACACACACACACAAATAGACACGTTGCACACACCAGACTGTATGCACACAAGCACATCTCCTGAAGATGCAAAAATCCTTAATGAGATTGTTAGTGAACAGAATCCTACAATATATAAAATGAAATAAACATCACATCCCCGTTCCAGCTGTGCAAGGCCGGCTTGATAACAAAGGTGATTCGCCTAACGAACCAAGTAGCTCAAAGACAAGAAATCACATGATCGCATCAAGCGAAGAAGGCTTTGAAGAAGCTTAGCAGTCGCAAAGGATTCGGGAGTTCTCTTGGGAAACTAGGAGTAGAAGGAGGGGCATCTTCCGCTTCGTGAGCAACAGGAGCAAGACCCGGCCGCCAGAACCACATAGAATGGTTGAAAGTTCTGACAGCTGAGTTCTGTGGTTGGGGGTGGGGAGGCAGGAGGGGGTAAGCCAAGGATCCCGCTCACTGCTGTAGTAATGCACTGTCAGGGCTCCAGACCCTCTGGGGATGCAGAGAAGAAAAATTCTTTGGTCACTTGCTGGCCATGGGTGGGCAATGACTGACATGTTTTTATCTTGGGGAGACTCTGACTCAGAACGCTACAATCTCTCCAATAAGCTCTCTAGGTTCCCACTAGTGGGTCGCTACCACGAAAACCCTGTGCTTCAAATCCCCCACAGCCTTTGTGGTGCACATCTGGCAAACCCACATTTTACCACTGTACCTTTCTCTCTTGAACCCAGTCGAATTGCCATGTGAAGGAAAACGTCACACAGACTCAGTTCAGCAACAATGATAACTCAATCTCTGGACACAGCAACTAAAACCTTATCTTGTAAGCCCTATTAAATCAGATTCCTTCGGTGACAAATCCTGAGAGATCCAGCATGATACAGGGGAAACTCAAGCAGCTACATACATCTTGCCCTTATGCTATCCCCATTCTAAAAAGATCTCTCTCCTGCTTCCTCTCCTGGCCTACCCAGAAGTCCCTCCCACTCACCCAGTGATTGGCTCCTTTATTCATTAGGGAATTGGTTCACAAGAACAGCACCAGGCCCCACCCACAATAAGCAAAAATGATTTAAAATAACTATTTCTCTTTGTAGATGGCATGACAGCTTGCATAGAGAGAATGAAGAGAGATTTAAAAAATAACTGGCAAATAGACAACAGAACGGCCAAATGCATAGAACTAATATTGATTCCATGGTGTCACACAACAGACGCTAGATACAAGTCAGCCTCAAGTCAGCCAAGCCTTATTGCTTGGGCCTAGAAATAAAAACTAGTAGAAAATGAGACTTAAGTTGCTAAACTGTTTATAGTTGTTCAGAGACAACTGAGCTTGGAACAATTGTTCTTTGTTTGTTTGTTTCTTTGTTTATTTTTTTGAGACAAGAGCATATGTGGCCCAGGCTGGCCTTGGGCTAACCTTGAAGCTAAGGATGACTTCTAAGTTTTGATCTTCCTACTTCTACCTCCCTAATGCTGGGGTTATAGATGCTCAGCACCATGCTGAGCATGAAGCCCAGGAACTCCTGCTTGCTGAATGAGCACTCTACCGATTGAGCTGTTTCTCCAGCTGCCTGCTGATTTCTGATGGAGTTGCAATAGTGGTTTGACAGAGAAAGGGTTGGCTTTCCAACCTAAACCTCATACCTCAAACCAAAGCCCACTCAGAATTGATCTAATATGTGACGGCTATTATTGTTTGTCAAGCTGACTACATCTGAAATGAACTAAAAATTCCAAACCGGAGGAGGGAGCACCTGGAAGGGACCTTTGCTTACCTTGAAGCAGGAAGGTCCATCCGTTCCTAATCTGGATCACGAAGAAGGAAGATACAAGTCTTTAATCCAGATCTTGAGGCAGGAAGACACACACTGCTGGAAGCCTATATAACTCTCTGGAAGAAGGAAGCTTGTCCTCTTTGCCTGTTCACCCTTGATTTTGCTAGCAAGTGCATCCCTTCACTGGCGTTAGAGCCTAGTTCTTTGGGATTCCAGAATACACTGAAGAGCAGGCAAGATATCCAGCTTCATGGACTGAACAACTACCGGATTCTTGGGTGTTCTGTTTGTTTATAGGCAGCCATTGTTGGATTAGCTGGACCACAGTCTGTATGTAAGTCATTCTAAAAATCCCTTTTCTATAAAGAGATTTGTTCTCTAAGTTCTGTTGTTACCTTAGAGAACTCTAATATGCCATATTTTAAGATAAAATGTAAAGTTTTTACAAGTAGAAAGAACATGGAAGGAACTCTTTGAGGCCCATAAAGGACGTGCTACAGGAAGGGAAAAGGTGAGAGAGTCAGATGTTAACAACAAAAATGAAAATTCTGGGGTCAGCAAGACGGCTCAACAGGTCAGGGTGCTTGCCACCAAGCCTGGTGACCTGAGTTCAATCCCAGAGCTCACATGATGGAAGGAGAGGACAGACTTCAGACATGGGCCCTTGTGGAGACATGGGCAGAATGGCCAGCACCCTCCCTGACCTTCATGTACAAAATATACATCAATTTTAAGGTGTGATAAAATAATGAAGCTTTTATTCTGAAAAGGCTCTGCTAGGTACATGAAAGGAAAAGCCACTCACCGGAATGAAGTATTCACAAGCCACATGCTTGACATGAACTCACATCTGCAATGATTACATTCAAAAGTCACCGTTGAAAGAAATATTAGAAAATGGGCAGGAGGCAAGAAAAGGATAGAAAGATGGAAATGGTTGTCAAAAGGATTTTTAGTATTGTTTGGTTATTAAGAAAAAGATGAATGTTAGTCACTACTGCATATTTATGAGGCAAGCTCAAATTACATAAGAATAGGAGTTGTATCCCTAAGTGCTGCCACGGGGGTGGGGGTGGGGGCAGAAAGACGTATGCCTTGTGGGCGTGGCAGTGAGATAAAACAGACACCTGATACAAAGTAGTTTAATGGTTTCTCAAAACTGGAAACAGCTCCTGTATAGTTGGGAGTTGTTAAGGAGCAGAGCCTAGAGCATATGATGGTCTCATTCGGCCACCAGCCGAGTCAGGTGCCACACAGTTACAATCTAACACCCCTCCCTGAACCTTTATCTCACCCTGATCAGTGAGATCTGGAATTCCTGTAAGATCCTGTAAACAGCTGTAGCAAACTTCATTTCCCAGCCCACAGCGCTCCTCCAGGGGCCCAGCCTGATGCTCTCCTTGGGGACTAAACAAGAATGTCTCTGGCATTCGGTGCCTGGGCGTTGTGCAGGGCACAGATAATGTCAAAAGAACACACGTTGTGTGATCTCATCTGTGTCACCACCTTGAAATAACAAAATTACCGAGATGGAAAGGATATTAGTGGTTGTCAGGGCTGAAGAATGCAGGTCAGTGTGGCTCTAAGGGAGGCGTAAGGGAGGTTTGTAGGGTGAGGGAACGCTTTTATTTCTGAACCACGTTACGGTGGTAACTACAAAATGCTCCCATTGTAAAGTGACACACACTGTTCCATGTCAACTTCCTTATTCTTATGTTGTCCCAGGATGTAAAAACATTGGGAAAAGCTGAGAAATTGCGGGAAAAAAAACTTTCTTTGCTCTCTCTGAAATTTTCAGGTTCTCTATACATTCAAAAGCTTTAAAAATAACATAATAGAAAGTTACAATAAGTACAGCAGTCTAAATATTGAATTTAACATGCGATAATGCTTTCTTTCAGGTTAGTGTAAAAAAAATGGACTTTTAAAAATTATTATTAAGAAGATTGTTAGTCCAAAGCAAAACAACCTGGGTTTTCAGGGCTACCCACAAATTCCTGAGGGCAGAGGGACTAAAAGCCCAGTGATTGTCACTAGAAAGAATAGGCTACATTCGAACCAGGTAGAAGGGGTCTTTCTGAGCAGGCTGTGAGAACAGATGCCTAAAGAGAAGGGTCAACGGAGTGGACACTTTGCAGTGCTGGTTCAGTTCCACAGACCATCAAAAATACAAGAACTGCCTGTGACAAGTCTGTGACCTATATTTGGAACATAGTACACATGATGGTACACAAAATGTTCCTCCCAAGAACATGAAATAAAAACTGGACCAAAGAAATACACAAGGGGAGAAAATCAGAATGGGAGCAATACATAGATAGCAGCTTTTATTCTTTACTAATAATCTATAAAGTTTAGAGGAGGCTACCATGGCATTCTAGAAAATTCCAAAGGGGATTTCAAACACTTAACAGAACCTCGTGTTCAAGGGTGTGCTGGATAGGCCTTGGTAACTGCCATTATGACAGCTTGGGATGGGGACAGGAAGACATGGATGGGAGATACCCATAGACCAAAAGTTTCCCCAGAACGCAAGGCTGCCTGGAACCCCCACCTTGTTTCCAGTTTGTAAAGCACTTGCTTTGCAAACACCAGGACCTGAGTTTGAGCACCAGAACCTATGTGGAAAAGCCCAGTCTCGAGGAACAATGCTTGTAATACCAACACCGAGGAAACAGACAGGAGGATCCCAGGGCTCACTGGTCAGCAGCCTAGATCACCTGACAACAGAGGCTGACCTCTGGCTTACCTACATGCATACACACACACACACACACACTTGTGCTGCATGTACACACATGTGCATACACATGTACATACTCCTACATGTGTATGCACACATGCACATGCACACTCACTTGTACACGCTCACAGGCCCACATTCACACATGCACAAACAACACATGTACATACACATGCACACTCACATACACACACACACACACACACACACACACGAGCACACAAATACACTGACACGCAGAAGGACTGATCCCTGAGGCAGTGGGATGGAGCCATTGAGAACACCCTGGGCTGTGTAAGCCCCGTGCTGTGCGTGACAGACTAGGAAAAGGAGCCTGCTAGCCCTCCATAGGTCCTACTCCAGAATTCCAGAGTTCCCTGTCATCTAAACTCCTAATCTTTCCTGATGGCTCTGGGAACAGCCGAGCATGTGATTTCTCTTAGTATTTATGTCTTTCTTTCACATTAACAAGCAGCGATGTTTCTCTTTGTGGAATTAAACCTCGCAAAAATATCTTTGCAAGCAGATTTGTGTCTTGATAACAATCTGTTGATTAATTTGGCTGTGGAACGCTGACGGGTGAGAGAGTCTCTGGGAACGCTTCCAACAGATACGCATCAGTGTGATTAAATCATTCCAGCATCTTACAACTGTCACAGTGATGTTTCACCACTGACACCAGCCTGGCTTCCACTCGAAGAAGGGTGTGTGTGTGTGCGCGCGCGCGTGTGCGCATGCGCGAGTGTGTGTACATGCACTTCTCTCTCTCTCGCGCTCTGTGTGTGTACATGTACTTGCAGGTGCTTGCACATCTGTGTCTTTTGTAGGAGCATGTATATGATGTTATTCTTCCCCCTCGCCCAGTTTTCTAGGTGAGTTCCTTCAAGACTGAAGAGTTTTATATCTGGGGTACTTTGCTTTGGACAATTGTCCCCTAAAGGTTCACATCTCTGAGATGTCTGGTCCTCAGCTTGCAGTGCTCCAAGGAAACAGTGGCATTTTTAATAGTTGCGGGGGCGAGGAGGCAGGGGTACAGTGGGAGGAACTCAGAAGTCAGGTCAGGGGACCATGATTTGGGGCAGCCTGACACTCAAGCCTGGCGACCTGAGTCCATCCTTGGAAGCTACGTAGAAGACTCCACAAAGCTGCCCTCTGAGCCCCACATGTGTGCCACAAAATGTATGCCTGTATGTATACATGCACACACACACTCACACAAATAGTTTTATTTTAAAGTTATATCATTGGAGAAGTGCCCTCAAGGAAATGACACCCCCCCCCCACTTCGCCACGGAACCTTCTTTCTCATGAAGTGAATGGCTCCCGCCACCTGCTTTTGCCACACTGTGTTTCCCCACCACACCACCAGAGCGACAGGGCCAGGTGTCCATGGCCTCAAGGCCTCCAGTGCCATCTGCCCAAAAGAAGTTTTTCTGTCATCAAGCCGGATTTGTCTCAGGTGTGTTTGACAGTAGCAGAAAGCTGGCTAATAGCTAATACAGGGTGTGTCCTTCCACTTCCCCTAAGGGCCTCCCCTGCCTCTGTCGGAGCCGACAGCAGTCAGCTAGCAGATGGGAAGAGCCCAGGTTTGGCAACTAAGGAGAACTGTGTTTGAACTTCGGTGCTGCTACCGGATGGGACCTCAGTTTCCTCTCTTGTGAATGGAGTATTTCAGAAAGGGACTTAGAGGGCGATGCTTGTCAAGGGTTTTCAGACAGTGATTGGGACATGGGTCATAGAAATCCTTTGCTTACAGTACAAGACCACTGTGTTGCGATGAATTTACAAATAGAAAACCTGCACGCTAGATTAAGGTAGCCACAGAGACCCTTGTGCACACCTACACTCAAGTCCACTGTCCGTCTCAGGGAACCTCCGTGGGGCTACAATAGCCGTTCTGAGGCCACAGAGCTAGCTTCACCTAGGGGCCTCGCACTAGCACCATCAATTTTTAAGTACATTTTAATGCAAATATCCTCCTCTCCCCCACCCACATGTAAATATTATAGACTAAGATCTGCAGAGGAGGAGAGCAGCTTTTATTATTTTCTTTTAAAATTAAGTGACCTTGCTTAATATGGGAAGAAGCCCTTGACAAATGGTTGTTAAAGTTCTGACAGTTTTACACACATGGGGGCACAGCATCATCATAGCAGCCAGGAGGAGGCACTTATTTCTTCAGACAGAAGGAAATCAAGGCACTGGTTGGCTGGACACGCTGGCCAGGGTTTCTAGAACATTCCAACCCTCCATGGCTGTAGGGTGGAAAGGGGTCAAAGATGTAAGAGTGAGGTGATTCGGGCATAGGGAGTGAGGCTCGTGAGCCTACTGATCTCCATCAGGGCCATTGGTTCGGACTCTAATCAGCTAGATGAAGTGGAAGCCTAAGGGTCTTTTGAAAAGTCAGTTGTGTTGGATGGTGTTTTGCCCTTGACAAATGCAAACATGTGAAGGAGTGTTTTCCTGAAGTGGATACAGGTGAAAGGCTAAGGCAGACTCATGAAGGAAGGTTTTGCTGGAGCAGACACGGGAGAGAGGATGTTCTGCTAAAACAAGCACGTGAACGACCACGTGATGAAGGATTCTTTGCTGATGTCATGTATGTATTGGTCCGCTTTACGCTGTATAGTTGAGCTGCATTTGCTGGGGCTCCTCGGACTCAGGCTGATTGGATGCATGTGCAGGACACGCCATGTTTGGAGGGTATAAATAGGACTGGAGACAGAGCTTGGCTTGCTGGTACTACTGGCTGTGGGATGCTTGTGAGTCTCTTGTCTTTGCTGATATTTGCTTTCCTGGTGGCGCACGCCTTTAATCCCAGCACTCAGGAGGCAGAGGCAGGTGGATTTCTGAGTTCGAGGCCAGCCTGGTCTACAGAGTGAGTTCCAGGACAGTCAGGGCTATACAGAGAAACCCTGTCTCAAAACAAACAAACAAACAAAAACCCAAACAAACAAAACAGAGGCACAGCTGAGAACTTCTCCTGGTGTTCTGGCTGGTCCCTCCTGCCGCCTCGAGCCGAGGCTGAGGCCTGGCTGTCTCTGCTAGGCCGTGTCATCGCTGCTGATTCTGTTGATTCCTGTTTGCTACCCTGACTCTATCCAACTGGACGGCTGCTGTATCTCTGAGGTGTTTGAGAGTGGATCGAGCCGCTGCTGCCTGTTAACCTGTGAACTGAACTGCCAATTTCCAGGCAGCACAGATGGGAGTTGCTAAGCAGCTCCACTTACCCCCTATTCTTTAGAACCATCGTTAAAAGTAAGTTTAGCTGGGTATGGTGGCACACACCTTTAACCCCAGCACTCGGGAGGCAGAGACAGGCAGATTTCTGAGTTTGAGGCCAGCCTGGTCTACAGAGTGAGTTCCAGGACAGCCAAGGCTACACAGAGAAACCCTGTCTCGAAAAACCAAAAAAACCAACCAATCAACCAACCAAACAAACAAAAGGTTTGAAAAAACTAAAGTTACAGCAAGGGGCCTGATTTGTTGTCTCATTTTGCTTTGTTTTGAGACAGGGTCTTACGATGTTACCTTGGCTGGCTTGGAACTTGCTACATAGACCAGGCTAGCCTCAGATTCACAGAGTCCATCTGCCTCTGCCTCCTGAGCTGAATTCAAGGCATGTGCCACTGAGCACAGCAGCAAAGATCTTTCAATATTCCACGTCCAGTTCTGGATGTAGGAGAGTTCATTATTCCATGTGGTAAATCCTGTTAGTATCAGCAGCATTTGCATGGGCAGGCTCCATCATTTGAAAGATATATACACTCCAGAGATTTGGAGTCTTTTTGTTTGCTTGTTTGTAGCCCTGACTGGCCTGGAACTCACAGAGATTCTCCTGCCTCTGTCTCTTGAGTACTAGGATTAAAGGCATGTACCACCATGCCCAGTACTGGACTCCATATCTTCAACACTCTGCTAACACTGCCTGTGTGGAGAGGTGCTTAACTCTGTACTCCTGAGTTTCAGAATCCTGGAGTTGGAAGGGATTGTTGGACTGAGGATTTCCTGCGTGCTCCCTCAGTGCAGTGGTCACTGCCTCATTACAGTGTCTCAGAGTTTATAAGCCATTCAGCTGAGCTATTCCCAGATGCCCAGCACGACAGGACGTGTAACCAGACCAAGACCTGACAGCCACATAGAGAAATGTTAAGACAGAGGCTCAAATGACTTCTTCTCAGGTTTCTACTTACATTCCCAGTGCTCAGGACATCAGCATTCCCCACATGACTGCACACTAGAATACATGTCTTATTCCACTCACTTCTTTCTCACACACTGGCTGTAGATTCCTTATTTGAAGTGTGTGTGTGTATGTGCATATACATGTGTGTGTGTGTGTGTGTATATACACATACATATATATATATATAGATATGTGTATGTGTGCATACATATGCACATATGTCTGTATAGATATGCATGTATGTGTGTATATGTGTTTATGTGTGGGTGTGTATATCATGGTGCGTGCATGTTATATATGCATGTGTGTGTATCCCACATGTGTGTATATATGTGTATGTGTGTATGTATATATGTATATGTGTGTATGCATATGAGTGTATATAATACACATATGTGTGTATAGAAATGCATGTATGTGAGTATGTATGTTTATGTGTGGGTGTGTATATTATGGTATATGCATGTTATGTGTGCATGTGTGTATCCCACATGCGTGTGTATATATGGATATGTGTGTATGTATAAGAGTGTGCATATTATGTGCATATGTAAGGATTTCTAATATGTAGCACATTGGAATAAATTATAAATGTAAAATATAACAAATTGTATAACAAGTGAAAAAAATCAGAAATGCTCACTGTCTTTTGTAAAGAAAACTTTATTGGCACGGCCACGCCCACTCATCTACATACTGCCTATGGCTTTTCTTGCTACAGCAAGCAGCAGACTTGAGCAATTGCTGCTTAGGCTGCGTGTCCTTATTGAATAATGCTGAGTCTCTCCCTGCTGAGCAAGTGTGCCCAGCTCTGCAACAGACAAAATACTGTACAACACATCATATGTCAAATGAAGCACATGTATCACACGCTTATAAATCAGAATAATGCTCTAGATTGTGGTTGGTCTGTGCAAGATGTGATTACACAAGAGATGGTCATTATGGAGAATCTTATCCTGGCTAAAGTTTGTCTTCTTGAAGCATCAGATGTCTCTTGTTAACTGGAGTTTGTTGTTGGGACATCTGAGCACTGCCTGGTGGGTTTAGTAAAGATGCACAGAGACTCTTAGACAAAACTAGTGATTGACACAGCATTTAACAAACAGGGTCCTGGCTGAGTTCTGGTCTGTCTTCCCTGGAAATCATTAACAGATGTGGTTGCTTTTAAGGCTGGACCTCACCGAGCACCGCAGCTCAAATTGGGGTTGAGTGATGGATTCTCTGATCCTTTGGGAGAACACGACACTCGGAGAGAATCAGTAGATTTGATAGAGAAAGGACTTTGGGGTCGGAGTATTCCACAGCTAGTTTGAGGAAAGAGATGAATAAAGTTCCAAATAAAAGTGGTGAGCAGATGTGCGAAATGTTTTTTGTTTTTTTTTTTTTTTAATCCATGTGCTGCCCCCGACCCTCTCAGTTTGCTGTTTTGCTTCCTAGACAAGAAGTACCAGGGGAGAGCCATTCTCTGGTATTATGCATTGTTTATTCCACAAGATGGCATAAGAAAGCAGGTCTTTTTTTTTTTTTTTTTGTATTGGCTTCTCAGGGTGAACCCAAGCCTTTGACTGCAATGAAGCCTGTTTGCTCCAACCCACGCAGCTGAAGTGAGCCTTTGGTTCACAGGCGTTAATGAAGGCTACATAAACTGTTGGCAGAACAGGGCACTCCTTTCTGTTTGTTGACAAAGACGCCTGCATAGCCTGACTGGAGCCCGAGGATGCTCATCAAGCAAATATGAATATTCATCAAGCACATATGGATATTAATAGAGGGCACAGGAAGGAAAAAAAAACCTGAAGGCACTCTTGACTGAGGACAGCTCCTGCGCACTGCTTTTTGGAAAATAAACAAAGGTTTTCTCTGAATACAATAAACGTTGAGGCTCTGTAAACTCATCAACCAGGAGTTCCAAGTGTAGAAGTGGGCGTGGCCGGAGGTCGACATTCTCCCTCCCAACAAGGCAACGTTGCTAGAATTGATGGTACTTCCTGTGGTCCTGATCATTGCTTAGCTACTCTGTAGTATTTCTTCCTTCTTTCTTCTTTTCCCCTCCCCATATCCCTACTGCCTTTGGGGTTTTAATTGTTGATAGGCAGTAGTTGATGGTATGGAGACCTGGCCTATTAACAGAGAAGCCTGTGGATGTTTTAACTGAGGAACGTATCTCTGGACACCTCAGCTTTCCCTGGCAGAATATCACACACAGGAGAAGGCTTCTTCACATGCCTTGAGGACGGCCCACTTGCTTCTTTTTACAATGTGTCTCTCTTTGGAGTGAGCTACCGGGAATGCGTGCTGATGGTCCACCACACTTTGGCCTAGTCTGCCCTCTGTGAATTCATAGGTTTGAGAAGCTAGTAATTCGTAGCTGTCCTGATACCGACGTGGCAGTAGTTACAGGAGACCCCACTTCCACCCATAGATATCCAAATCTGTAGATGCTCAGCTATTTGCAAAACCAACACATATCTCTGCACACACTGACTCTAAATCCAATCCCCTCTCCATTACGTATAAAACTTAAGGTCAGACAAATGCCTTATGGTGACTTGTTTTATTGTTCAGGGAGTGATGACAAGAAACACATCCACCAGACTGAGGGGACAGATGAATCAGTGGGTAAGGTCACTAGCCTAGCAAGCCTGGCGACCTGAGTTTGATCCTTAGAGCCCAGGTGGAAGCCTGATGCAGCTGGGTGGTCAGGGACCCCATTGCTCTTACTATAAGATCGGAGTGCTGCTAGCCTGTGATTCACAGGGCAACAGCAGAAACACCAAGATCCTGCTTCAACAAGGTGGGAGCCAAGAATTGACTCCAAGTGGGCTTTTGACCTCTACATGTGCACAATGATTTGCAAGTGTTTGATTGTGTGTTTGCGCAGGCACACATTGTACACACACATACAAACAACTTTAATTTTAAAATAGCTGTATACGTTCAGTGCAGATGCCCCCTTTTTTCCTAGTAATGTGAACTCATCACTGGTTGGCTGACCCCATGAATATGGAACCCATGGAAATGCGTGGGGTTTAACCCTTTCTCATTTCCTCTCCATGGCCACAGAACCATGGTTTGAGGCTTAGCGCTAAGGGATATATCCCTCTGGAAGATGGTACCATGGTGTCTTCATGCGTCCATGAAGTACCTCACCTGAGAACTACAAGGGGACAGAGTGTCTGTATGGTTTGACTGTGGGCAAGTGGCTGCCTCATTAATGGGGAGGCATGGCACGGAGAGGAGAGGAAGAGTCTCTGATTACACTAGACTTCTCTCTATTGCTAATTAACTCTCCTCTGGATGCAGCACAGCTCTTGCTGGGAGAGATAAGGATCTGGAGTCGCTCAGGCCTGCTCTCACCTGGCTGGGACTGGCATCAGCCCCTTAGATGCTTCTTTGGCACAGCCTGTGTGTCTTATGAGGCTCATAAAGCCACTGGTGTTTGGAAATCCCCTGGAGCTCGGTTACTGTGCTGTTGTGCCTGCAGGGTGCTGTGTCATCTGCTAATTATCCCCAGCCCATTAGCTCATACTATGATGTAGGGAGAGGGGCGTCTCCCCACACGAGGTATCCCTGCACAGCGGCTGTGTGGAACTTGCTTCGATCTAAGATGTACCACTTCTCTTGCTTCCCGGACCCTGGAGCTGCTTTCTTCTCTCAGACACCCGGAGTCTCACTGTATGGACTTCTGTAATTCCTAAGCGATAAATTTAATTCTCATCTCCCGAAGCTCAACTACGCATGAACTTTAGCCAGGATGGAGGGCTCTGGGCTTGGGGAAAGATGGCTCAGTTAGTAAAGTGTTTGCCTCACAAGTAGGAGAATCTGAGCTCAATCCCTAGTGGACACATAAAGAGCTAAACATTGCACTATTCTCCTATAATTCAGATGCTGCCAAGCAGGAGACAGGATTCCTGGTGCTCAGTGACCTTGTTCAACCACTGAGCTCCATCCAGGTTCAGTGAGGGACCTGGTCTCAAAAGTAAGATAGAAGAGCAATTGAGAAAGACACCTCACCTCATTGAACACATATGCGCACACACACACACACACACACACACACACTTAAACACACATTCAAACACACTAACGCCTACACTCACAAATTCACACACACTCACATACAATCACACACATATCCATATACTCACACACAACCACACTCACATACATATCCACACACTCACATACTTATATACATATTTACACTCACACACTCATTTACATATTTACACACTCACACCCACACACTCACATGTACACTCACACATTCATACATACACACTAACATATACTCTCTCACACACAGGCTCACACACACTCACACACATTCTCACACATGTACACTCATTCACACATACACATGCACATACACACACACACTTACACACACACAGGGATGATGGCTCATAATACCCACAAAGATGGGACGATTTTCAAAAGTGACAGCAATGTTACTGCTAAAGCTCGAGGCTATGGGTGTGGGGAGGAGACTGGAGTAAAGGGATAAACAGCATTGCAGAATAGCAATGGAGGACCAGTAACCCCGAGGGGAGGAAGTGGCCAGATGACAAAGCAGGGCTGTGAGCTCATCATATCTGCTCAGCTATGTGAGCTGAACCTTACTTAACTTTGCTGTACAGATGGTTCATTTCAAGTTTTTCATTTAATAATATCTTTTAGTTGCAATGAAAGGTAGTGCTTGCACCGGGGCAAGCCCTGATGTGCATACAGGTACACACATGTACACACAGTCACACACATGTTCATACACATATGTACACACAGAGAGAGGCATGCATAAGCAGATATAGACACATTAATATGCATATATGTATACCCACAAATACACATACACAAAACCATGCAAGAGCATACACACATGTACACATGCAAATATGTACACACACACACACACGTATGAACACGAACTACAGGAGCTGTGGCGCACCATCTCCTGTCACTGGTCCCAAGGTCTTGCTTTACATCAGTGTGCACATGTGTTCAGCTGAAGAGGAGCTGACACTTAGCGTTCCTTTGTAAGCGTGCAGTGTGTGTGGCTTAATTATAACCACTCGGGGAGCTCCCGATTTGCTATTCAGAGACATGAATGATCCTGGTAGCAGCACTGGGGTGATGCGGTTTTCTCTGCTTAATTTCCCCAGTGTGCCTGTAAGTATTGATTCGCCAAATGAAAGAATCCTCTTTTCGGCAGACGGTCATTACTTCGGCTAATCCTGTACATCTAAATGAAGGACGCCATTGAGTTTCCTCTGTCCTCTGTGCCTCTCAAGCCCTAAACTTCTTAGGGTCAGGGTGTCCCCGCCTGGGAACTGCCCCGAGGGCTTTATGGGCTTATGATTGTGTGGCAAAGCTCTGCCTGTCTGTATGTTTTCTGCAGTATTTTTAATTAATCTTCAATTTTCTTTTAAAACAACACAGTGCTCTTTGCAATGAGGTGGTAGGATTCCTAGACATAAGCTGTGCTCCTTACTCTCGACTGCATGGTCTCGGACATCCTGGCTTGCTAAGGCTCTGCTTTCAAGACACACAATCCAACCAACTCACCATCACCTGTGAACTCTCCAGGGCTCCAGCCCAGCCCCACTGCCGCAGAAACCCAGCATTTAAACGACTGGACAGTCATTCTTCCCACTAATGCAGCTTCGTCCTCAATCTGTTGGGTTCCACACCTTGCCTTGTTCCTGTGGGGGGCTGCTGAGTCCCCCGGAACCTGCTGCTCTCCCTGAAGAATACTGTTGCTGATTTCAGAGTTAGGATCCTGGATGCTGAACATCTCCTTGGCCACTGTCACCTCCTCTCCCAGGAGCAGTCCTTCGGTTCTTCCTGTGTCCAGCATCCACCCATGTAGCTGCTGGGAGTCCTTCAGGATCCCTGGGATGCTCACACCACAGCCCTTGTATGGAGTCCCTCACCACACACACTCCTGTCCCAAGCAAACTGTGTTGATTGCTCCATATTTCTGGCCACTGGATCTCTCCTTCACTTGCTTTTCTTTCTTTCTTTCTTTCTTTCTTTTCTTTTTTTTTTCTTTTTTTTTTTCTTTTCTTTTTTTTTTTTTTTTTTTTTTTTTTTTGGTTTTTCGAGACAGGGTTTCTCTGTGTAGCCCTGGCTGTCCTGGAACTCGCTCTGTAGACCAGGCTGGCCTCGAACTCAGAAATCTGCCTGCCTCTGCCTCCCGAGTGCTGGGATTAAAGGCGTGGGCCACCACGCCCGGCTACTTGCTTTTCTTGAAAGCATATGTTGTCACCCTTTTCTGGTTCTTCCTATCCAGTGAACTTAGATTTTTTATTAATACTTGGACTTCATGAATGATATTTTTGAGGCCCTAGATTATACATTCCTCAATGGTGGTGGTGGGTGCTCCATTTCCTTTTACTTTGCTGGTGTGAGATTACTTAGTCCCTGCATTTTCACGTGTGTAGTTAACCTCTTTGGGTTGGAGTTTTCCTTCCAGGACCTCTGTAGGGCTGGATTTGTGGATTTATTTACATTTCACTTTATCGTGGAAAATCTTGTTTTCTCTATCTATGGTGATTGAAAGTTTTTATGGCTATAATAGTCTGGGCTGGCATCTTAAAGTCTGCAGCACATCTGCCCAGGCCCTTCTGGCTTTTAGAGTCCCCACTGAGAAGTCAGGTGAAGTCAGGTGTAGTTTTAATAAGTCTGCCTTTATATGTTACTTGGTCTTTTTTCCCTTGAAGCTTTTTCTTTCATCTTTTGAGAATTCTTTATTATTTTTTTAAATGTAAAAATAGATACACTATAACATCATTATCACCATCATCATCATTATTAACTTGTTCACTTTACATCCTGCTCATTGCACCCTTCACCTCCTTCACAATCCTTCCTCCCACTCCCTCCGCTTCTCTGAACAGGTAGGAGCTTCCCTGGCCATCCCTCACTCTGGTACATTGAGTCTCTGTGGGCCTAGGCACCTCCTCCCCTTGACGCTTTTAATATTCTTTTTTGGTCTATATTTTTAGTTTATTATTAAACTATTTGATTATTACTATTTGATTATTATTATTATTATTATTATTATCTTTTTCTGGACCAATATATTTGGTGTTCTGTATGCTTCTTGTATGTCTATAAGTATCTCCTCCTCTAGGTTAGGAAATTTTTCTTCTATGATTTTATTGAATACATTTTCTGGGGCTTTGAGATGAGTTTCTTCCCCTTCCTCTACACCTATTGTTGTTAAGTTTGGTCTTAGTACTGTCCCACATTTCCTGGATATTTTGTGTCATATATATATATATATATATATATAACATTTTCTTTGTCCAATGTACCCATTTCTTCTATTGTATCTCCAATGCCTGAGATTCTCTCTTCTATCTCTTGCATTCTGTTGGTGAAGCTCGCCTCTGTAGTTCCTGTTCGGATTCCTGATTTTTTTTCATTTTCAGAATTCCCTAAGTTTGTGTTTTCTTTATTGCTTCTATTTCCGTTTTCAGGTCTTGAACCGTTTTATCCATTTTCTCCCTCTAGGTTCAAATTGAGCAGGTCAGAATAACCCCTCTCTGTTGTCTCAAAGTGTTTGTGGGTCAGGAGAATTGTATTGTCCTGTGGGTCCCCTGTGAGGCTCTCCAGTGACAACCAGCTGGCTGCTCATCAGAGGTTTGACTAAGAAATGAGTCTATTTTCCAGTGAGCCACCCAGAAGCCAGCTTGCATTCCCCACCCCTCTTGATGTGGGGAGCAGCCTCTCTACGGGGTCTGCTGGGCTGATCTCAAGAGGGCTGAGCTCAGTTGTAACAGAAAAAAGGAGCAGAACCCACCACGTGAGCCCTCGGGGCTGCACCAAGTATCTCTAAATTAAAAGAGCCAGTTTTCAATAGTAAGTAGGAAAAAGTTGGGGCTTTGCTTTCTGTCCTGACACTGAGATAAATCAGGACTGGTCTCTACTGCAGCGTTTCCTAATTAGATTATGTGTTTACCCAGTCCACTTAGTGAGTCACTGGTGACCCAGAATCCCATGGGTGAAGCCCATAGTGCCCAAGTGAAGGACGGAGGCCCACTGGGCTGTTCAGATGTGAATGCATCAATATAGATGGATAAATAATTCATAGGTGGGTTTTTCTTAGATGTTGTAAACAAAGATTGGCAGAATACCTCGGGGAAATAAAACTTTAATAATCTCATTTTATGGTTTCCTTCAGAAAGGGAAATTATTCAGAAAACATTGTGAAATGTCACATTATTCTTGTCTTGTGGGGAGCATCTTGTTCTGAGAATGCATTATGAATTTTTAGAGAGTATTTAATAGTTAATAGTGAGAAGGCTTAGCGGCCCAGCTCTTACTGAGGAACTAGACACAGCTGTGGCTTCTGGGAGAAGAAGGGTCAGTTTTATTTAGTGGTGTCGTTGTTGGCAGGTTGACTGTGCTATAGATAGATATGTGTGTGATAGATGGATGTACTCCCAGGAGTATATCAGCGGTACAACCAAACTCAATGGGTCACTTTTTTTAAAAAAAGAGGGAGGAAGAGAACATGAAGCTGGAGGTATAGGCTGTGGAAGTTGGGAGATAAGGTTGCATTTAGAGGGAGGAGAGGAAGATGAATATGATCAAATACATTATATGAAATGCCAATGAATTAATAAAGATAGGATATTAAGAGTTACATGCCCTGGAGGCTTATAATTTAATTAGGGACTAGTGAAGGCTAGATACAGAAATTTGCTCTACTACTTTTGCAACTTAAATTTTTAAAAAGATTTATTTCTCAATCCGTATGAGTGTTTTATCTATATGTATGTAGGTGCACCATGCATGTGCCCAGTGTCCACCAAAGCCAGAAGAGGGCGTTAGAGGCCCTGGAATTTGAGTTACAGAGGTTGTGAACTGCCATGTGGGTGCTGGCAACTGAACCTGGGTCTTGTATAAAAGCAGCAAGTGCTCTTAACCATTGAGCCATCTCTCCTGCCCTGTCATTTTTTTAAGTTCAGGATTATTTCAAAATGAAAATTTTAAAATAAAGGAATTGGACAAACCCCCAAATTTCTCATTTTGAAAGATAAAAATCTAGCATAGGATTGAATAATAGTCTTCAGAAGAGGGCATAACCCACACTCCCTCCACCCCTGGTGATGTATGTGTGTGTGTGTGTGTGTGTGTGTGTGTGTGTGTGTGTGTGTGTAAGATTGGCAATATCTGAGAAGGAACTCTGGCTATGTCTCAGAAAGCTCCTTTGCATGTCACCCTGCGTGGAGGAAAACAGCAGACTCAGTGGATTGCAGGTAAGGAAAATGGTGACACAGAGCTGAGGTCCCTAGACTTAAAAACGTGACCTAGAGCAGAGGGTAGGCACATGCGTGTGTGCGCGCACACACACACACACACACACACACACACACACACGCACACGTCTTGTATCTCCTCCAGTTTCTCTGTTAGGCATGGGTCCTCTTCCTCTAACTGCTGCAATACACCCTAGGTGACTCTTGATCTCCATTGTACATCCCACAGTGTCCTCTGCTTCTTTGTGTTCTCCTCACATTAATCAACCTTCCTTGTGACTTTCTACAACGCAGGGGACAGACACTAATCCTTCAACAGACCTGTGCCGACAGGAAGCTTCTTCAGAGCATAGTGTGAGGTCCCACATGTGCTACAGTAACCAAGACACTGTCACACCCTACAGTAACCAAGGCACTGCCCCATCCTCAGAGCTGAACCTTGGTGGAGCACATACTGAGTGTGGGGCCCCAGCTCAGTCACAAGTAAGGACTTGGGACACAAGCCCACATGTGTCCACACAAATGTGCATGGGGAGGAACAAAGAAAGAGGTGTGTGAAGTGAAATCTGTGGTCTTTGAAGGCAAGAGCAAGGATTCTAGGAGCCTGCTTGGAGAAAGGGGTTCTCTTAGTTAGGGTTTCTATTTTTCTAATCCTACACAAACTCCATGACCAAGAAGTAAGGGGGGGTGGAGGAAAGGGTTTATTCAGCTTACGCTTTCACATTGCTGTTCAGCACCAAAGAAAGTCAGGCCTGGAACTCACACAGGGCAGGAACTTGGAGGCAGGTGCTGATGCAGAGGCCATGAACTGGTGTTACTTAGTCTTGCTTCCCCTGGCTTGCTCAGCTTGCTCTCTTATAGAACCCAGGACCACCAGCCCAGGGACAGCACCACCCACAGTGGGCCCTCTCCCCTTGATCACTAATTGAGAAAATGCCTTACAGCTGGATCTCATGGAGGCATTTCCTCAAGGGAGGCTCCTTTCTCTGTGATAACTCCATCTTGTGTCAAGTTGGCACACACAACCAGCCAGTACAAGGTGCTGCTTCAGCGTCTGGAGCGCTTTGGTGGTGTGACTTGTCCTCTCGATCTGGAGCAAGGCTGGACCCAGCACAGAAAACCAGGGGCAGGCTGTGAGGAGTGTGTTCATGCCTCATGGAGTCTTTGCAGCTGAGAAGACTGTGGGGACACAGCAAGAAGAAAACCCAGCACAGGGAAGTCTTTACTTATGTGGAGCCCTCAGAGATGTGTGCTGGGGTGGAGGATGAGGCGCTGACCATCCTGAGACGAAGGCAAAAGGGTGAGTGGACACGAAAAAAAGAACTGGTTTGTCGCCTTCTTTGGGGTGCTTTTGATCATGTATAAGGCCTTTCATGCCTGAGCATGCTATCTGCCATTGAGCTTCAGCCTCACTGAAAGCCTCCTCCTCCTCCTCATCATCATCATCATCATCACCATCATCACCATCATCACCATCATCACCATTACATCACCACCATCCTGCTCCTCCTCCTCCTCATATCATCATCATCATCATCATCACCACCATCATCACCATTACATCACCACCATCCTCCTCCTCCTCATATCATCATCATCATCATCACCACCATCATCACCATCATCATCATCGACATACCACCCAAGCTAGTCTCAAACTCCTGGCAAGCAATTCTCCTGTCTCAACCCCCTGGGAATCTGGTATCACAGGCACATGTCACCACACCCAGACAATGGCTCTTCTCTTTAACAGCCATACGTTAGGATGCTTTCATCCCTTGAAATGTTCAATCTTTTAATTTTCTATACATATTTATGCTACATCTTAACACTAAGTGTAATACATGTTCCTTTGATTTTAGCTGTCACTATTGATTCTATAGTTGATAAAAATGGCACAATCTGCTCTCTTAATCCATCTACCCTAACCACGGAGTACAAAAACAATATGTTAAGGATATAAACAGCTTCTTTGGACTGTAGTTCATGTCTATGTGAGTGGATGTGATGTGTTAATAAAATGTGAGAGGTTTGGCTTTGTTCAGATTTGGGTTTCCTTCATCTGCCGTGTTAAGAATCAAACTCAGAGCCTCCCACAATCTAGCACATGCTGGACCACAGATATGTTCCTGAAAGGGTCGAGTGGGCTGTGGACTCCAAGCAGAACACGATTGAAGTTTTCCCTTCCCCCCGAGACTCCATAGCTCTGCCACCAGAGGCAGGTGACAAGGGTCACCTTCTGCTTGAAGCCTTGCAAAACATGTCTGGATGCTTACTTGGTGTGCTTAGTCACCCTTCACTGCCTCAACACCGGGCTAGACTCTTCCCTTACTTGAATCCCAGAGGTTTGTAGACATTAGAATGAAGCAACCCAGTCCTCTTTAACTGTGGGTCTGGTCTGGGACACAGCACAGTAATGAAGTGTTTGGCTAGAGTGTGCCCAGCCCTGGGCTTGACCCACAAGAACCATTTACTTGGATGATGCTTTCCTCTCCCCCCCCCCCCTTTAAATTTTCAATCTTTACCTAATTTTTATTTTGTGCAGTGCGTGGTGGTGAGTCTTGATAGGATTGAGACGCGCTTAGGCCGTGCCTCTGTGCTGGTGGATTCAGATAAGGGAAGACACACCCTGCAAATCAGTGGTTCCTTCCCTCAGGCTGGCGACATGGGTGACAGTAACGGAGAACAGGAGAAGCCACTGGTGCTGGTGTGCTCGCTCGCTGCCTCTAGGCTGTACCACTCTCCTCCTGTGCTGGGTTGGGAACTCTGAAGCCTTGGGGCTAACCCTTCCCCTGAAGAGAGTATTCCGCTCAGGCATTTTGTCCCAGTGATGAGAAAAATCTAATGCAAAAAAGGTTCTTGCATGGCTTAGGGACATGGCTTAGCAGTTAAGAAGGCCTGCTATTTTTCCAAAGGACCCTGGGTCGCTTCTCAGTACCGTCACTGGATGGTTCACAAGTGCCTGTGTGACTCTAGGGCCTCTGGCACCCTTTTCTGGCCTTTATGAGCACACAGACCTCCAACCGTGACATAGATTCAGAGACAAACACGTATACATTCAAGTAAAACTAAGAACACTAACAAAATGGTGGAGTGGCCTTTTGAAGTCACAGTTAAAGTGCCAATTAAGAAGCAGTGGTTGGTGGGGCTGAGGCAGGGTCCCCCAGAAGGTGGGATATGCTTTGAATCAGGGTCCAGAAGGTACTATGTTCTCTGAATAAAGTGTATGGTATGATTTCTCCCATAGCCAGGATCCACGGATTCGGGAATCAAGAGATGTGGGTGGGAATGGTTCCACTCACTATCCCCCCTAGTGACCCAAAAGGGAAATTCTATCAAGCTAGATGCTTCAGGACGGTGGGGGACATGTTAAGAGTAGTGGATTCCATGAGCATGGGACCGTTGTCCATTTCTTGGCTGAAAGTGAGTCCTTTGGTCAAGAGCACTGCTGTGTGGAACACGCGATGGTGGATAAAACATTTTCTATGTACACGGATGGTGGTTTAGGAGGAAGCATTGTGCACGGAAAAGGCTAATCCATAAACAGGATACACCTTTTTCTAGCAACTACAAGCTTACCAGAGCCATCCACCTCATGCATAGATCATTTCCCAAGTGGCTCAGACCTTGCTCTGGGAGGTTGACATAAACACTTAGGGATGCTTGCACCTGTAGAAGACCTGCTTTTAGAAGCCTGGTGGGCGGCTGACACTGAAGATGGTTCTGAACCCTCTACAGACTAACCCCACTGTACACATCCACTGTACACACCGTGAGGAAGTGCCGGGAAATACCAGACAGGGCTGACAGGGCTGGGGATGGATGCAGTGCTGTGTGAACAGGCAATGTCTGGTTGGATGGAGGGTGCGTTCAGCCTCCGTGTCGTAGTTGACTGGGAAAAAGACTCCTAAAGAACCCGTGCCCAAGAGTCACTAAGTACAGAGCAGCGATGTGCTAGCTGTCACCAAGAGTCACTATGTGCAGAGCAGCGATGTTCTAGCTGTTCCTAGAAGATTTTGCATAGAATCTGGTCTTTCCTAGGATGCACTGTAATGTGGGGTGCCTTTGGGAGCTGTTTATGTAATTTTTTCAGTGCTGGGGCTCACCCCCAGGGCCTTGGGCACGCTAGGTAAGCTCTCTACTACTGAGCTACACCCTGAGCCCCAAGAGCTGACTTCAGATGTGTTCATCTGTTTCTTGTATGAAATTGTTCTTTGTTAGCAGGGAAACCCTTTTGTTGAGCTTTAATAACAGAATTCACATCTTTCATCACTCTTCAGCCTCGCTTCCAGAGAGTTCTGAGGGCCATGATGCCAAGGGAGAGTGATGAGCCAAGACAGGTTCCTGCAGAGTGCGGAGCCGGGCTGGGCGTGTACAAAGTGGAGAACTCGGTCTGTCGTGCGGAGCTGGCCTTGTGGAGATGCAGGGGGCAGGCTGCCGACAGTCTGTGGGAGGGTCTACTCGGTCTCTCTGACAGAAGCTACCCACATCAAAGCTCTCTGTGGAGCTCTGTGCTGGCTCGAGTCTCCGCTCCACATTCTGCAGAGACTTGCTCAAACAGCGCCTGTCCAGCACAGGCACCATTAAAAGCCTACGTGCAGAAGACACGCAGGGAGCCTGTCCGAATTGGCTCTGGGAAACAGCCAGGTGTGTTTCATTCCAAAGAAATATCGGGAGTGGGAAGGACGTCATCTAGAAGAAAGCCACTGGACCGCCTGTCAGTGTTGGCTAGCAACACTGCTCTGTTTGTTCTGGGAGTTGCTTCAGAGAAACGCGGAGGATGAGACAAGATGACACAGTATCTCCCGAAGCAGCACCTCGCATGCAGCTCCAAACCCAGGAGGGTAACCTTGACTATAAGAAGCCCCTGTTGAGATCGCTCGCTGTGATTCTGCCCATCAGAGACAAGTCCTTCACAATGAAACCACATCTGTCTCTTGATGAAGCGTGGCAGCTAGCAGTTCCTCAGCCTTCCTGTGTCCCAGGAATGGGCTAAGGTACTCTGCAGGTATGAACCCTTGACATCTGCTATATGAGGTGCAGGTTGGAGCACTGGCCTTACTTTACAGATGGGACAGTATCCTGTGCCGATAGGCCGAGAAATGGGTGGAGTGGGGCTCTGTTTCGAGGACTGCTCCCAGTCCTGAGGCTTCTGGCACTTTCCAGGCTACAATACAGAACTGACCTCTGACCCCTGAAGCTCTTCTTAACACCACAGCAAGAGTTGGGCCCTCAGTGTGGAGGCTGCAGGGAACAGTTAATCCCATCACCCTGGGAGCCCTGACTCCGCTGCTGACATGGCGGCTGTGCGACCTTTGCTCGCTGGCCTCCAACAACAAAAGACATTAAAGTAGCATTACTCCCCATGGGCTGCTCTCAGGAATAATTATGGCAATGCATGTCACAGGGAGTGAACACAAATGGAGCTGCTGTCCAGTTCTGGGTCTCTCGAAAGTGACCCTGTCCTAAAGGCAATTTCATCTCAGGCATAAAACGATACTCGAAGCCCCGATCCTTTACCATTCACTAATTTTAAGACATAAAGACCGGAAGACTCTCACATTGCCACTATAATTGTGTCAACACCCTGCACGGTGGCACTGCGAGAGACAGTGGGAACTTAGTTCTGGCTTCCTTAGTTTGAACTTTGCTCTAAAGAACTCACATGTTTTGATTTAGTTTTTTTTTTTTTTTTTTTTTTTTTGGCAGGCCATGCAGGCCTGCTTAGAACAAGGTGACAATAAGGTCAGAGTGGAAGCAGCTCACAACGCCTCCCTCTTCCAGGCAGCTGCCCTTGGGCCGTCATCCAAGTTGGCAGCAAGAAACTTAACCCGGCCAAGTAAGAAAGTCAGGTGTGTGAGCACGCTCGACAAAGCCCGGCCGTCATGGCCCAGTCTTCAGCAAATGTTCCGAAGACTCATGGCCTCCTGACCCAATCTATGTGGTGAACTCGGCAGAGCCGAGCCCAGAGGCAAGGCCACCACCCTCTCCTGCCTCCAGCCAAATTCAGAGGTAGCTGCCATCCTTGAGTTATTTTGTCTAATTTCATTTTGAGCGTGCCTGCGGGAGGGTGTGTGGCATGTGGATGGCCTGCGTATGTGAGTTCAAGAGCACACATATCTCAGCACGTATATGGGACTCAAGAGGGCCATTTTTAGGAGGTTTTGAGGTGGGATCTCTCTTGTTTCTTTGTTGCTCTCTACACTGAGCTAGCTGGCCCACAAGCTTCTAGATAACATTCCTTTCTCTACCTTCTTCAACCTTTGTCACGGGAATGGTGGAATTACAGATGTGGTCTGCTGCATCTGCCTTTTTTTCTTTTTTTAATATGGGTTCAGGAGATCAAACTCAGGCCATAAGACTTCCATAGTAAGCACTTTTACCCAGTGAGCTATCTTCCTGGCTCCCTCATCTTTCTTGAGGATGCTCGCTCAAGCAGTAACCATGTGGCATTTGACAATGCCCCAGATGGTGTGGTCCTTTTTTGCTGAGACAGGTTTTGTAGAATCTGTAAGGGAAAGGTATGGATAGGCAAGAGTCAGAACACCAGATCAGCAAGAGAGAGCTCTGAAGACTGGGAAATCATGAGCAAGGGGTGGGAACAGATGCTGGGGTCTGAGCCCAAGGTCATCATTTAGAGATGACAGTTGGAAGCAGCCGGAGCTGAGAAATGGGAAAGAGGTAGTGAGCCTGGCAGTCTGGCTGGAAGCTTGAGATCTTAGAGTGACGTAGAGGGAGTTGGCAAGGGTTAAGATGGGGATCCTACACCAGTAGACATGATAAAATGGTGACTGTTTCATTATAGAAACAAGGTTAGCAGGGATGTCAGCTAAAGATTACATGGAGAGCAGAATGAGGCTCACAAGGACCCAAGAGCTGATGGTGGGACCCAGTAGGACCTATGTGCAGTCCTCTGGGATTTGTGCTCTGTAGGACCAAGTCCAGAACTTCCTAGAAGGTACGCTTGCACCTAATTTGTGTAGCATTGGCAATAAGAGAAGCCAGTGTTTGGAGTCGGAGAGCCTCCTCCACTGTCAGGAGACCCAGGAGACCCAGGAGAGAAACCCAGATTTCCCCTGCACCTGATGCTCCTTGGGGTCAGGCATATGAGGCAGCTGCTGAAAAAGCACCCCAACAGTGGGGTGCTTACTGTCTGGCATGGAACTACCCAGAGGAGTACCATGGAACCCAAGAGAGTAGAGGCAAGCGACACACAGAATAATTAAGAGCTTAAGTGATGACTTCAATTTCTTATTAAGATGAGATCATTCCCCAAATAAAGTTACATCTCTTTGGCACCTGTCAATCATAACACATGCTGAGGTTGGTATGTTTTTGCCTCTCCCACCAATGCTCATGTGGAAATCTGTCATGGCAGGACTAAGAGGTGGGGCAGGTTCAGAGAAATGAATGCCTGTCCCTTGGAATTAGATCAGTTGTTTTGGTTGTGAGTAGTTGGCCTCGCAGTACTCATTACTGATTGTGTACACAAACGCACACACATGCATGCACACATGTGCACACACATGCATGCACACATGGGCACACAAATGTCCACACACGCACACATGTGCTCACACACACACACACACACACACACACTTTTCACATTTGTTCTTTGCCTTTCTGATTTGATTTGTCACTTGTCACCCTCATTACATACAAGAACTATGAGCCAAATAAAGTTTTCTTCTTTGTCAGTTTCCTGTCTGTGCTCAAGGACACAGTCTTTAACCTGTGTGCTGGCTCGTTTTATGTCAACCTGACACCGGCTAGACTCATTTTGAAAGAGAGAACCTCGGGAAAATGCCCCCACCAGACTGGCCAAAGGCTGAGTCTGTAGTAAATTTTCTGGATGGTAGATGTGAATGCAGGCCCTGCTCACTGTGAGCAATGCCACCCCTGGGTTGGTGGTCCTGGGCTCTATAAGAAAGCAAGCTGAGCAAACCGTGGAAAGCAAGCCAGTAGGCAGCACCCCTCCATGGCCTCTGCATCAGCTCCTGCCTCCAGGCTCCTGCCTTAAGCTTCTGCCCTGACTTCCTTCCGGATGATGGACAACAGGAAATAAGGCCTTTCTTCTTCATGGTGCTTTTGGTCGTGGCGTTTTATCACAGTACTAGAAACATAACCAACTAAGACAACCTCTAAAGGAGGAGCAGAGTTCTGCCCCCTGCTGTGGTTTTGGTCTTCTCTGACAGCTTGGGTTGTGTGACACGCTTCTTCCAGTCCAACTTACAGTGGTTCTCACCCTTCCTCCCGCTGTGACCCTTTAATACAGCTCCTCAGGTCTGGATGTCCTTCCTCCAACCATACAATTCTTTTCACTGCTACTTCATAACTGTAATTTTGTTACTGTTACGACTGTCACATAATGGTCACGACCTTCTTGAGAACCTCTACTCTAAGTTGAAACACTTTTCTCCGGAGGGAGAGGAGGCTCGACAGGCTGGTGAGGGGAACAAAAGGTCACTGTCTGGAAGAAGAGAAACCCGAAAGATTCTTGAGGTTCTCTCCCCAGCCACATAACGAGAGTAAACACTCTTGGAGACTCTGACTCCACTAACTGTGGAAAGACAGGTTCTGGCTGGGGAGTTGCCTGCACGCTGCCTGTGTAGAGAGCTTCCTGTGGCTGCGGTTTGAGAGTTGGCGCCACGTTGGCGTGGACTTTCTGGGGAAGCAGCAGCTTTTGTGTTATTCCTTCTCCTTGTAGGTAACCTCTCACCCACAGGGCTTTTAATAACCATACCCCGCCACCCCTCCCCACAAATCCTCATTGGTTTCCTATATTGGACATTGGTATAATCACTCTTTGATCGGCTACAGGCTCCATTTCTGGGATGAGTGACACGTGTGTGTTCCATCTCCCCAGGAAACATTGTCACCTAGCAACTTCATAGGGATGCACACTGGGGAAAAAGCCTCTGGGCATGTCTACATGAACCTTCCAGATTGGGTTGCTCGCTATATGAAGACTTAGTGTGGCTCATGGGGGTTCTGAGTCCCTTTGGCACTTTCTGCCTGGTGAACCCTAGTCATAAGTGGGAGGCTTGCCAGGATGCCATTGGAGTCAGTCCTGGATGCCTGCTGAGGACTTTGGCTCCTAATGAGAAGTGGTTTCTGCCAACTGAGCATCACTGGGAAGTGATGAGCCCTCTGGGAGTGAGGAGCTCACCAGTGGATCCTGGGGACCCCCATTCATTACCTGATGCCCTGGGACCACCATTACCTAATGCCAAGGGGCCAGAGGGGTGACTCTAGGCCAAAGGGTCTCTGGCAAGTCCTAGGGCAGCACGCAAGTGTTGAAACTTGCCCTTAAGACTTGGCACCTACTTGTGTCAATCAAGTCAGGAGGAGGATGGGTGTGGATTTCCAGACTTGTTGCCAAGAAACGTTTGCATCTGCCCCTCATCCTGCTGCTGCTGCTGCAGACAGCTCAGCTGTGCCCCGGCCTGCACAGGTCCTGATGGATGGCTCTCATGCTAAAGGATCTCTTCTCTTCTCTTCTCTTCTCTTCTCTTCTCTTCTCTTCTCTTCTCTTCTCTTCTCTTCTCTTCTCTTCTCTTCTCTCTCTCTCTCTCTCTCTCTCTCTCTCTCTCTCTCTCTCTCTGTGTGTGTATTTGTGAATATGCATCTGTGCATGAAGGAGTATATATATATACACACACACACACACACACAGATATGTGTGTGTGTGTGTGTGTAGTAGGTTGGTCTGGTGATACTATATATTCAAATGCTAGATTTAAATTTTGTACCTTGGGGCTGGTAAGATGGCTCAGCGAGTAAGAGCACTGTCAGGATTGTGTCGGTATGTGGAACAGGAGTCCAGGCTACCCTCTCCACTTTCCCTTCAGGTATGCTGCCTTGTGTCAAGAATGAGGCAAGGATGATGCTTCTGGAAACCAACCGAGGCAGATGCTGGAGGTGGAAGAACTAATTGAGGCATTGGATGGGGGCAGGGGACAGAAAATGTGCCACTTGAGGAAGTGTCCCCTGAGCAACCGCTGGGCCTCAGACCTTTTTCTTTCTGTCTTACTCCAGAAAGCACGTTAGAGGGTTGGGCAGACACCAATATCTGACTGCCTGCTGGTCACTGATCACAGACCCAGCAGGAATCACAGAGAGGGGAGCTGGTGACAAAGGATGGCTGGAAGTACACCACACAGAAAAGGGACAATGTGAACGCTCTCAGTTATGTTCCTATCTTACAAACTAGACCTTGCTGCAAGAAATCTCACAAGATGGGGACAGTATATAATGATGAAATGGTGAAAATAGCAGAAAACAGCAATTGCAACATAAATGAACCTAAAATAGGCTCTCAAAATACACGATGTAAGAACTGGGCCTTCATCTTCTTGTCCATGGTCTATGCTGCTGACGAAGACCATGTCTAAGTCCATGGTCCCACTGCACCTGGGAGCCATGCTGTATCAGTGGCTCACATTATCTCTAAAAGCCACACCACACAACCCATGGTCTGTGTGCCACCTGAAGCCATGTGGTCCTTGGCCTGTGCTGTCACTGAGGGTTATAATGGTGCCTGTGGCCTGTGCTATCACTGAGGGCTGTGTTTATGTCCGTGGTCTGTACTGCCACCAGAGACCATGCTGAGGTCTGTGGCGCATGCTGACACTGGAGACCACGTGGATGTCTGCGGTCTGTGATGTCACCAGAAACCATTTGGAAGCCTGTGACCCGGGCTCCTGATGACAAGGAAGGAAAAGGAAGCTTCTTTTGCTGTGCTGTCGATGACTGCAGACTCACGGTTGAGAAAGAGGGACAAAGAAGTCTTCCATAACAACCCCTACCTCCTCCACCCCTGCCCCACAGTAACAGCCTAGACAGAAAGCCATTGAAGAGAACTCTTTAAAATTGTGATAGTGATGCTGAAGCATAGCTCTCCACAATTGATGGCTTCTGGAAGGGTTTTGGGTGGGAAGGACTCAGTTTTCTTTAAGGGGCTAGCCACTGGGAGTTTGGCCATGCTCCAGTGATTATATAGGCAACACAAATTGGGCTGATTCTTCTTCTTCTTCTCCCTCCTCCTCCTCCTCTTCCTCCTCCTCCTCCTCCTCTTCTTCCTCTTCTTCCTCCTCTCCCTCCTCCTCCTTCTCTTCTTCTTCTTCAGAAGGAAGTCACAGATTGGGGGGGGGCACAAACCTAGAAGGACTGGGAAGTGAGTGTGATTGGGGGGCATGGTATGAAATTCTCAAATAATCAATAAAAATACTATGTTGAAAAGAAAGAAGAAAGGAATGGAAGGAATGGAAGGAAGGAAGGAAGGAAGGAAGGAAGGAAGGAAGGGAGGGAGGGAGGGAGGGAGGACTGGGGATTTTGAGATGGCTCAACTGGTAAAGGCACTTGCTGACAAATGTGGTGACCTGTGTTCAATCCCTGGCACCCACATGGAGGGAAGGAAGAACAGACAAAGTTGCCCTCTGACCTCCTTATGTATGGAGAATCATCAAGCACATGAGCACAGAAGCCGGGAGAGGACATCAGCTGCCCGAAAGCCAGCATAGACGGCTGTGAGCTGTGTGACATGGGCAGTGGAGAGCAAACACAAGCTCTTTGAGCACTCTTAGCTGCTGAACCAACTCTCCAGCCCCCAAAGGAAAATATTATTCAAATAAAAAAGAAGGAAGGAAGGAGGGAGGGAGGGAGAGAGGAAGGGATGGGAGGAAGAGAGAGAGGAAGGAAGGAGAGATGGAGAGAAGGAGGAAGGGAGAGAAGGGGAGGAGGGAGGGATGGGAGGATGGAAGGAATCATTTAGCTTCCTTATCAAGAAGGAAGAAAAATCCAAACATGATGGCATGTGTGTACTTATAATTCTAGCACCCAGAGACAGAGGCAGGAGAAAAGTAAGTTCCAGGTGAGCCTGGCTACAGCGGGGAACCCTGAGTCAAAACCCATGTGAGTGAGCCAACAAACAAAGCTGGGAAAAAGAGAAAGAATCAGGACAATGGTACATGGAAAGAAATAGCAATGAAGATAGAAGCAAGAGTCCAGGACAAGAGAACAAACAGCTGCCTGGTATAAGCCTGCAACAATGTGGCAAGAAACATGTTTATTGGGAAGAGCAACAGAAGAAAGCCTAGTGGGTCATTGATTTAGAAATCCAGAGAGAAGACACTAATTCCAAAATCAATGGCTACAAAGTACAGTACTTCCAGATCTCCATTGTTGAAAGAATTATTAGCCCCAGGAAGCCATCTGAGTTCACGCTAGTACTTGGATTGCAAGCATGGCACAGCACCTAGGAAGCCATCTGTGGGTCCCCCCTCCCAGCACTGGCTTTGCAAACGTGTGCTACTGCACCTGGCATTTCCTGGGGATGCTAAGGCCTCAGACTCAACTCCTCATGCTTGCAAGCAAGCTTGTCACTGACCAAGCCTCTGTCCAGCCTCTCTAAGTAACTTTTAAAGGAATAAAGTAGATCTACATCAAACTTCCATCACATACACGTCAAGTCTCAGGATGGGCTCCATCCTGCTAACTTGAGGATAAACGGAACAAACTGCTTCCCATCTGGATCTACCATGCTAAAGAAAACCAGTCATCATTGCCACCAGCCTTGAGCTGAGCATTTCTTCACAGCAGAATCAACCTTCTGAAAGGGAGTACTCCCCTGTCAACACCTAATCCCATTTTCAGAGAGGCAGCCTCTGTGTGAGTAGCTCTCAGCTCTGTCCCCACCCCTGCCCCCTGCTCCAGCCCCATGCTGAATGTTTGACACTGGTGTTGCTTTTTGTAAACTCTTCTATAATTGAATTGGTTTTGCTCTTAATCACTCCTAGTAATAAAACAGCCAAGTACAGTTCCATACATCTTTCCTGACTCTCCCTGCCTGGGGTAATCACATGGCTTCCCAGTCCCTCCCTCACCTGCCTTTTCCTCTGCTCTCTTAGGCAATGCTGTGAAATTGCTACTAAACAGTCAACTGCTGGTGTTGGAGTCCGCCAAAGACCCTCACTCACAAAGACCATAGAGACTCACAAAGACCACAGAGACCCACATCGCTGCAAACCACAAGAGGTTTTTATTGATCCAACACATTGGGGACCCCCCTCAGCATGCAGGCAAGAGGAGAGACCCTGAACAAACAAAGAACACATTTTTTTATACCTTGTAAGGGGCAGATTTAGGCAACAAGGCTAGCTGGCTTATTCTCATTGGTGTAGCTAGTAACCCTTTCAGGCATTGGTTGGTTTGCATAGGGTGACTACCTTTGGCCTAGTGACTCACTCTGCCTGCCCTTATGGTGGGTTATTATGATTGGTCAGCAAAGCAGCAGTACATTTTGAATTTATGGGTCAGCTATTAACATCACAGCTATTAACATCACGGGAATTCTAACAACAAGGTCAGGGCAGTTTGTTGTTTTTTTCAGAATTCAGTGTGGGGCAGGGTAGGGGAATTTTTCTGGGAACTGCTAATCTTGTTTTGGCAGCTGCAGGCTTAGTCTGGTCATTTTGACCATGAGTTTGGAAAGTCCCTTCAGAAGGGAGAGGGGCTGGGTGGTCTTGAATTTATTTTGGATTCTACACTGGATGCTCAAAAGCAGGGATTACATTGTTTTTATTTGTTACCTTTCCTAGTATAAATGTTCATGCCACAGTATCACAGGATTCCCAGCTGAGAAGAGATACACCTTACCATAGCAACACAGCACTTCCACTACAGAAACAGGATGACCATAAGTGGTGTTAAGACTACAACAGTGAACTGGAGTACATTCGTTAAAAATGATGTGTAGTGGTGGTGCATGCCTTTAATCCCAGCACTTGGGAGCCAGAGGCAGAGGCAAGCAGATTTCTGAGTTCAAGGCCAGGCTGGTCTATAGAATGAGTTCCAGGACTGCCAGAGCTACACAGAGAAACCCTGTCTCAGAAAGAAGAAAAAGAAGAAGAAGAAGAAGAAGAAGAAGAAGAAGAAGAAGGAGGAGGAGGAGGAAGAGGAGGAGGAGGAGGAGGAGGAGGAGGAGGAGGAGAAGGAGAAGGAGAAGGAGAAGGAGAAGGAGAAGGAGAAGGAGAAGGGAGGAGGAGAAGGGAGGAGGAGAAGGGAGGAGGAGAAGGGAGGAGGAGAAGGGAGGAGGAGAAGGGAGGAGGAGAAGGGAGGAGGAGAAGGGAGGAGGAGAAGGGAGGAGGAGAAGGGAGGAGGAGAAGGGAGGAGGAGAAGGGAGGAGGAGAAGGGAGGAGGAGAAGGGAGGAGGAGAAGGGAGGAGGAGAAGGGAGGAGGAGAAGGGAGGAGGAGAAGGGAGGAGGAGAAGGGAGGAGGAGAAGGGAGGAGGAGAAGGGAGGAGGAGAAGGGAGGAGGAGAAGGGAGGAGGAGAAGGGAGGAGGAGAAGGGAGGAGGAGAAGGGAGGAGGAGAAGGGAGGAGGAGAAGGGAGGAGGAGAAGGGAGGAGGAGAAGGGAGGAGGAGAAGGAAGGAGGAGAAGGGAGGAGGAGAAGGGAGGAGGAGAAGGGAGGAGGAGAAGGGAGGAGAAGGGAGGAGGAGTCTTGCCAGGTAGTTCAGGCTGGCTTTGGACTTGCTGTCCTCCTGCCTCAGACTCTTTCTGCTGTAACTGCAGTAATGTACTTGGAGCAGAGCTGGAAGTTTGTTTTCTGTGATAACCTTGTTTGCAAACAGATGACATTGCAAGGGGCCTGGTGAGTGGATCAAAGACCTTCATATAAAACCAGATACACTGAAACTTATAGAAGAGAAAATGGGGGAAGAGCCTCGATCATATCGGCACAGGGGAAAAATTCCTGAACAGAACACCAATGGCTTGTGATGTAAGATCAAGAATCGACAAATAGGACCTCGTAAAATTGCAAAGCTTCTGTAAGGAAAGGACACGTCAATAAGACAAAAAGACCACCAACAAATTAGGAAAAGATCTTCACCAATCCTAAATCTGATAGAGGGCTAATTTCTAATATATACAAAGAACTCAAGAAGTTAGACTTCAGAGAAACAAATAACCCTAATAAAAATGGGGTACAGAGCTAAAGAAAGAATTCCCAACTAAGGAATACCAAATGGCTGAGAAGCACCTAAAAATATGTTCAACATCCTTAGTCATCAGGGGAATGCAAATCAAAACAACCCTGAGATTTCACCTCATACCAGTCAGAATGGCTAAGATCAAAAACTCATGTGACAGCAGATGCTGGTTAGAATGTAGAGACAGAGGAATACTCCTCCATTGCTGGTGGGATTGAAAGTTGGTACAACCACTCTGGAAATAAGTTTGGCGGTTCCTCAGAAAATTGGACATAGTACTACCTGAGGACCCAGCAATACCACTCCTGGGCATATATCCAGAAGATGCTCCAACATGTAATAAGGACACATGCTCCTCTATGTTCATAGCAGCCTTATTTATAATAGCCAGAAACTGGAAAGAGTCCAGATGTCACTCAACAGAGGAATGGATACAGAAAATGTGGTACATTTACAAAATGGAGTACTATTCAGCTATTAAAAACAATGAATTTATGAAATTCGTAGGCAAATGGATGGATCTGGAGGATATCATCCTGAGTGAGGTAACCCAATCAAGTGAGCTCCAGTGTTTACCTGAAGGCTCCTCTGGCTCCTTACTGCAACACGAATGCTTTTCCTCATCATTGAGGGGGATGGGGGTCGGTGGGAGGGGAGCTGGCTGTGTCCATCGGATTCTCCCCTGTTTCTTCACCATCCTCTACCCAAAAATACACTCTTCAAATGCAGCTCAGCTCTTTTCAATAGCTTCTTCCAATACTTCACACTCTTGCCACTCTACAATGATAAATCAGTATTTATGAAAGATTTCCTACAGCTCATGAGACACAGGAGAATGAAGTTATTAGGAAGTCTCATGCGTGTCGCAGATGAACAGGACAGAGGACTGAAAGACAAGGATTAAATGTTCTCAGCAAGGTGCCCAACAAACTAATACGAGTGGGAACCAACCCCTGCCCCTGATGAGAATCTACAGACCCACAGATGCCCGAGTGCTTGGGAGAGAAGGATGTCCACCCTCGCTGCTGGTCCTCAAGGACAATGGTACTTGGAGGAACAAGGAAGAAAGCAGAGAGGCAGAGAGACAGGATGTCAGGAAGAGACTAATGGGGAAAGGAGGACTCCAACTGGAAAGGAAGAAGAAAGTGATTCTTACTCAGAGATGATATAATCTACTATATAATAAAAATCTCTACTCTACTAAAAAGCAAAAATAAGAAATCAGTTGACCATGATGTAACACAGAAGATCCGTATATGAAAATCAGTTCACAGCTCTATTTGATGGTGAGTGTTCTAAAAGTAAAGTCGAGAAAACAACTATGCTCTCAAAAACATAGAGAATACTTTAGCTTAAGTTTAATCAATGAGGCACAAGGCTCACGCAACGGCAACTTCAAATATTATTAAAGGAAATGAGGGGGAAAGATAACAGAATTCTGAACTCATTATTACTAAAGTATGCTTGATGATTAGCCGCAGTTAAAAGACTCAACAAATTTTTATTGAAGTCCTGTGTAGGTCCCTCCTCCCCAATTTAACAAGGTGTTTTAAAAATGCACACAGAGGGCCAACAAAATGTCTCAGTGGGTAAAGGTGTTTACCACTAACCCTGATGGGCTGAGGTATTGCTGGAACCCATGCGTCAGAGGAAGACTGATTCACACACTTGCCCTCTGACCTCCACACCCATGCCAGAGCATGGGTGCCCCCTCCCCCCATGTATACAAATTAATTAATTAACAAATAATTTTTAGATTAAAAATGAAGCCTTTAGAAATGGAAGGGACTGAGTTTGCTTTAAACAGTGCAAACTGAAGGGCCCCCACCTCCTCACTGAGTAACCCTGCACACACAAACCAGTCACAACTTTGGTTGTCATGAGGCGAGCACACAGGGTAACAGCATAGAACAAGTAGAACACAGAGACCACAGCAAGCCCTTACACGCAGAGTCAAATGCGTTACAACAAAGAGCATAGGGAATTTAGCGAGCAACCTGTTTATGTGCGCAGGTCCCTGCACTTACACAAGCTTTTGTGGGGATGATCAGGAGACCAGAGGTTAATCTTAAGTGTCATTCCTTAGGAGCCATGCCCTTGGTTTACTTTTTCCCCAGAGCCTCGGGCTGGGGCCTCACAGATGAAGCGAGGCTGGACGGCCAGTGAGCCATAGGGATTGAGCTGTGTGCCCACCTCCTCAGCACCGGTGTTAGAAGCACACACCACCACATCCTGCTTCCTATATGGGTTCTGGGGATTGAACTCAGGTCCTCATGCTTGCAAGGCATAAGCTTTGCCAACTAAGCTATCTCTCCGAAGCCCCACTATTCCTTTTTCAACAAACAATACTGCAACAACTCGGTAGGCACGTGTAACAGCACGAAGTGGAGCCCACAGCATCCGTACACCAGCTTGCCTTGAAGCAGATCGGTATGTAAGAGCTAAAACTACACACGTTCTGGAAGACCACATTGGAGTAAGACTTCATCGTGCTATGTTGCAAGGATGACTCTTTACTTGGCAAGCCAAAAGCACAAACAACAGCAGCAGATGAACCGGTCTGCGTCAAAATCAAAGACACTTAGGCTGTAAACGATACTGTTAAGAAAGCAAGAGTAGAACCCACTGAAAGTTTGAACATGTTTCAAACTATGTATAAGATAAGGAATCCGAATCTACCACGTGTGAAGAACTCATACAACCCAACAAAAAAAGACAACACAATCCTCAATTTGCAAGTAGCTTGAGCTGGCATTTCTCCAAAGGAAATAAATAGCCAATATACACACAAACGCTCATGACTGGTCCTTAAAGAAATGCCAATCAAAGCACACTGGAATATCACTTCCTACTCACTAGGATGGATCATGACCATACTAAAAAGACAGACAAAAGGCCACAGAGAAGGTCCCATCAGCAAAGTGTTAGCTGTAAAGCATGAGAACCTCAGCTTAATCCCCAGGACCCACGTAAACATGTGCATCTGTAATCCTAACCCTGTGGGGTGGAGACAGGACGGTCCCTGGGGCTCACCGACCAGTCAGTTTAGCTGAGTCAGCACATTCCAGGTTCAGCGAGAGACCCTGTTTCAAAAAAGGAGGGGAGGAGTTGGAAGCAATAGAGGAAGAGACTCGGTGTCTACTTCTGACTTCAGAATGCATATATACACGGGTGTACCTACCTACACACACAAACACACACACACACACACACAAGAGAGAGTATGGTATTTCAAGGTTCATTGTGTTTTAGTGTGTTTTTGATATGGAGAAGAAAGTGTTAACATGTTTTGTAATCACAGATAAAACTGTCCTAAATAGAAACCTTCAGCTCCTATAAAATTTACTCAGCTTCAGAGACGATCGATCTCCTTTGGGGCAGGATGAAAAGACCACCCTAGAATGGTCATGTAGACAAGATTATGGCAATGCCTGCCCTTCATAGGCTACGGAATGTCCTTCTGCAGGAGCTAGAAGTTTCAGTAGCATTCACAAAAGTTTTTCCTTTGCTCTCCTAGTGCCAGCGAATGTCTTGTTGAGGAAAAATGAGCCCCTTAATATTTTGGTGCCTTGTTCCTTCTTGTGGCTGAGAATGCGCCATTCATAAGGACATACCATTTTGTTACTCACTTGCCAGCTGATGAACAGGCTGGTGCTTCCCTACTTTTGACTCTTAACAGTGCTGCTGTAACTCATCTTAGCACACTTCTGTGTAGCTCTATCTTCAGTTCTTTTAGTACACTCAGAATCTTAAACCTCACATCACAACAACCCAACTCAAGGTTTATCCCCACCCCTGTGCCATTACTGTGATAAAATGCCAGAAGCAACTTTAGTTAAAAAAAAAAGGTTTATTAGGCTTGGAATTCTGGGTTATACTCCACCAATACAGGGAAGTCAAGGCAAGAGCACACAGCATCTCATCCACAGTCAAGAGCAGAAAGAAAAGAAACACACACACCCTTTCTGATTGCTCTCAGCTAACTTTCTCTTATATTGCTCACGGACCCTACCTAGGGAATGGTGCCACCCACAGTGGGCTGGGTCTTCCTTCCCCAACTAAAAATCAAGTCAGCCACTCAAAGACCAATCTGATCTAGATAATTTCTTATTTGGATTCTTCCAAGATGATCTTAGGTTGTATGGCATTGACAGTTTAAAGTGACCAGTACAAGATCCTAGGGAACTTTTAACTTTTTTGTTTTTTTTCCTATTTATTTAATCTCTTTACATTCCAATCATACACCCTCCTCTCCTCCCAATCTCACCTTCCCACCCACCTTCTTCCATTCCCCCTCCCTTTCTACTCAGAGTAGGGGATGCTCCTTGAGAGGGTGGTTAAGGATAGAGTTTCTCCATGTAACCCTGGCTGTCCTGGAACTCAGAGATAGGCTGGCCTCTGCCTCCTGAGTACTAGAATTAAAGATGTGTGCCACCATCACCTGGCAACACCCAAGGAAATTAGAACCACTTCTATACTGTTTTGCCTTCCTCAATATTGCCAGGACTGTATGTACCATTGCTTTGTGTGTGTGTGTGTGTGTGTGTGTGTGTGTGTGTGTGTTTGCTCTACAAGGCCAGAAGGGAGCATTGAATACCATGGAGTTGGAGTTAAGAGGTGGTTGTGAGCTGCCTGGCTTGGGTGGTGGGTGATGGGATCTGAACTCTGTTCTGAGGGGGGGGGCATTGCGTGGAACAGCAAGGGCTCATTTTGATTGAGTCATCACCTGGGCTTCTGTATTCTGTAGCCACAGCTTGCACACTGTGTGATGCTACCTCTATAAAATGCCCAAGGCAGATCTATTTACACAGACAGGAAGTATTTCAGGGGCTGCTTAGAGGAGGGGCTGAGTAGGAGATTTATGGAAACTGACTACTGATGGCTGTGGGGGTTTTCTCAGAGAAAAAGATGAAAATAATCTTTATTTGAGTTTGGTGTTGCCTACACAGCTCTGTCATCAGGTTAAAAAACATTTGAGCAGTACACAAAGTGAGTGGATTATGTATTGGCTTCTATATGAATGGTAACAATGTTTCAAAGGAAATAGCAGGGAGTCCCAGAACTTGAGAAAACCCTCCAGTTCGCTGCTCCGGGTCTGAAACCCTATGCCTCCCTTGTTAGACATTTCTGAAACAGCAGCCTCCCAGGATAATAAGTGCTTCTTGTCTCTGGTTGGCCCACCTGACTCAATCCTTCCCCAGTGTCCTTGGTGTCAAGGGATATTGGCATCTCTGAAGACCTCCTTGCTGTGGATGTGAGAGTCCCCAGAATGCTCATTGAGGTTTCCTGGGGCTGAAGCCTGGGGCTGAACCTTGCAGTGGGGCTGGGAGAGATAGAAATGTTACCAGCGGAGCCTCAGCAGAGGAGACAGTGTTTGTCTTTGTGTTTTTCAGAGGACAGGATGACTCGGATGCACATGAACTATATAGGAGGTGGGCTGGAGGTGTGCAGGACAGAAGCAAAAGACTTGGCGCAAAAGGCTCAGATGCAGCAAGCTACTCCCACGCACCCTGGCAGCCCGTTCATGGTAGGACAAGCCTGCCACAACAGTCAAGAGGACCTATCCACAGCAACTCAGAGCCACTCGCCTGCCAGATGTAAAGCCCGGGCAATGACAGCATGCGTCATTTGGGAAGACATTCACAGCTATAAAGTTCCCACACCACTTTCCAAGAGTAAAACAGTGGTTTGTGTAGCCTCCAGCCATTCTTTCAGAATATCTATTCCTGGTTTAAAAAAAAAAAAGAAAATGTTTGTCTTTGCAATATTTAATTAAATTTCATTTCACGGTTTAGAGATTTTCTTGATTTGACTTGCCGTCATGCAAAAATGATCAGCCTCGCTTCTGCCCTCTAACCGAGCAGAACCATGCGAACGTTTTGAGTAAATGATCATTTCTTTTGCCAGGAGCAGTTATTTCCCTGGGAGCCAATAGGACTGAATTATCCAAGCAAAACGGAAAGATGCCAACTGCTCGTAGATGCAGAGAGACTGACAGGGGGCTCCTAAGTGTGCCTATTACAAGGCAATCGACGTCATTTTTAAACGGAAGGAAACAACAAACCCTAAAACCCTTAAAAGTGGTAGGCAAGCCTAGTCATCATCAAGTGCTGGACTAACACGCGTTCTACCGCCCTGTGAACCATCTTCAGCATAAAGGCAAAGCTCAATGCGCATGTTCCCAAACATTCGACATTTGTGCTTTTCCTTTCGGAACATACTTCCTACATAAACAGTTTTTTTTTTTTTTAATTGCCATGTTTCCGGCCAGCCCACGAGCTCATTTTAGAGTTGTTGTGCATCAAAACACACATCTGTGAAGGGAAGTATAAAAAGCCAATCACAGCCACATTGGTGATTCAAACGTAAAAACTATAAAAACAAAAAGAAAAATGATCGATGATCCCTACGGTTCATTCTGTGGAAATCTTGTCCCTCCAGGTGGCTGGAGGTTTTATGGAATTCCAGCATCTTTCTGGACTCTGACCCTGTCCTGATTTGCATGCAATCTTCAGGGGCAACCAAGACGAGGCTCAGAAGGCAGTTCAGCTAAGTTTCGAGAGTCTGACCTCAAGTGGTTTATTTTAGGCATACTTAAGCACAGCTCGATTTGGTGAAAATTATCCTGGTGATAATTAAATCAACCTGTGATGCACAACAAAGCATGCACCGGTCTCCTCGAGGAAGAGATCAGACTTGACTACGTCAAAACTCATTGTAAAGTCCATGAAGACGAGTTCTCTAGATTGACTGAGAAAAACAAATTTACAATAAGTGTCTGGGGAAAGATCTGGGTGCCAGAAGTCTCCAGCCACACAGCACAGTCACCAGGTGACAAAGTGCACCTACTCTAGCCTTCTGGGCAGACAGCACGTTTTGCATTTCTTTCCTTGAAGAAACAACAATGTGTGCTTAATATTCTAGGATCAACTAGTGCAGTGGTTCTCAACCTGTCCGTTCTAACCCCTTTGGAGATTGAAAACCCCTTTCACAGGAGTGGCCTAAGACCACTGGAAAACACAAATACTTACATTATGATTCATAATGGTAACAAAATTATGGTTATGAAGTAGCAACGAAAATAATTTTATGGTTGGGGGTCACCACAACGTAAGGAACTGTGTTAAATGAGTTGCAGCATCAGGAAGGTTAAGAACTTCTGCCCTAATATTATGACAGGGAAATGTTAGTGATCCCCAAAAAGACAGACAGGAGCCGATCTGATGCAACTCACAGCAGGGTCTTTATTCTATTTGAGCTAGCTCCCCACCCCCCAACGTATCACCGTCAGGCAGGACGGTTTTGGTGGTGGTGGGGGAACCCCAAGTGTCTATTGGGACAAGGCTTTATAGTAAGCAGCAAGTAGGGAGTACGTGTGTAAGCATCTGATTGGAAAAGCTACTGTGGCCTTTAACATAATTGGCTGGTGCCGGGAGTCATAGCATAAACTTAACTTCTGTCTCCTCTGCATTGGTGATCATAAGGCAGGGGGTGGGTTTGTAGCCTGGGGTTCAGGTTTGTTGGGGGAATCAGGAGACACTGATCTTGCTGAGGGTGTAACCTGGAAACTCTGGTCTTGTTGGGGATTAGCCTAGAGACTGGAGCTAGGCTCAGGTTTTGTTGGGAGGGCAACTTAGAAACTAATCCTAGGTAGCAGCCTGTTAGTTTACCTGAGTTCAAACTTAGGTTCTCTAGAATGGTTCTCTAAAACTTTGGTATCTCACTAGTACATGTGTGTGAGTGCAAAGACCACTGTGCCCCCTATGGGTGGTCCCTAAAGCCAAGCTTGTGGCCCCTTCCTCAGCATTGATGCATCCTCTTGGTAGAGAGACTAAGTCCCAGGAAGCTCCTGGAACTTACAAGGTTCACAAGGCCCCTCCCAAAGGTTGTACAAATGGCAACAATTATCGGGAAGAGATTCTCCCTTCCTTGAGCAGAGCTGCCTGCACTCTCATCAAGAAAACAAGTCCTCGCCTTGTTGGCATGTGTGCCTGGTTGATACAATTGAGCCTATAGTATCATTCTTCTGTAAGGAAGCCCAGTGAACATTGGTCCACCAATTTGGACTGGGGTTGAATTGTTGCTTTGCTCTGTCGATGGGGACCTTATCTAGGATGAGAAGTTTGTTTGTGTTGCCCCTGGGAAGGTCCCACATCACAAAACTAGGAAGTTGACCTTAGGAAGCAAGAAGAAGAAGTAGGAAATCGGGGATGAGAGGGAAAGTGGCTGAAGGATGTGTCTGGAAGTCGTTACTGTTGTGGGGCAGTAACCAGGGCTTCTCCTAGTCAGGACTGCAGGGGGCATTTGAGAGAGTCCCGCGGTGGTTAGGGCATGTCCCCTTCCTGTAATGAACTCCATCCTGAGGGTGCTGACCTTACAGCACTGTCAGCTTGCCTGCACACGGACCAGTGTTTTGCACCAACAGGAGCAAGCCCTGGCTGCAGTGTACACCATCTGAGCAGAAAACCAAATAAAATAGTTCCTGTCAATCGGCAACCTCTCCCAACCCTCATCTTCTAGTACGAACATTTTACATCCTCGTGTTTCAGCTGGTACTACCCTGGAACTCTATACAAGCACTGTTCTGCAGCTTCTAGGGGTGTCGGTCTGGATTCTGACAGATGCAGGAAGAAATGTGCCATCCTGAAAAAGAATCCAGAGGAGTTTTACTGCCCTAAATATCCCAGGTCCCTGTGGAAAAAAAATAAAGAATATATATGTGTATCTATCTATATATGTGTATCTATCTATATATTATCTATCTATCTATCTATCTATCTATCTATCTATCTATCTATCTATCTATCTATCTATATCTCCCAGGTCCTTTTCACATAGACGCTACCTGTTGCCCTTAACTCCCAGCAATCTCTGCTATTTTTGCTCCCCCATGGTCCTGTCTTTTCCCGAGTGCCATGTATTTGGCAGGCAGCCTTTCACCTGGATCTGTTGACTTGAACAGATTCACCTGAAAGGTTCCTCCAAGGATTTTGTAATTATGTAATTTGGCTTAAAAACAAAACAAAACAAAACCAAAAAAACAATTAAGTCAATTTGTTGAAATAGTTGGCTCAATCCTGATGGAAGTACTCTGCTTAACAATCTCAGGAGGACCGTGTAAGTCAGTGAATAGCTGTGGATCCTCCATTTGGAAATGATGCCATGTCTTGGAACCCTCACCACCAGGTGTTTTTCTGGTAGTGACGCTCAACGTCTTGGTACGCATGCGCACTGGTCCTTTCGCCGTCAGATTCTTTTCCTTTGCGCTCTCTCTCTTCTCTCTCTCTCTTCTCTTCTCTTCTCTTCTCTTCTCTTCTCTTCTCTTCTCTTCTCTTCTCTTCTCTTCTCTTCTCTTCTCTTCTCTTCTCTTCTCTTCTCTTCTCTCTCTCTCTCTCTCTCTCTCTCTCTCTCTATCTCTTTCACATTGCTACTGGTGAGCGTTGTTCGAATTCAGTGAGTCACCGCTTCAGGCTCCACCGGAGTCTTTCTGGTATCTCTGAGTGCCATGGCTGGGTCACAGCTTCCTGACCGACTTGTTCCTCAGCAGGAGCCAACAGCGGTGAATCAGGACAGAGCAGACTGAACAGCGCTCCGCAGCGCGCACCACCATCGCGTGTCAGAAAGAATCTGGCTTCCTTTTAATCACTTACAAGAAGAATGGCATTGCCTGTGTCCTGTCCAGAAGCAACTGGGGACACCTGGCTAACTGTGGTGCCTGTTAGCGTACCAAAAAAAGGACATGCTGGCTTCCAGCATCTCTCAGCTTTGCGAGTCGCGGTTACAGAGTCCAAGCTGGCTCCCTGGCTCCTCTCTGCTCCTCTCATCCGGCCCACCACCCTAGATTTCGCCAAGGCTTTCCTCCTTCCAGTGTTTCCTGTATGACCCTACCATGTTGGTCATGCACTCACTCTCTTGGCTCTCTTGGTTCTCTGTCCCCTTTTGGCCCTCTC
Source organism: Mus musculus (assembly GCF_000001635.26). Classification (NCBI taxonomy): domain Eukaryota; kingdom Metazoa; phylum Chordata; class Mammalia; order Rodentia; family Muridae; genus Mus; species Mus musculus. Next base: position 53,049,000 of record NC_000079.6, on the reverse strand, counting down.
CCCTATGTCCTCTCTTCTCTTCCTCTGTCACTGCCCCCCCCCCCCACCATTCTCTCCTCTCATGGCCTGGTCCACTCTGCTGGCCGCATTTAGTCTACTGTTTTCTCTCCGTGCTCTGAACTCTCCCAGATGCCTCTGACTGCACCCTCTGTCATATCTACAATAAACACATTCAATGTGGCTCTGTCACAATTAGCTTCAGGTGTAAATTTGACCTACATGGGAAGAGGGTACCTCCACCGAGGAACTGCCATCATCAGATTGACCTGTGGGCATGTCTTCGAGACAGGACAATTTCTTTTTTATTTTAATTTGGGGGTTTTGCCTACACATGCCTGCCTGGTGCCAAAGGAGGCCAGGAGACTGGCAGTTGTGAGCTGCTAGGCTGGGCTATGTAATGAGACCTTCTCTCAAATGGGGAAAGAAATGATTTGCATATTTAATATTAAGGCATAATTTCATTTTGCTATTATATACAATCACAGCCACAAAAAATCATGATGTAAGTATGAATTTATTTACATGAATTGAGGCTTTTTGTGTAACAAATAAGGTCTCAAAGTAGCATGTGTTTTGTGATACCATTTCTTTTTCCATTTTTTATTAGGTATTTAGCTCATTTACATTTCCAATGCTATACCAAAAGTCCCCCATACCCACCCACCCCCACTCCCCTACCCACCCACTTCCCCTTTTTGGCCCTGGCGTTCCCCTGTACTGGGGCATATAAAGTTTGCGTGTCCAATGGGCCTCTCTTTCCAGTGATGGCCGACTAGGCCATCTTTTGATACATATGCAGCTAGAGTCAAGAGCTCCGGGGTACTGGTTAGTTCATAATGTTGTTCCACCTATAGGGTTGCAGATCCCTTTAGCTCCTTGGGTACTTTCTCTGGCTCCTCCATTGGGAGCCCTGTGATCCATCCATTAGCTGACTGTGAGCATCCACTTCTGTGTTTGCTAGGCCCCAGCATAGTCTCACAAGAGACAGCTACATCTGGGTCCTTTCGATAAAATCTTGCTAGTGTATGCAATGGTGTCAGCGTTTGGATGATGTTTATGGGGTGGATCCCTGGATATGGCAGTCTCTACATGGTCCATCCTTTCATCTCAGCTCCAAACTTTGTCTCTGTAACTCCTTCCATGGGTGTTTTGTTCCCACTTCTAAGGAGGGGCATAGTGTCCACACTTCAGTCTTCATTTTTCTTGAGTTTCATGTGTTTAGGAAATTGTATCTTATATCTTGGGTATCCTAGGTTTGGGGCTAATATCCACTTATCAGTGAGTACATATTGTGTGAATTCCTTTGTGAATGTGTTACCTCACTCAGGATGATGCCCTCCAGGTCCATCCATTTGGCTAGGAATTTCATAAATTCATTCTTTTTAATAGCTGAGTAGTACTCCATTGTGTAGATGTACCACATTTTCTGTATCCATTCCTCTGTTGAGGGGCATCTAGGTTCTTTCCAGCTTCTGGCTATTATAAATAAGGCTGCTATGAACATAGTGGAGCATGTGTCCTTCTTACCAGTTGGGGCATCTTCTGGATATATGCCCAGGAGAGGTATTGCTGGATCCTCCGGTAGTACTATGTCCAATTTTCTGAGGAACCACCAGACTGATTTCCAGAGTGGTTGTACAAGCCTGCAATCCCACCAACAATGGAGGAGTGTTCCTCTTTCTCCACATCCACTCCAGCATCTGCTGTCACCTGAATTTTTGATCTTAGCCATTCTGACTGGTGTGAGGTGGAATCTCAGGGTTGTTTTGATTTGCATTTCCCTGATGATTAAGGATGTTGAACATTTTTTCAGGTGCTTCTCTGCCATTCGGTATTCCTCAGGTGAGAATTCTTTGTTCAGTTCTGAGCCCCATTTTTTAATGGGGTTATTTGATTTTCTGAAGTCCACCTTCTTGAGTTCTTTATATATATGTTGGATATTAGTCCCCTATCGGATTTAGGATAGGTAAAGATCCTTTCCCAATCTGTTGGTGGTCTTTTTGTCTTATTGACGGTGTCTTTTGCCTTGCAGAAACTTTGGAGTTTCATTAGGTCCCATTTGTCAATTCTCGATCTTACAGCACAAGCCATTGCTGTTCTGTTCAGGAATTTTCCCCCTGTGCCCATATCTTCAAGGCTTTTCCCCACTTTCTCCTCTATAAGTTTCAGTGTCTCTGGTTTTATTTGAAGTTCCTTGATCCACTTAGATTTGACCTTAGTACAAGGAGATAAGTATGGATCGATTCGCATTCTTCTACATGATAACAACCAGTTGTGCCAGCACCAATTGTTGAAAATGCTGTCTTTCTTCCACTGGATTGTGTTAGCTCCCTTGTCGAAGATCAAGTGACCATAGGTGTGTGGGTTCTTTTCTGGGTCTTCAATTCTGTTCCATTGGTCTACTTGTCTGTCGCTATACCAGTACCATGCAGTTTTTATCACAATTGCTCTGTAGTAAAGCTTTAGGTCAGGCATGGTGATTCCACCAGAGGTTCTTTTATCCTTGAGAAGAGTTTTTGCTATCCTAGGTTTTTTGTTATTCAAGATGAATTTGCAAATTTCTCCTTCTAATTCGTTGAAGAATTGAGTTGGAATTTTGATGGGGATTGCATTGAATCTGTAGATTGCTTTTGGCAAGATAGCCATTTTTACAATGTTGATCCTGCCAATCCATGAGCATGGGAGATCTTTCCATCTTCTGAGATCTTTTTTAATTTCTTTCTTCAGAGACTTGAAGTTTTTATCATACAGATCTTTCACTTCCTTAGTTAGAGTCACGCCGAGATATTTTATATTATTTGTGACTATTGAGAAGGGTGTTGTTTCCCTAATTTCTTTCTCAGCCTGTTTATTCTTTGTGTAGAGAAAGGCCATTGACTTGTTTGAGTTAATTTTATATCCAGCTACTTCACCGAAGCTGTTTATCAGGTTTAGGAGTTCTCTGGTGGAATTTTTAGGGTCACTTATATATACTATCATATCATCTGCAAAAAGTGATATTTTGACTTCCTCTTTTCCAATTTGTATCCCCTTGATCTCCTTTTGTTGTCGAATTGCTCTGGCTAATACTTCAAGTACTATGTTGAAAAGGTAGGGAGAAAGTGGGCAGCCTTGTCTAGTCCCTGATTTTAGTGGGATTGCTTCCAGCTTCTCTCCATTTACTTTGATGTTGGCTACTGGTTTGCTGTAGATTGCTTTTATCACGTTTAGGTATGGGCCTTGAATTCCTGATCTTTCCAAGACTTTTATCATGAATGGGTGTTGGATCTTGTCAAATGCTTTTTCTGCATCTAATGAGATGATCATGTGGTTTTTGTCTTTGAGTTTGTTTATATAATGGATTACATTGATGGATTTTCGTATATTAAACCATCCCTGCATCCCTGGAATAAAACCTACTTGGTCAGGATGGATGATTGCTTTAATGTGTTCTTGGATTCGGTTAGCGAGAATTTTATTGAGAATTTTTGCATCGATATTCATAAGAGAAATTGGTCTGAAGTTCTCTATCTTTGTTGGATCTTTCTGTGGTTTAGGTATCAGAGTAATAGTGGCTTCATAAAATGAGTTGGGTAGAGTACCTTCTACTTCTATTTTGTGAAATAGTTTGTGCAGAACTGGAATTAGATCTTCTTTGAAGGTCTGATAGAACTCTGCACTAAACCCGTCTGGTCCTGGACTTTTTTGGCTGGGAGACTATTAATAACTGCTTCTATTTCTTTAGGGGATATGGGACTGTTTAGATGGTCAACTTGATCCTGATTCAACTTTGGTACCTGGTATCTGTCCAGAAATTTGTCCATTTCGTCCAGGTTTCCCAGTTTTGTTGAGTATAGCCTTTTGTAGAAGGATCTGATGGTGTTTTGGATTTCTTTAGGATCTGTTGTTATGTCTCCCTTTTCATTTCTGATTTTGTTAATTAGGATTTTGTCCCTGTGCCCTCTAGTGAGTCTAGCTAAGGGTTTATCTATTTTGTTGATTTTCTCAAAGAACCAACTCCTCCTTTGGTTAATTCTTTGAATAGTTCTTCTTGTTTCCACTTGGTTGATTTCACCCCTGAGTTTGATTATTTCCTGCCGTCTACTCCTCTTGGGTAAATTTGCTTCCTTTTTTTCTAGAGCTTTTAGATGTGTTGTCAAGCTGCTAGTATGTGCTCTCTCCCGTTTCTTCTTGGAGGCACTCAGAGCTATGAGTTTCCCTCTTAGAAATGCTTTCATTGTGTCCCATAGGTTTGGGTACGTTGTGGCTTCATTTTCATTAAACTCTAAAAAGTCTTTAATTTCTTTCTTTATTCCTTCCTTGACCAAGGTATCATTGAGAAGAGTGTTGTTCAGTTTCCACGTGAATGTTGGCTTTCCATTATTTATGTTGTTATTGAAGATCAGTCTTAGGCCATGGTGGTCTGATAGGATACATGGGACAATTTCAATATTTTTGTATCTGTTGAGGCCTGTTTTGTGACTAATTATATGGTCAATTTTGGAGAAGGTCCCGTGAGGTGCTGAGAAGAAGGTATATCCTTTTGTTTTAGGATAAAATGTTCTGTAGATATCTGTCAGGTCCATTTGTTTCATAACTTCTGTTAGTTTCACTGTGTCCCTGTTTAGTTTCTGTTTCCACGATCTGTCCATTGATGAAAGTGGTGTGTTGAAGTCTCCCACTATTATTGTGTGAGGTGCAATGTGTGCTTTGAGCTTTACTAAAGTGTCTTTAATGAATGTGGCTGCCCTTGCATTTGGAGCGTAGATATTCAGAATTGAGAGTTCCTCTTGGAGGATTTTACCTTTGATGAGTATGAAGTGTCCCTCCTTGTCTTTTTTGATAACTTTGGGTTGGAAGTCAATTTTATCCGATATTAGAATGGCTACTCCAGCTTGTTTCTTCAGACCATTTGCTTGGAAAATTGTTTTCCAGCCTTTCACTCTGAGGTAGTGTCTGTCTTTTTCCCTGAGATGGGTTTCCTGTAAGCAGCAGAATGTTGGGTCCTGTTTGTGTAGCCAGTCTGTTAGTCTATGTCTTTTTATTGGGGAATTGAATCCATTGATATTAAGAGATATTAAGGAAAAGTAATTGTTGCTTCTTTTTATTTTGTTGTTAGGGTTGGCATTCTGTTCTTGTGGCTGTCTTCTTTTTGGTTTGTTGAGGGATTACTTTCTTGCTTGTTCTAGGGCGTGATTTCCATCCTTGTATTGCTTCTTTTCTGTTATTATCCTTTGAAGGGCTGGATTCGTGGAAAGATATTGTGTGAATTTGGTTTTGTCGTGGAATACTTTGGTTTCTCCATCTATGGTAATTGAGAGTTTGGCCGGGTATAGTAGCCTGGGCTGGCATTTGTGTTCTCTTAGTGTCTGTATAACATCTGTCCAGGCTCTTCTGGCTTTCATAGTCTCTGGTGAAAAGTCTGGTGTAATTCTGATAGGCCTTCCTTTATATGTTACTTGACCTTTCTCCCTTACTGCTTTTAATATTCTATCTTTATTTAGTGCATTTGTTGTTCTGATTATTATGTGTCGGGAGGAATTTCTTTTCTGGTCCTGTCTATTTGGAGTTCTGTAGGCTTCTTGTATGATCATGGGCATCTCTTTCTTTATGTTTGGGAAGTTTTCTTCAATTATTTTGTTGAAGATATTAGCTGGCCCTTTAAGTTGAAAATCTTCATTCTCATCAATTCCTATTATCCGTAGGTTTGGTCTTCTCATTGTGTCCTGGATTTCCTGGATGTTTTGAGTTAGGATCCTTTTGCATTTTGTATTTTCTTTGACTGTTGTGTCGATGTTCTCTATGGAATCTTCTGCACCTGAGATTCTCTCTTCCATTTCTTGTATTCTGTTGCTGATGCTCGCATCTATGGTTCCAGATCTCTTTCCTAGGGTTTCTATCTCCAGCGTTGCCTCACTTTGGGTTTTCTTTATTGTGTCTACTTCCCCTTTTAGTTCTAGTATGGTTTTGTTCATTTCCATCACCTGTTTGGATGTGTTTTCCTGTTTTTCTTTAAGGACTTCTACCTGTTTGGTTGTGTTTTCCTGCTTTTCTTTAAGGGCCTGTAACTCTTTAGCAGTGCTCTCCTGTAATTCTTTAAGTGACTTATGAAAGTCCTTCTTGATGTCCTCTATCATCATCATGAGAAATGTTTTTAAATCTGGGTCTAGATTTTCGGTTGTGTTGGGGTGCCCAGGACTAGGTGGGGTGGGAGTGCTGCATTCTGAAGATGGTGAGTGGTCTTGATTTCTGGTAGTAGGATTCTTACGTTTGCCTTTCGCCATCTGGTAATCTCTGAAGCTAGTTGTTATAGTTGTCACTGTTAAGAGCTTGCTCTTCAGGTGACTCTGTTAGCCTCTATAAGCAGACCTGGGAGGGTAGCTCTCTCCTTAGTTTCAGTGGGCAGAGTATTCTCTGCAGGCAAGCTCTCTTCTTGCAGGGAGGGTACCCAGATATCTGGTGTTCGAACCAGACTCCTGGCAGAAGTTGTGTTCCACTCACTAGTGGTCTTAGGATCCCGTGTGGAATCCTGTGTGGGCCCTTGCGGGTGTCAGGCGACTCCGCTGGCAAGGTACTCTGGGGCACGAGTGGAGCAGAAGGGGCTTGTGCCCCAGGTCAGGCCCGGGTAGTCTGCTTCCCTATTTCCTGCAGTCTCAGGTTCCGCGCGATTGGATTGGGGCAGGCGCTGTGTTCCACTCACCAGAGGTCTTAGGATCCCGTGGGGAATCCTGTGTGGGCCCGTGCGGGTGTCGGGCGAGTCCACCCAGATGTCCCTTCCCACGTTCCTCTTTCAATTTTATCTTTTTCCCCCATCATAACCTACTGAGTCCAGTGAATGATGACCACATAAGCAAGCATGAGTACAAGGTCATCCACTGGAGCATGGTCACTCTATTGGCTCTCACACCCCTGAAGAAAACTCTCTCTCTCTCTCTCTCTCTCTCTCTCTCTCTCTCTCTCTCTCTCTCTCTCTCTCCTCTAACAACCACTATCCATAACTCCTCAGATGGGAGTGGGGCCTTGTGTGACCTTCAAGTATCCATGCCGGAGTGGTGGTAACTGTCTTGGTCTTTGTTCAGGCAACCAACCTGCTGTGAGTTCATGAGTAAGACCATCCTGACATGTCCAGGAGAGCCAGCCCAAAATTCCCAGCCTAGGGGATAGTGCCACCCACAGTGGGCAGGTCTTCCCACCTGAATTAACCCTTCAAAGGCATGCCCATAACCCATCTTGCTGGCGATTCTGGATCCTGTCAAGTTGACAACACTATCACAGACATAAATGAAGGGGACATTTAAAAAAATGTGGTAATGTGTTTCTCCACTGAAGAATGACCAGGCCTATAAGGTTTTCAAATGAGCTAGTAGTGTGTACGTGATGGTTAAGTGGGTAAAGGAATTTTCTGAGTAAGCCTAGCATCCTGAGTTTGATTCCCAGGACCCCAAGTGGAGAGAGAGAACTGACTCCTGAAAGTTGTCTTCTGAACTCCCTATGTGCCCCTCTGTATAAGCAGGCCTGCACTCACAAACACGAATGCCATAACAATAAGTAAAATAAAATATTTTAAAGAGAGCTAGGGGCATCCTTCCCCCATGGTCAAACCCAGTGAATTTCCCTGACCCGCTTCATCCACACACCCTTCCTAATCTTTCAGTTGCAGGCTCGGTCCCACATCCACTGCCTGGCCTCTCCTACCTGCACCACAACCAATCTTCAGGCTCCTTTCTGGACCCTCCCTACTATCCCCCAACCCAGAGGCTGTTCCACATCCAACTCTTTCACCCAGCAAGATCTATCCACACACTCCGGGATGAGCAGGAGACAGGAACATTCTTTTTTTTTTTTTTTTTTAGATTTATTTATTTATTATATGTAAGTACACTGTAGCTGTCTTCAGATACACCAGAAGAGGGAGTCAGATCTCGTTACGGATGGTTGTGAGCCACCATGTGGTTGCTGGGATTTGAACTCTGGACCTTCGGAAGAGCAGTCGGGTGCTCTAACCCACTGAGCCATCTCACCAGCCCAGGAACATTCTTTATACCAGCTCAGCTTTGTTCTCAATCTCCCATCAAAAGACACAGACTGACTGAATGGATCAAGAAGAAGAAGAAGAAAAAAACTGTTTATCTGTTGTCTCTAAGAAGCATAACTTGGCTTGAAAGACAGGTACTGCCTTAGAGTAATGGATGGATAGACCAAGTACTCCAACCAAATGGGACCAGGAACCAAGCAGGTATTGCTACCCCAATATCCAACAAAAGAGACCTTAAACTGAAACTAGTCAGAAGAGAGAAAGAGGGAAACTTCATTCTAATCAAGGGAACAGTTAACCAAGAAGGCGTTATTCTCTTGAACACTTAGGTACCAAACTCTCTTGCACACAATTTCATTAAAAATAAAGAGCATTACTGGAGTTGGCATCAGTTAAGTTGAACATCAATAGACAGGTCATCTGGGGAAAAAAATTAAACGGAGAAATATCAGAATTAACTGACATCATATAGCAAATGACTTAGCAGGTCTCTACAGGCTGTTTTACCCAAATAGCAAAGAAAAAACAATCTACTCAGCAGCATAAAGAAACATTCTAAATAGATCACATCCTGAGACAGAAATTGTTATAAATTCAAAAAGACTGATATAACCCATTGTATCTTATCCAACCACAATGCAAAAAAAAAAAAATCCTGGACATCAAACACATTTCTAGTATATGCACCAACTCGGAGATTAAGCGGCTCGTTACTGAGTGATGGATGAGTCAAAAGAGAAAGCAATTCTGGCAATTAGGGAAATTCAAATCAAAACAACTTTGAGGTTTTATGTTACCCCAGTGAAAAGAGCAGCCATCAACAAAGGGTGTGGAGGGGGTGGCAGGGAACCTTCATCCACTGCTGATGGGATTGCAAAATGCTGTAGCTACTCTGGAAATCAGTGTGGAGGGTTCCCAGAAAGTTAACCTATTACATGTCCCGGCTATATCACTCCTCGACGTACACCCGCAGGTCTGGAGATCCTACTCCACAGATATTTGCTTGGCCATGTTCACTGATGCTCTATTCACAGTTGCTAAGAGATGGGAACAACCTAAATGTCCTTCAACCAATGAATGGATAGCAAAAATGAGGTCCATACACGCTATGGAATGTAAAGAACAATAAACTCTTCGGGTAAAGGATGGGCTAGAAAGACAGACCATACTGAATGAGGTAACCCAGACCCAGAGAGACAAATATACCCTGTTTTCTATCTTCAGAGGCTCCCAGCTCCATATCTTCAGATTTGACTACTTGTCCTGGAGTAACTGCAGAGATTGGGAGAGTAAGAAGGGACCATTGCCAGGGTAGGGGGTGGAGAAGCAATAGAGGGGGGGGATAGTACAAGTAATCTGACCAGAGAAAGGAAGAAAGGGGGTCTAATGGGGGGGGGAGGAATATCCATCTGAGCGAAGAGGGTGAAATAACAGTAAGGATTTCTGCAAAAAGTCATAAAGAATCACACTACCAACTATCAATGCCCCTCCAAGCCCTAGAATAATCAAAAGTCTATATGTAAATATTCATATAGCTTTTAAATAAAAATTTCTCATCTGGGCTGACAACATTCTCTCCAAGAACCAAAGACCACCTAACAAACAAACCTAACAATGCTAGCTGTGAGAACTCCCTTTTGAGATGCTGGCCAGTGCTGTTCAAGAGACTATGACTATTATTGCCTTTGGTTGCCAGCCAGAGGTGAAAGGTTCAGTTCCTATTGCTGGGGACACCTTGCACTTCAGAAATAGGGCCCAGAGGTCCCTGAGTGGGGGCTTACCCAAACACCTCCACCATGCAGACTAGCAATGCCAGACAAGCATCTTCTAGAAGATGCCAGGCAAACTTCCAAAGTAGGCAAGCTGCTGACAGTTCTAACCGACCATGGCTTCTACAAACCATCGCCACAGCCAGTGTGGCAGTGTTACATTGAGGGTGCAGCAGTGGCACGCATACGATCGCAGTAAACAGTGGCTCTCTAGTTGGACTTAAGACCCATTCAACAAAAGGGAAGCCATGCCTGCCATCAAAAACCTAGCCAACTACCCAGGCAGAGTGACGTCTTGGGTCTTGGAAGAGAATCTACATTTATCAATATACTGAGCCAGCATAAGTCCTACCTACATTCTAAACATCTGTCCTCATGCCCACAGGGGAGTGCAGTCTGATCACCCACCCATCTAGGAAATGTCTCTCTGCAACCATTATAGAAAACTCGAACTGATCAAAATTCATAGCTGTGGAGCCTGGTTCTCGTGGAAACATCCACAAAACACACCCTCCCTAAGGCTCAGGGAACCTTGTGGACAAGAGAATGGGGAAGATTGTAAAATCAGGGAGTTTGCTGCAAGACCGTCTTTCTCTCCTAGTAATGTCAGAAGCTACACCCATAAAGTCTCACTTACATGGGTTGTCTAAACTTGAGCCGACCAACGGCAACAGGAGACATGCTGAAGTGGACAGGGAAAGCCTGAGAGGCCTCAACCCTACACAAAGAACTGCAGGCGACTAAGAAATTCAGGGTGTGGGAGAAGATAGTCCTCTCCCGGGATGATCACACCAACTGGTTGTCCAATACTAAACAGTCAGCCCTAAAAACATTCATACATGTAACATTATACAGACTGAGGGGGTTGTATTCAGGAATGTACGTATATACACATGTTACACATACACATGTAACAACAGTTTAGTTAACAATTTAGTAGACAGGAATTTGGAAGAGAACGGGGATTCTCCGGGAGCGTTTAGAGAGGAGACAGGGATGGGGGGAAGGCGCATACTGTCTTACATATTGAATCCATTCATTTCTAATGGATTATCTTATCTTTTGAAAACATCGGTCCCAAAATATATAAGCTGATTATATTTTGTGCTTGCATCTAAGGTTCCCTCTCCACAAATGCTTTATATGAACGTTTGTGGTAATGGAGTCTCATCTTTGGGAGATAAAGCTTTAGCATGTCAGAGCCAACCCCTCAAGGGCGACTTAATCTTAGTTATTACTTCTTGGAGAAATCAGTGCATGTCTGCAGCCTGAGAGGACCTTGAGGACAAACACCCCCCCCCCACACACACACATACACACACACACACTACCACATCATACATACATCATACATCACACATATACCACACATGCATACCACACCACATCATACATACACCACACCACGCATATAACACACACATGCACACACACATCACACCACATCTTACATACACCTAATCACACATATAACCACACCACATCTTACATACACCACACCACACATATAACACACACACACACACACACACACAGAGGCACTGAGGTACTCCAAAGACAAATGAAGTTCCCTCTTCATGTATTTCTTTGCAGCAGTGAGAAAAGTAAACAAGCAAGAACTTCTATTGTCCCATCTGAAAAGCCGGGTCACATGAGCTTGTCTTTAGGGCATGTGTCCCAGGTACAGGGTACCTGCTGGGGCAAGCTCACCACCACAGGGTCATCAGAGCTCTGTGACCTTATGTGTAAGTTACTCAGCTGGTCCAGCAAGAAGCCTGGGGGAAAAGAAGACAAAGCACAAATAACTCACAAGGACAGACCTCGAGGTCCCTAAGGGACACGGTTGACTGTGGCAAGCTATTATTATACAGAGGTATTGGTATACAGGCAGAGCATCTGCTTTCTCTGCACATTCTCAGTTTTGTGTTCTCCCTGGAGATGAACTCAGTGGACAGGGAGGGAGAGGGCTGCAAAAGTCCAAGAATAAACCGTCCTGGGTGAACTTTTTCCCACCCATAAAGAAGAACTGCTGGAAGCATGCACGCTGGGGTATAAGAGCTAAGCTGGTAACCTGTCCCCTGAATATCTTTGACCAAAACCACAGGAATCTAGACTGGAGTCCTTTCCAAAGCATCCTGATAACATGACAGAGAGCAAAGGGAACCATCCCAACAGGCAATGGAGGTTCAAAAACCCAAGTGGGGACTTCTCCCTCTGAAGGTTCAAGTCCTGTCTGGGTAGGTGAGCATGTTGGCTTAGAGCTTGCATCATGGTGTTGGACCTGGGGATGGAGCTTGGGCAGCTGACAAAGTCTGACTGCTTATGAGTGTGTCCTTCATCGTAAGGCCTAGTGCCTGCAGGCTTTACTGGGGCAGCAGGGTAAATACATGGGAGCTGGAGACACTGAAAGGGTCTGTTTCAAAAGACAGATACAAAATGGAATTCTGTGGCTGTGGCAGTGTTATACCCAGAAGTCATCAGCGGAGGCACCATCAGTGGCTGTGAGGACCACTGTTCTAGACCATGGGTTTTTTGAGGGTCCAGCTTAGCTTTTTACCAAGGCATCTCCATGGCTCTGCACTGGTCAAATGGGATGGTGTCTTAGTCAGGGTTTCTATTCCTGCACAAAACATCATGACCAAGAAACAAGTTGGGGAGGAAAGGGTTTATTCAGCTTACACTTCCACATTGCTGTTCATCACCAAGGAAGTCAGGACTGGAACTCAAGCAGGTCAGGAAGCAGGAGCTGATGCAGAGGCCATAGAGGGATGTTACTTACTGGCTTGCTTCCCCTGGCTTGCTCAGCTTGCTTTCTTATAGAACCCAAGACTGCGAGCCCAGAGATGGTACCACCCACAAGGGGCCCTCCCATCCTTGATCACTAATTGAGAAAATGCCTTACAGCTGGATCTGATGGAGGCATTTCCTCGAGGGAGGCTCCTTTCTCTGTGATTACTCCAGCTTATGTCAAGTTGGCACACAAAGCCAGCCAGTACAGATGGAGATTGTCCTCTTCTCTCAAGATGTCCCAGAGACAAGCTGGCCCCTGTCTCTTACCTACAAGGGAGAGGATTCCAGTTGCCCTGTGTCAATCAGAGCCAAGCACAAGCTCAGTCCCAAGTGGTATTGCACTTGAGAAAATCTCCACTCCGAAATTGTTACAGATGCACAAATAAAATAATTATTCTATCCACTTCCAGCCCTTTCCTGGGAATTCTACAGCTCACTTTGCAAAGACACACACCCACCCCTGGCAAAGGAGACTTGATTCCAGGTTGTGGACAGAGCTGGGCTCTGTTCATCTCAGCAGCCCTGAGCCTTCTATGGTGTTTATCTCTGGAATTTTTCACTAGTTTTGGATCACTGTTGACGGTTGGCACTGCCACCATCAGAAGTGGAGTCTATGATGAGACAGGGCTGCTGTTGTCTGCTGCTCATTAACCCTCAGCACACGGACTCTTGCGGTCTCTGGAAATCACGTGATCGAGCTTTCCCTGACCATCGCCAAAGATGGTGTTCTGGTTCTTGCTTTAATCCACACCAGGGGACACTTAACAAAGCAAACGGTCTTAACATTCCAGTCTCATGAAAACCAAGGAGCCAGCCCACCCAAACTCAAGGACACGAAACTACCTATGACGTGAGATCTCAAGCACAGATTTTTTTTTAATAGTGAAGAACATTTGTTGACTTATAAGTATGGGCTAGAAATTAGACAACTTTATATCAATGCTAACTCTCTGATTTTAATATTTGTATTATGTTTTTTAAAAAACACTTGTTGTGTGTGTGTATATGGGGAGGGGTGTCCTGGCACATATATAGAGGTCAGGGGGTGTGTCCTGGCACATGTACAGGGCTCAGAGGACAGCTTGTAGGAGTTGATTCTCACCTTCCACCATGTGGATACTGGGGAGTGAACAAAGATCATCAGTGACATGCCTTCTCCAGCAAGGCCACGCCCCTAATCCTTCCCAAACAGTTCCACCAACAGAAGGCCAAGGAAATAAATGAGCCTATGGGGAATGTTCTCATTCAAACTACCACCAACAGAGACACAGTGAATGGCCAGAGCCAAGAATACTGTGGAGTTAGAGTCTGCAAATGAAAGGAGGAGGGTGGTGGTTGGGTGTCGTTTTTTTTTTTTAATTTATTTTATGTATGTGAGTACACTGTAGCTATCTTCAGACACACCAGAATTGGGCATCAGACCCCATTACAGATGGTTGTGAGCCATCATGTGGTTGCTGGGAATTGAACTCAGGACCTCTGGAAGAGTAGTCAGCGCTCTTAACCACTAAGCCATCTCTCCAGCCCAAGGTGGCAGTTGTTAATGACAACAATCCATGTGTGTGCTTCCCAAAGAGGCCTAGAGACCCACACTGCTGAGGTAAGCTATTCTGCACAAGACAGCTTGGGGAAATGTTGAGGTTTTGATCATTTCCATGGATCCTCAGAACAGACATTTCCTGACTCAGCTTTAAACGCTCTCTGACCTGGCTGTGATTCTGTCTATTCACTCTGTCTCCCTTCCTACATCGGCGGTTCTCCCCCTCCATCAGCCCTCAGTGGTTTGTGGACAGCCCTAACTGCCTGCCAGCCCTGTGCTCAAGGGGCAGCTGAGGACTAGGAGAGGTGCCCCAAAGATGGGGATCCCAAGGAACAGTTCAGGATGCAGAGAAGACAACCCCTTTTCATGGAAGACCTGGAGATGGTGGGTATGTCAGGCTGGAGGCAGCTGGCAGGAGAACAGACATGAGTTGAGTGTAGACATGACCAGGTGACAAAAACCTATAAGGACACAGCAGGGAGATGTTTGCTTCTTGAGCTCGCCAGGAAGTGAAGCCAGGAACGGAGGCTGGTCACAGTGGTCATCAAGCCAGGGGTAGGAGCACTGCAGGAGAACATGGAGAGATTTCAGTGGGACACAAGATCTCAGAAGACACTGCTCCTAAGAACTCGCTCCCGGTTCCCTTTGTACGTTCTTTTCACAGGGCTCCCCATCCCATACTCTAAGCTTGCTCTTCCAGACTTATATAAGCCTAACACATCAGTGTGCTGAAGATATATGGACTGAATTCCAATTTATAGTAGCGCCTCCCCTGGAGTCACAATACCTGGAAGCACAGGATAACTTAGAGCCACCTCACTCCCTGGAAAGAACATTGTGTTCATCATCAGAGGGTCAGGGCTGGACATTTTTGTCTCTGGATGTCTCCTGCTTAGCCTTCAGGGTCCACTACCATTTGCTTAAATGAGTGGGTTGAGAGGCAGATGTTTCTGGCAGCTTTGTTCTGTGGCTGTATAGCTCAGCCTCAGTGCTTGGTAGGATATGTGCTATTTTCCCTTTGCCTTGTGTATTGACTCGCTGGCCTGTCAGTGTGGCCCGACTGTGTTTTGGAAAGTCTCCATGGATTTTGGGGACTGTGCACTGATGTAATGCCATGGGTATCTTATGAACATTCCTTTAGATTACCCTTGGCTGCACGAGCACGGCCACATTCCTTACCAGTGAACAGGAGGCAGCACCCGGGTTGGGGTGGGGGTGTGAGTATTTTTAAACTGGTTTCATTAGTAACTCTTCACTTTCTATCACTCTGGGGATAAGGGGCTTTGAGGGGGCAGCAGACTTCATGGGGAAGTTTTCTCTGGAAGCTGCAAAGGATGAAGCGGGGAAAATCCAAAAATAGTTTAGGAAATTAGTCATCTGTCTCCAAACTGTGTTGAGTTACAGTTTTGGATTTCACTTAATGGAACTTAAAAAAAAAAAAAAAAACTGGACATGCAGAAAGTTTCACAATCTCTTCCACAGAGGTCAGAAAGGTCCATTTTTGTAGCCCCAAAAAGAGGCAAAGTTCCCATCGACTAGAACGTGGTAATCACACTTTTCATAATGGAAGGCCATACTCTCGGACCTTGGAAACAACTTGATCTTTCTACTTTCGCTAAGTTTCTCATATCAAAGGTCAATAATTAGATTGCCTTCTGATTTGCTTACTTAAAAGAGGGACAGTGTACAGTCTATGCAAAGCATTTCTTTAGCAGACACAAACATTTTGAGGCTAATATGTTAAGCACATATTTATCCATTAAAAAATATTCCCGAAGGAGAGTTTAAATGGAAGAGCTAACAGTTCTTGTTGTTTAATCTTTGAGACAGGAACTTGTGTAGCCCAGGCTGGCCCCCAACTTGCTAAGTAGCAAGGGTGACCTTAAACTTAAATCCTCTTGCCTCTGCTTCTCAAGTGTTGGGATTGTAAGTGTGTACCAGCATGCCTAATGCGTTACCGGAATACTTCTTCTGTCTTATTCCTAGGCCAAGCAACTGTGTGGGAATCTCAAGGTAGCTACATAGCTACTTTCACTTTGATTTTGCATTCGAATGTGTCTCAGGCAGTGAGGGCTTTTGGGGAATGGGTGGGGAAGCTTGCTACAGACAGCCCTGTTTTCACGGTCCTATGAATGAATGATGCTGCATCCCAGTGGAAGGAAAATTTCAAGGAAATCCTGAGCCCAGGCAGAGGCACAGCCAGGCTGCTCTGCATAGCCTGGGGAATGGGAATTCCACAGCCAGTGAGTTCTGGCTTGGTGCTGATGCAAAGCATAAAGTCTTATGGAGACACATCCTCAGAGAGCATCTCATGGGAGCGTGCCGTAAGCTGATGGGGCATGCGGGCACCGTCTACATGGTCGGATGACCCACACCTTCTGATCTGTGGGCGCTTTGGGTGCTGAGTTACACAGAATTCTCAGTGGCTTTTGTTGGGGGTAGGTCCTTTCACCCACTTCCCCGGAACTTTCTGACAACCTTTGGACAGCAGGCAGACTCATACTTCAACCGCAAAAGAGCCACTGAGAGCAGACTGCTGATGGCTATTAGCACCGCCCTGGTGGCCCCACAAAGAAACCATAAGCCCAGCTTTCAGGATGCAGAGGGAAACAGTGCTGGCCTGAAAAGATCCCCAAAGCAACCAGGAAAAGACAGAAACTCTCTGATGAGGCATGTCTTACTCAGGGTTCCTATTCCTACACAAAGCATCATGGCCAAGAAGCAAGTTGGGGAGGAAAGGGTTTATTCAGCTTACACTTCCACATTGCTGTTCATCACCAAGGAAGTCAGGACTGGAACTCAAGCAGGTCAGGAAGCAGGAGCTGATGCAGAGGCCATGGAGGGGTACTACTTACTGGCTTGCTTCCTCTGGCTTGCTCAGCTTGCTTTCTTGTTGAACCCAGGACTACCAGCCCAAGGGATGGTACCACCCACAATGGGCCCTCCCAACTTGATCACTAATTGAGAAAATGCCTTACAGCTGGATCTCATGGAGGCATTTCCTCAAGGGAGGCTCCTTTCTCTGTGATAATTCCAGCTGTGTCAAGTTGACACACACAACCAGCCAGTGCAAGGCCCTTTCTTGCCTCTGTAGACACAGATACAGAAGGTCCTAATTGTGGACTTCTGACACGTTTGGTGGGCTCCTTTGCTGTCTCCTTGTTTTGGTGGGCTTAACAGCCTTTCCTCAACTATATTTTCACCTTATACACAGGACCTAGCTGGCACCTCTATAAACTCTGGCATTCCTGAGCTGCCACAGGAAGAGGAGCAGAGGAGAAAGAAGAGAAGGAGAACCCAGAGCCTGGCAGTGGAGTTGGAAAGTGATGGATTTCCAGGGAAAGGCTCATGGGAAACTCCCTGTATCTGAGGCTGTTGCACTAGACTAGGAGGTCACTCAAGCCAGCCTGTAGTGGACACATCCGGACTTCAGCCGCTAAGATGCTGCACTAGGCTGTGCTTCAGGAAGGAATTTGTCCCCATAGCTGCTTCCATACCCCAGGAGCCCCTAGGCTCTTAGGCTGACAGGTCAGGTGCCCTTTGATCTGCAATATGAGACTATCTCATTGAAATTCAAATGTTGGCCATAGAACCCCAAGTGTCTAACAAGACTTGAGGGTGCTCAATAATGCAAGCACAGGGACTGACTGTATTTGGGGAATTGTAGTAATTTAAAAATGGATCCTTCTGCACCAAGACTTCTGTAAATTGGGCAGCTCTCTGCTGATGAAGCAACCTGAGAGACAAACAAAGATCCAACTCACCGTTGTCTCTTTGCTGTCTTAGTCCTTTGATGCTGGTGCCTGTCTTAGTGAGTGTTCCGCTGTTGGGAAGAGACACCATGACCATGGACTCTCATAAAGGAGAGCATTTAACTGGGGCTAGCTTACAGTTGCAGAGGCTTAGGCCATTGTTATCAAGGAACAAGGCAGCGGGTATGGCAGGCATGGTGCTGGAGATGGAGCTGAGAGCTTCATCCTGATCCACAGGCAGAGCGGAGAGGAAGGGAGGGGAGGGAGGGGAGAGGAGAGAAGAGGAGAGGAAAGAGAAAGGAGAAAGAGAGAGAGCACGCACCTGTAACAAGACCACACCTCCTAATCCTTCTCAAATAGTGCCACTCCCCAATAACTAAGCATTCAGTATCTGAACCAATGGGAGCCATTTTCATTCAGGCCATCACAGTGCTTGTTCATTTCTCTCTTTGTTGTGGTGAAGGCCACATCTATGTCCTGTGACTTTTCCTGGAGAGACACTAACAAACACCAGCCATTGAAACAATGGGAACCCTGTAGACTAAAAGGATCTTCCTGCAGATTAGCTAAAGCATCTCCTTTCTCATGCCTGCTCAATATAACACGATCTGGCTGGAAATGAGCTGAGTGGTTAAAGCTCATCTAATTAATAGAGAATCATCCATTTGAACTACATGGAACTTGAACTACATGGTTACATTTGTTAACCATGGCGTGAAAAAGCCTTTGGTACCACCTCCCACAACCTAAGCCCCTATACAATTCAAAGTATATTTTTTACTTGGTTCACATACAATTGGCCATTGAAAACACTTTAACAACTGAGCATGTTTTCAGTTACCATGCAACAGAAGTTACTACTTTAAAATCAAATAGAGGACTCAGAAGATGATTAATCTATTAAATGTTTGCTGTGCACGTGTGAGAACCGTGTTTAGTTAGATCTTTGGAAGCCCACGTCATGCTGAGTGGATTTGACAGCCGGCCTATCAATCCAGGGTAGGAAAATGGAGACAGGGGCTCCCCCAGATCACGCTGGAGAGTGAGGCAGCTCTGGGTCTGATCGTGAGACCCTGCTCTGTGAATGGAATGGGAGGGCAACCAAGGATGAGTCTTAATACCAACCCAGGGGCTCCATAGGCACACACATCTCCACATCTGTGCAAAAGTATGTATCCTATATACACAGAACAGTTAGAAGAAGAAAAAAATGCAGAATATTTCATCTTTATTATTCTCATGCCAGGCTTGGGTAATTACACCTGTCATGAACAAAGAAGCAAACTCTAGAACAATCATGAAGAAAGGGAAAGAAGCCATCTTGACAGCGATATTGATGTATGTTAAAGCACGTTGTCTTTCAAGACGTTACTATGGGAAGCCATAACTTGATTCAAGAGATGCTAAAACTGCTCAAAAAGTGTTATACAGTCTGTCTCTGGGAACAGGTTTCAAAGCCTAATTATATAAAGCTGCTGTCACTCTGTGACCATGCTCAAAAATGCAGTAACAAGCCAGAGTGATCCCACCTGCTCTGCAAGTGTTCCGCCAGAGTCAGACTCTATTTGCTCTGGTTAGTTTCATTCTCTAAACATAACCTCAAATAATTGAGCATGTATTATTTTTATAATAAGTAGAGTTGGGATTGGAAAATCCCTCAAATATAATCGCACGTGGCAAGGATTTGCTAAGAACGAAACTGCTTAAGAGGACAGGAATCAATGCAATTATAAAAAACGGAATTGCAAAAGTATCAAGTGTTTGTCCTGAGAGAAAAACTTACTCTGAGGGCTGACCATAAAACAGCAAAGGCTGCCTTCTGCCTGCAGCTAACAGCAAGAGAAAGTGGGAGCTTTACCTGTTGTTTGACACTTATTAGCATAACAGTGTAGACGACCCCCCTGTGTGTTTGTGTGTGCATGCACATGTGCATGCATGTGTGCATGTGTGTGTGTTAGCCATGTGTATGTATGCCTGTGTTCAGTGCATGTGGAAGTCAGAGATTGATGTCAGGTGTCTTCCTCAATCACTCTACGCCTAAGTTTTAAGACAGGATTTCCTCACTGAGCCTGGAACTTGCCCCTTGGTCTAGCCTGGCCAGCAACTCCCAGGGACCCAGCTGTGTGTACCTTTCCAGCACCAGGATTATAGGCACACTCCCCCGTGACCTGTTCTCGCAAAGATGCTAGAGTCAGAATCCAAGTCGTCATGCTTGCATGACAAGGACCCTACCTATCTTTTAATCATGTAGTCTTACTTCTTGGAATTTTCTTTTGAGATGCTATACTATAAATTAATTCATGCTCAAAGTTATGGATGGTGTCCTGGTGTAAAAGGTAACTTTTTCGTACATGGACAACATAAGTGGAAGACCGGCACAGAACTGGGACCATACTGCTGGACCAGAAGGCAAGAATGTTGCTGAAGATGACAAAATAAGTCATGGGCAGCTGGTGGCTGTTTAGTAAGAGAAGCTCCCACCTGCCACTAGTGGAGGTGACAGCTTACAGACACGAAGAAAGACATCCAACTGGGACCGTGGTGAAGCTCAGAGTTAGATAATGTGTGCTTAATACCAGAAACCAATTAACACAAAAACCAAGTGAAAAGGAGACGGAAGATAGCCCAGTGGTTAGCAGTACTAGCTGCTGCTCTTTCTGGGGACCTAAACTTGAATCTAAGCACTCGCTTGGCAGCCAATGTCCATTTACAGTTCCAGGGAATCAGAGTCCTCTACTGGCCTCCCTGGTACTGCATGCATGTGGACACACATGCGTCCACATGCACACATATAGGCAAAATACTTACACATAAAATAAAGATAACCGAATCTTCTCACAGATTTGATTTATTATTTTGACAGATATGAGTGTTTGGCCTGCATGTGTGTGTACCTACTTTGTGTGTGTGCAGTACCTTTAGAGACCAGAAGAGGACATTGAATCCCCTAGGACAGGAGTTACTGACAGCTATGAGCTACCACAGGAGTGCTGAGAATCAAACCAAGAACAGCCAGTGCTCTTAACCACTGAGCCATCTCTCCAGCCCCATTTCAGGCAAGTGAAAAGACATACAAATAACTCTACCATCTGCTCATTTGTAAACTAATGGGCTCTGGTTCCCACTGTCTACCTGAGTAAATAGTAAGACGTCATTGGTACCGCCCTCTGGGTGGATGCAAATATAGAGATGCAGCCAAAGAGATGCTGTGCTCCCTGAGGAAGTACACCCACCCAAGGAGCACATGCCTGGCTGTGTGACCTAAGCCTTTGCCTCTTTCACCAACCATTTGCATGCTAGGAAGACACACTGGGGCAGGGTGGAATTTGTTCTAAGGAAGAGCCGAGCTCTTCAGTCCTAGTGCTGATGGAATCGTTGGTACAGAGAAGAGGAATGTCCACAGACAATTTTGTTTCCCATCAGAGGTCTGGAATTCTCAGATAATTCTCAGTAAGGCCTCCAGACACGGGCTGGGCTGGTCAACAGAGAATGATGCTCTTGTGAGCACTTTACAAGTGTTTTTGTCAAGCCGAGTTATCTGGACTGCCGTGCTAGTCAGCACATGCCGCTGAGAAGGTATCTCAGGGCTACAAGGCAGTTCAGTCAGCCAGTCAGCTTAGTACCGCACAAGCATGACACCTAAGAGCCCAGAACGCAGGCTTTAAAAAAAAAAAAAAAAAAAAAAAGCAGGTTTGGTGGTGGGCTCAATCTTAGCGCTAGGGAAGTAGAGACTGGTGGGTACCTGGGTCTTTCTGGCTGGCCAGCCTAACCTGCTTTTTTCCCTTAGAGGGAAAAAAGGAAGGTGGGGTTGAGAGACTAGATGGGGCCTGATATACCTGCCCAAAATGAATATCTCACACACATATGCATAAACACACACACACACATTGAGCGGGTGCTGTATCAATGAGAGATAAAGAGATTTAAGAAAGCAGAGAAGACCTTCCTACTTTGAATGATGGGGTGTTTTGATAACACCCACGAAATCCACCCCTGGGCATGTGTTCTGCATGATTTTCCATAGCTGCTCTTTTTCCAGACTATCACACACTGACTGTGGTGGTTTGAATGTGCTTGGCCCATGGGAAGTGGCACTATTAGGAGGCATAGCCTTGTTGGAGTGGGTGTGTCCTTGTTGTGGGGGTGGGCTTTGAGACCCTGGGCTCAAGCTCTATCCAGTGCAGAAGAGAGACCCTTTTCCTGGCTGCCTTTGGATGACAGTCTCCTGTTGCTGCCTTTGCATCAAGATGAAGAACTCTTAGCTCCTCCAGCACTATGTCTGCCTGGATGCTGCCATGCTCCCTGCCATGATGATAATGGACTGAACCTCTGAACCTGTAAGCCAGCCCCAATTAAATGTTGCCTAAGAGTTGCCTTGGTCATGGTGTCTGCTCACAGCAATGGAAACTCTAAGACGCTGCCTGTGTCATGGTTCCCTAGAGTTTACTCATCATCTCTGCCCTCTCAGATGGCTCTCACTTCTGAAGGGCTCCTCCTTCTGCCAACCTGTGAAGTACATTGGCGTGAAGTCACCTTCTTTGTTCTCCAACTTCCTTCACACCCTTCCCTGCTCCTCACCCCTGCCCACTCACCAACCTCAGCCCTTCCCACTCACCAGCCTCACCCCTGCCCACACAACAGCCTCAGCCCTTCCCACTCACCAGCCTCACCCCTACCCACTCACCAGCCTCACCCCTGCCCGCTCACCAGCCTCACCCCTGCCCACTCACCAGCCTCACCCCTGCCTGCTCACCAGCCTCACCCCTGCCCACTCACCAGCCTCACCCCCTGCCTGCTCACCAGCCTCACCCCTACCCACTCACCAGCCTCACCCCTGCCCACTCACCAGCCTCACCCCTGCCCACTCACCAGCCTCACCCCTGCCCACACAACAGCCTCAGCCCTTCCCACTCACCAGCCTCACCCCTGCCCACTCACCAGCCTCACCCCTGCCCACACAACAACCTCAGCCCTTCCCACTCACCAGCCTCACCCCTACCTGCTCACCAGCTCTCCTGAAGACACAAAGCCCCTCACTGGAGTGAAAACATCCACATCAACAGGGAATGCCAGCCGACCTACTGAAGCCAGAGGAGAAAGGACAGATCAAGCAAACCCACCCTGCTCCATGCTGACGCTCCTGAAGTCCTCTTTCCAGTGTGTCTGCTCCATAATAGAAGTGATTGTGAAGTTTGGTGATTTAAAAATATATATATATTATGGGACTAGAGATGTGGTTTAGCCCTTAAGAGCACTGGCTGCTTTTCCAGAGGTTCTGAGTTCAATTCAGAACAACCATATGGTGTGGCTCGTGACCATCTATCTATACTGGAATCTGATGCCCTCTTTTGGCATGCATGAACGCGGAACAGTCATATACATAAGTAGATCAATCAATAAATCATTAAGCTTTTTTAAAAATCACAATTATTAATTTATTTATTTCTGTTGTTGTTCGAGACGGCAGCCTTACTATGTAACCTATGCTGGCTTCTAACTGGGATCCTCCTGCCTCAGCCTCCCGAGTGCTGGGATGGCAAGCATGTCTCACTACACCTGGCTCATTAATTTGCTTATAATTCTAAAATATTTTTATCCATAATTTTGCATGCTGGGCAGGGTCTGCTGAAGACAGCTGGACTCCCCAGTGTGGGATACTAGCGGGCCCGTTTGACTGAGCCACGTGATCTACTTCCAACATGGCCAGCTCATGTGACTGGACTTTTAGTGCTGGTAACAATGGGCATTCTACCCAGAGCTACCAAAGGGATGCCTTAGTCTCCTTCTGGGAGGCTTCCATGTGCTATGGTAAGGGGAAATCTCAGGGAAACCTGGCTTCTTATAACATCTCTCAGAGCTGGAACGAGGAAGCTTTGAGACATTCTTCCTTTTAAAGTATTATTTTATGATTATTTTATACTCATATATTGTATTATGTTTTTATTGTATGTGTATGAGTGTTTTGCCTGCATTCACATCTGTGCAAAGCATGAGTGCCAGCGAAGGCAGTGGATCCTCCCCTCCCCTGGAACTGGAGTTACAGGTGGTTGTGAGCTACCACATGTGTACAGAGCATCAAACCTTGGTCCTCCGGAAGAGCAGCCAGGGCTCTTTA
Source organism: Mus musculus (assembly GCF_000001635.26). NCBI lineage: Eukaryota > Metazoa > Chordata > Mammalia > Rodentia > Muridae > Mus > Mus musculus. The sequence goes on along the minus strand of NC_000079.6, from coordinate 53,025,020 downwards.
CTGCTGATCCATTTCTCCAGCCCCTCCCCCCGACACACACACACACACACACACACACACACACCCCAAGACTTTCCTAAAGCTAGCAGTGGGCTTGGTGAGAATTCTCCTCCAAATTCTCTTTGGCTAAGGAGGGTCACAGGGGCCAGATCCGAGGGGAGGAGCTTCTTTGTGCTCCCCATAGCTCTGCTGAGGTCTCCTGTGAAGGGTGTTGAACCTAAGGCTGCTGACTTCCATGCTCAGTGTTGATGCTCCCTCTTACCGTGGCAGGAGAGTAGAGACCGGGGTGGGGTGAGGTGGGGTGGGGTGGGGTGGGGCGGGAAGCATCAAGATTAGCAAGTTTGCAAGGAAGCAGAGATTCTCAGGCCTCCTGCGAGGGAAGACTGCTCAGACAAGTGAGCAGAGAACTGGAAACCTCTCCTTACACGGGCTTTACCTAAGGAACACAGCATGCAGGACACAGCACTGATATGCAAAAGAAGAAATGTGCGCTATGTAAATGCCTGGTAACAATCCACGTGCCTCGTGGCCCAGGGCCTTTGGGGCTTTCCTCTCTGCTCATTACCCAGTCTCATTCTTAGGGTGCTTCCCCTTTCTTAATAGCTGGCCTCTTTCCCTGAGCCCTAACATTCACTCTTTCTCTGAAGCTCACCCCACCCTTTCCCCACCACATGGCTGCTTGCTGCTTTCCCTTGCTGCTGAACCTGCCTGCTTTCCGGGGACCCTAACCCAAAAACTGAGCTCTCGCTCTCTCTCTCTCTCTCTCTCTCTCTCTCTCTCTCTCTCTCTCTCTCTCTCTCTCTCTCTTCCCCCCCCTCTCTCTCTGTCTCACACACACACACACACACACACACACACACACACACACCTATCTCCCTTTCTCCCTTATCCTAGCAGTGGCCGTCACTACAGCCTCCCAGGCCCTGTTGTTTTTCTCCCAAACACTAACAAAATGGTCCCTGAGCTTCCTGCTGAGTCCATGTTTAGATTATCTTACTAATGATACTAGGAATCTATACAGGGAGCCCGAGTCCCTCTCCTCTCTGAAGGCCTTGCCAGGAAACCTACGCATACCTGAAGCATCCTCTGTGCCCGGGTAATATTATTAAGAACAATATTCTGTCTGTCGTTGATAAATCCTCATTACTAAGGGTGCTTCTGCCTTAGTTTCTGCACTAACATGTTCCCTTCATTAAGAAAAAAAATCAAGATTTCAAAACTGGGCTGTGGCAGTGTGGCAAATACCTGTAATCTCAGAAGACTGAGACAGGAGGATCAGCGTGAGTTCCAGGTCACTGTGGGATGCAGAATAAGCAGCTGCCTATTTTATTTTATTTTATTTTATTTTATTTTATTTGTTCGTTACTGAGTTAGTAGGTTAATTAGCATGTGTGTGTGTGTATCTGTGTATACGAGAGCACCCACACGTGTTTGCACACTATAGCACACATGTAGACTACAGAGGACAATTTTCAGAACTCAGTTCTCTTTATCCATCCCATGCAGGTCCTGGGGAATCCAACTCAGGTCGTTAGTTTTGGTGTAAGGGCCTTTATGTGCTGACTCATCTTGCTGGCCCAAGCCCTGACTTTCTAGTAAATAATTAATACTAGAATTACATTCATTCATATACTTAATTATTTATTAAAGTAGTACTTAAAATTTTTTTGCCTAGTATCTCTGGGTTTCTACATATGTTATAAATCTTATAATGGCATAAGTGCTATGATAAATGCTGTTAAAGAAGTTCTCTTTTTTTTTTTTAATTAGGTATTTTCCTCGTTTACATTTTCAATGCTATCCCAAAGGTCCCCCATACCCACCCCCCCAATCCCCTACCCACCCACTCCCCCTTTTTGGCTCTGGCGTTCCCCTGTACTGGGGCATATAAAGTTTGCAAGTCCAATGGGCCTCTCTTTGTAGTGATGGCCGACTAGGCCATCTTTTGATACATATGCAGCTAGAGACAAGAGCTCCGGGGTACTGGTTAGTTCATATTGTTGTTCCACCTATAGGGTTGCAGTTCCCATTAGCTCCTTGGGTAATTTCTCTAGCTCCTCCATTGGAGAAAATTTCAAAGATTAAGTCGCCCTGGAGTAAACTTTTTTTTGGTTATGGTTTATTTTACTTTTAATACGTGTGCTGGGTTCCATGGTGGGAGAAGAGAACCAACTCCTGCAAGTTGTCCTCTGGTCTTTACAAGTCTGATGTCACACAAACACACACACACATACTGCCTGTAAATAAATATAATCAAATCTTCTCTAATTAAATAAAAGTCCTGTTTTTGATAATCCGCATCTCAGACTTTTGCACCAGCAGCAGTGAGGTCGGTCAGTCATCTTCTCCACCATCTTCCTCAGGCTCAGCTCTGTCATTAGAGCGGTGAAGGTGACAACAAAGAACGAAACCCTGGGCTGAGAGCTCGCTCAGTGGTTGAGAGCACCAGCTGCACTTCTAGAGTTCAGCTCCCAGCACCTCATGGTGGCTCACAGCCATCTGTAACTCCAGGTCCAGGGGAGCTGCCTTTCCTCTGCCCCCTGCTGACACCATGACCATCCCCCGGAGGGCCAGCAGGGGCATGCCAAACATCATCTGCTATACATCTAGGGAATTAACCAGTCTCACAGCAAAGACCTCCACTGTTGTCCCAGGTCTGCCATAGCCTTATAGTGACCCTTGCACAAATTAATTCGACAGCTTTCTCTCATGGGAAAATGACTGGCCCAGGGAGTGGCACTATTAGGAGGTGTGGCCTTGTTGGAGTAGGTGTGGCCTTGCTGGAGTGGGTGTGTCACTGTGGTGTGGGCTTTAAGACTTTCACCCTAGCTGCCTGGAAGCCAATATTCTTCTAGCAGACTTCAGATGAAGATGTAGAACTCTCAGCTCCTCCTGCACCATGCCTGCCTGGATGCTGCCATGTTCCAGCCTTGATGATAATGGACTGAACCTCTGGACCTATAAGCCAGCCCCAGTTAAATGTTGCCCTTAGAAGCGTTGCCTTGGTCATGGTGTCTGTTCACAGCAGTAAACCCTAACCTTAGGAGGTTTTCTCACTTTTCTTTACTTCCTCGGTTTTCTGTAATTCTCCTTCATAAAGCTTTTTTCTCCTTTGCTTACTCCCAGGAATGTCTGCAACTTCAATCATTATTGGCACTGGACAACAAACTTAAGAGTCTCTGTCAACTTTTGATGACGTGTCTGGCACCCCATGGCCTTGGGTCCAGCACCACAGAGGTGAGAGATCCTGCCATGCTGTCTACAACCTTGTATGGCTCTCATCAGGGAAAGGAAACTTTCCAACTTACTCAACTTTCTGTACAAAAAACCCCGATGAATACCAAAACAAAACAAAGCCAAAAAACTCCAAAAACAAACAAACAGAACAACAACAAAAAAGTCAGAATAGACAAAGACTAAAACTAGCATTGGCCAATGATCCCAGGCTCATGGGAAGAAGTGGACCACTATCCCTGCTGGTGCGAACTTCTGTCTCCTCTCCAGGGTTGCCACTGTCGTGAGCTCAAGGGTGAAGGAGCCCATCATGGGCAAGCTTGGTGCTTTTCTCCTCATCAGAACCTATGCTGACTATGACAGGATCAAGCTGACACAGGCTAGAGCTGTCTGAGAACAGAGAACCACAACTGAGAAAGTGCCTCCAAAAGAGGGCCTATCGGCAAGCCCATGGGGGCATTTTCTTAATTAGTGATTGACGTGGGAGGACCCAGCCCATTGTGAGCAGTTTTACCCCTGGGCTGGTGGTCCTGGGTGGCATAAGAAAGCAGGCTGAGTAAGCCATGAGGAGCAAAGCCAGTAAGCAGCATTCTTCCATGGCCTCTGCATCAGCTCCTGTCTCCAGGTTCCTGCATTGAGTTCCAGGCCACAAGCTGTGAGAAGAAATAAACCCTTTCCTGTGCATGCTGCTTTGGTCAGGGCTGTGTGGTCAGCAGCAAAGGGCTGGTATTGAATAGAAACCCTAACTAAGACAGGGTTTTAAGTAGTCCAGGCTAGACTTGCGCTCGGTTCATAGCTAAGCATGACCTTCTCATCCTTCTGTCTCCACCCGTTGTAGCTGTGAGTGTGAACCACCATGCCTGGTCTTTTCAATGCTGGGTTCAATACCCAGGGGTTTCCATGCATGTTAGTCACTCAACCAACTCAGCTGTGTCCCCAGCCCTCCCCTCTCCAACCCCCCTAACCTTTCATGGCCTTCTGTTGCTTTCTTGTTTCTTCTTAGACATGTTCTGTGTCCTTTGGGCTCTGGGGTCAGTGTGAGTTTATTTCCTGCAATTCATGGAGAAATGTTAGGTCTAATTGTCTTTTGGATGGATTCTTCCTCTGCCTTTGTTGGTACTTCTGTAACTTTTCTGGAGGAGCCCACTGTTAATGAGGACAGTCCTGTCTGGATTGGTGACTTCCTAAGAAGTCAGTGAGATAGAGCAGGTTGCAGGGGACCAGGACTGTTGTCTGGAAGGACTTTTTCACCTGTCCGTGGGTGCAGGCCTGTGTGGTCAGCAGCCAAGCCCTGATGTCTGAGGACAGCTGGGACATAAAGGCAGTTAATGAGGCATGAGGGCGTGCCTCAGGGCAGTCAGCACACTTTGCACAAAGGCCAAGAATCTTCCCTCACCACCTGGTTACCCTGCAATGTCGGATGTGAACACCCCAGACCAGGATCTTTCACTGGACCCTAGAAAGTCCTGTTGTTGCTTGTCTTGTGACAGGGTCTGAAGTAGCCTGGGATGGCCTTGAACTCACTATATAGCCAAGGTTGACCTTTTATTCCTGATCCTCATGCCTCCGGGTTCATGTGTTGCCATATTTCATTTATGCAGGTTCTGGGAATTGAACCCAGGGCTTCCTGCAGGCTAGGAAACACTCTACCAACTGTGCTCCATCTGCAGACCCTTTAGCACATTTCCATTTAAAAAGAATAAACCATCCCTTCACCCCTCACCAACTTCAGCAGTTGGGAGAGCTGGCCCTGTCCCTCACCAGCTTCAGCACTTGCGAGAGTGGGCCCTGTACCTTGCCTGGGCAACACAGTTGAGTTGACCTTGATCAGCCCCAAGGGTGTCAGAGCAGAAAAGCCGGTCCAGCCACTCACCAGCTGCAGAACTAGGGAGAGTGCCCCCCACCCCACCCCACCCACCCCCACCCCACCCCACCCAGCCCCCCCCTGCCCCCCCCCCCGCCGCCGCCCCTGCCACCCCTTCCCCTACGCATCCTGCACTGGCATGGATGAGGGTGAGCTGGCCGGGGGCAGTGCTGGAGGGCTCCCCCTGGTGGTACAGGTGTGGATCAACTCAGCTACCACCCAGGCCCAGATCCAAGGCTAAGTTGGCCCACCCCCAAATCTACTTCATCTTTAAACTGTCGGAGCATGTGAAAGGGCCGGTCCTATAGATCTAAAGCTGCAGGATCTCTGTGGCACAGGAGAACACAGGATAACTGGGAGGAGTCCTGGTGAGGATCCAATATTGACGATATTGCAGAAGCCAGAAGCCGCGAACCAGACCGATGACTAATCGCAATGAATACTTTCAAGCAAGGATGTGTGGGCAAAAGGGTGTGCTGTGGATCACGTTGTGACACACTACAGCTTCCACGACAAGATATTTCCTATGCTTTTTTTTTTGTTTTGCTTATTTTTCATTTTTGTTTTTTATTTCCTTTTAGGGGGGAGGTTGCAGAGGCAAAGAGCACAGATACGAAGGGAGAGGGAGATGGATGGGACTGGGGTAAGCGATTTGAAACTCACGAAGAATAAAACACTTTTTAAAAATCAAAAGTAAAAATAAACCTATAAGCTGGAAATGACTCATGGAAGTTGGTTGGTGGTGACGTGTCTCTGTGTAAGCAGAAACATATTATTTGGCAGCCGTCCTTTTTAATGTATCTGGGTATTGTCCATGAAAACAGAGGAAGAGAAAGCCATCGATTATTCTTTCTCTGCTATTTATTAATTGTTCTTTTAGGCAGTTTTAACTGGGGAAGTAAATGAATTTACAATCCTGAGGTGTTTATATAAAATATTAACATACACATACTCATTTTAGGCTTGGGGATTTTTGTTTGCTTTGGGTTGGTTTGGCTTTTTGGTGGTTCTGTTTGTTTTGAGATGGGATCTCTACATGTAGCCCTAGCTGGCCTGGAACTCCCTATACAGACCAGGCTGGGCTCAAACTCACAGAGATCTACCTGCCTCTGCCTCCCAAGGGCTGGGATTAAAGGTGTACCCACATACTTATTTTTAAAATTCCAATTTGTTTGAACACTTCAACCATATAGTTGTGGACAAATAACATTTCAATTAATAAGAGAGTATCAACCCAGGTCCACACCCTTAATCACAGCACTGGATAGGTCAAGGTAGGAAGATTTCTATAAGTTGAAGGCCATCCTGGTCTACAAAATAAGTTGCAGGCCAGTTGGAGCTACATAATGAGACCCTGTCCAAAATAATCATCAACTCAATTGACATAATATAAAAGAGAGTTACTTAAAGCATGAAGAAACAAAGACACTTAATACCTGAGAACACGTTTTTATTTTTTTTTAAATCATGCATTAGAAAGTCATTGGAAAAGATCAGTTTGGGATTTCTTCAGCCACACAAAACTGACTAAAATCACAGGCAGGGATGGTTGTGTTGACAGAACCCAGCACAGCACAAGAAAGCTGCCTTCAAGAATGGTGGTGATGTCACCCTGCTGAGAAACAAGCTGGAGCAAGGCTGGGCTCCCCCTCTGATGAGGTCAGGAATGAGGAGCCGTGTTGCACATCAGGAGGTGCTTGTGCCATGGCACAGGCTGCAGCTTGCTACAGAAGCAAGCTCTGTCTTCCTCTGACCCTTGCTCTCAATCTGTTACCCAACAACGTTCAGGGCTTCCCTGATGTCATCTCATAGGGACGTTTCTCTGTGAGCAGCAGGAAGCCATTGCCTGTGTCAGACTTGGAGTTGATCCACCCACGGCCGGTTCTTTCAGATTGTCACTATCAAACTGACCCTGTGACAAGGAGGAAAACATGGGCGATGTGTGGAAACTCAAGTGCAGATTTTGGAGGGTCACAAATTAAAGAAACCAACTTCTGTGTAAGTCAAGGTGAGACCACATTCGGGGGGCAAAACTCTATAACTACATGGAGGACAGGGTTGCCCCTCCTTCCTTCTTGACACTGTCTGCAGGGCAAGCTGAAGGCCAGACTCCCCAGTCTCTGTCCAGGAAATGATATTTATGCAGAGAGGGGGCTTTTGTGGCTAGAGTGGAGGGAAGGGCCTTGGTGTGAGGAGATAATCCTGAGTTGTCTAGGTGGGACCTAAAGCTACAAGTGTCATCACTCACTCAAAGGCAGCAGAATGGCCACAGGCAGATGGGGGCAGGGATGGAGCTGGTGTGGCCAGAAACTAAGGAATGCTGGTACAGATGAGAGAACCTACAGAGAACAGAGCTGGGCGCATCCTTCAGTCCTTCCTCTCCTCCTCCTCTTCTTCTTTCCTTCTTTCTCCTCCTCCTCCTCCTCCTTCTTGTGGGGGAAGGGTTTGTTTGTGTTTGCTTTGGTTTTTTACCTAGGATCTGTCTTTATAAACGTCATATCACAGGCTGGCCTAGAACACATAATGCTCCTGTCTCCCCCAGGTCTTGATGACAGCATGGTCTCTACACCTGGCTCAACTCCTTGGCTTCATCCTGTAGGAGGCAGTGTTGAGCTCCTTGCCAGCAGGGCTGCAAGGAAAACCATTTCTGCCTTTCTATGCACGGTGTACAAGAACGTACTATGGCAGCAACAGGGAGCTAACAGACGTATAGCAACATGACGTCCTCTCCCATTACCAAATTATATTATGGACATTTAAAAAAAAAGCTAAAACGTAAGCTGAAACAGGTGTTTAGGATTTGTTCTTCTATTTTCATTTTAATTTTTTTCTCTAGATGCTGGGAATGGGTAGAGCCTTTGCCTAGCATGCAGGAAGCCATAGGTTTCACCCAGTAACACATAAACCAAGCATGGTGGTGCACACCTGTAATTCTAGCTCTTGAGAGGTGGAGGCAGGGCATCATCCTCTGCTATGTGTGAATGTAAGGCTGAGCTGGGATAAATGAGACCCAGCCAAGAACTAAAAATGGAGAAGGGAGGGAGGGAGGGAGGAAGAGAGTCAGACACAGGGAGATTGCCTTTTGATGCATGAAGGCATGCAAAAGCTGGCCTGTGACCTTGTCATTTTTTTCCTGGATGTAGTCGTGTTCTCCGCTGTGCAACTTATCACCCTAGAAGATGCTGGTGACTGAGCACGGAGCTTTCCTGTTCTGTTCGTGTGACTGCTTATGAGCCAGTACTTATTTCAAACATTTTAGAAAGTTAAAAGACCCCTTACCTGGTCTATCTTTTGCTCCCACCCTCACCCCAAGCCTTCGGCTGAGCTGAGTTGAACAAGTGGAAAATGAGACAATCCTTTTGTTTCTGGGGGAGGGAGCACTGGCAGTGACTTTAAGAATCATTGAGAGACTGAAGATCTAAGAGCAAGGGGGAGACAGGAAATGGGGCCTGTGATGACCATGCGGCAGTGACAGGGACAAGGGGTGTGTGTGGAGTGTCTTTCTGTCCTTGCTGTACTGAGGGTGCAGACATCACGGTTAACAGAGCAGTTTTCACACTTTGTAGCTGAGGCAGCAGAACAAAGCCAGTCCTGCCCCAACATGACCCAGCTTTTCCATCAAAGATGACAGTGTCTCACCTGGAAGTGACTGGAGAAAAAGCCTGGGTTCTGATCACAGAGCCTCCAGGGAGAGGGCCTTCTTTCCACAGTAACATCCCAGCTGGAAAAAACAAAAACACAGTATTGCCAGTCACCAAAAGCAAAAGGAAGGAGGAGGAGGAGAAACTGCTGAGCTTGGAAGGAATACAGTATATCAGAAAAGAATATCACTCTTCTCTTGTTTTCCCTGAGGCTGATACCTGTGGAACCACTTAGAAGTTTTTAAAAGATTTATTTCATGTTAGTCTATGTGTATGAGAGAGTGCATATCACGTGTGCAGTGTCCATAGAGTCCAGAAGAGAGTGCTGGATCCCCCAGAGCTACAGATGAAGCTGTCCTTGTGGGTGCTAAGAACCAAAGCCAGGTCCTCTGTAAGACCAGCACATGCTCCTAACTGCTGAGCCTCCTCGCTAGCCCTGACTGCTTAGAATTTTGATAAGGCTCTATCCCCAACTTTGTTCAATAATTGAATCCTAGGCATGTTCTGTAAAGGACCCCACTGTTTCTTCGTGTGTGTGTGTGTGTGTGTGTGTGTGTGAGTATGCACATTCACATGAGGGTGCCTGTGTGTTTACAGGCATGTGTGCATAGGCATGCATGCATATGTAGAGGTCAGGGGTCAACCTTGGGTATCATCATTCCTCAGGCGCCATTTTCCTTGGTCTTGTTTTTTTCTTTTCACGTCAAGTTCTCTAAATAACCTGGAATTCATCAAATAGGCTAAGCTGGCTGTCCAGTGAGCCTGGAGCATCTGCCTGTGCCTGCGCAGTACTGGGCATCTGGCTGCATCTGCGCGTTGCTGGGTCACAAGTGTGTGCTATGAGATATAGTTGTTTACATAGGTTTTAGAGAATGAACTCAGGTCCTCGGGCTGGCAAAGCAAGTGCTTCCCTGAGTGGGCCATCCACCCAGCATACAAATGTTTCTCTTCAAGCTTCCCTTGCAGTTAGTGTGCCCATCCCTCATAATCCAAACTCAGCTCTAGACACCCTGTGTACATCAGTAAACAAAATGGACATGGATTTCCTATTCATTGCAGCGTATATTCAAGGAGGAATAAATAAGCAAAAAATAGTTAGCATGGAAAATAAGAATTACAGTTTTATAGGAAGCAGCAAAGGAGAGAAAAAGTTGGCATTCAAGCAGACTTTGAAGGGGGTGAAGAGCTAAGGCATGAATGTGTGGAAGAAACGGGAAATCAAGAAAGCCTACGGATTGCCCTCAGTGCAACCATGTCAGAGAAAAGTGAAGACCCACGTTCTGGAGTGTGGAGGGAGATGAGGCCTCTACATGAGAGAGAAAACTGTCTTCAGTGAAAGAAAAGTTGTTTCGTTCCTGTTACTACTTCTCAAAGCACACACACACACACACACACACACACAACAATGTGAAAATCCCTAACCCAAGGCTAGCAAGTCTAAGTTCAAAGGACTTTAGAAGAACCAGTGGTTGTGGCTAAATGTGACTTGCCTCTGGATGGCAAGGATAGTTCAACTGTCATAGAGCATCAGTGTACTGTGGAGATTTACAGAATGAAGGAAAATGTTCCTCTCTCAGCAGAAGCAGAAAACATGTTTACCAATATCAACACTCTTGTGTGGCAGACTTATTGAGTGTTTAAGTATGGAAGGAATGTACTTCAACATAACAAAGGCTGATCTGGTCCTTGGGTCAGTCAATGGGGTCTGCAAGAGGGAGAGAGTGGGGACTGAGGGGTAAGAGACACAAAAAAATGGAGACAAGACAGTGTGTCTGATCAAGTCTCAAGTTTTGTTTATTGGAAGGCAGCTATAAGCATAAAAGCACAAGCTGGGGAGTGCAGCTGGAGACACTTAACCACAAGTCCAGGATAGATAGGAGAAAAACAAGATGTTATCAAAGTGTGTTCAGCTGTGGTGGGCTTCCTGCAAAAACATCATGCTAGGAAAGCAAGTCTCTCGTCAGGGTGGACAAGTACCACCTGTAAGCAAATAGCCCGAGATGGCTGCAGAGATGATAGCTGCTTTCTGCTAGGAGTTGGCTCCCAACAAAAGGCTGTGGAAGACAAGCCCATAGCTAAGGCCCTGCTCAATGATAGAAAGTTGCAAGCATTCCTTCCAACATGGAAGACAAATCTGTCCACTCAACATGTCTATTCCTGGCACTGAAAGTCCTAACTAGACTAATCATACCAAGGAAAGAAAAAGAAAGAGAAAAAGAGAAAGAAAAAGAGAAAGGAAAAGGAAAAGAAAAAAAAAGAAAAAGAAAAAAAGAAAGGAAAGGAAGGGGGGCATTAAATACCATTTTTCTAAATGGTATTAAACTTTATCTGTGTGCAGGTGGCCATATATGAGTTTAGGGTAAACGGAGCTGTATTTCAGGCTGTGAATTTTATTTTTTATTTTATTTAGTATGCATACAGTGTTCTGCCTACATGTATGCCACAGACCAGAAGAAGGCACCAGATCTCATTATAAATTAATATGAGCCACCGTGTAGTTGCTGGGTATTGAACTCAGGATCACTGGAAAAGTGGCCAGTGCTCTTAATCTCTGAGCCATCTCTCCAGCCCAAGACTGTGAATTTTAAAATCATTACAACTAGGCTCCAGTCTCTATTCATCAAAATAGCAACTATATAATCAATACACCCTTGCCAATAAGAAGTGTTTGCTTATTCTTGTATTGTAAAAATCCCTGCTTTAGAATTTGATGGACACTTGGAAAGCCTTTTTGCAGCTTGTTGGCTGTGGAAGTGATTTCCCCGCAGAGAGCCATCAAGGTGCTCGAAGGAGTGGTTATTGGGGGAGAAGTTAGATGAATACGGTAGGTGAGGCAAATTTTCTCCATGTCCATGTGAGAAATTTCTTTTATAAGCTCAGATCTACTGCTGCATTGGGGCTCACGCACTGCCTCAGATTCTCAGAATTCCTCTCTCGAGTCTTGGACAGCAGCAGCTTTCTCAGTCTCCCTTGACATCTTGGGATGAAACATGGCCTTACTAGAGTGTGATGTGGAATTATTAGTTCATATAGTCATCACAGAAGACCGCCTGGAATAATTTACACCATTTGCACTCTCCAGTGGGGGGCCTCCCCAGCTCTCTCCCAGGATCTGGGCTCACAGCCCTGTCTGTTGGGTCACCTCAGCTTGCCAGCCCCCAACTCCCGTGATGAATAATCACAACCCAGCACTAGGGTCAGGGAGTGTTGTCTGGTCTTGCCCCGCCCCCAACCTGCCCCACCTCACCCCTCCACCTGTGTCCCTGAATCTCACCCTCTTCTATCCTCTCCCCTTCTGATCACACTCTTCTGTATTTGGGAAAAGGAGTATACCATCCCAAGCTGAATGGAAAGCTTGAAGCACGGACATCTGGTTTATCATTGGAGATAAACTCTGTTAGGAATCATTTGTCTCATTTGCATAAAGTAAGTAACTAAATGTCTTTCCTCAAATGCATACACCATTGTAATTCACTTACCCATTTGTTCCTCACTGGTGGCACATCCAGTTACCATTTTCTTTTGCCCATCCTCATACTGGCATGTGGCTGATTAAGGACTATTTTATTGCCAGACTGGTTTGACTTGCCAGCCACCCAAGTAATGACACAAAGATCTTTTATTAATTATAAAAGCTTGGCCTCAGCTGGCTTCTTCTAGCTTGTATAACTTAAATCAACTGGTTTATACTAATCTATGATCTGCCACGTGGTTATTTTTCTTCAGTACCAGCACCTGTTTCTTCCTCCATTTCCGACACAGCTTCACACAGTATACAAAAAGATTATCCCACACTGTCTGGTTCCACAGGTCAAGTTGCTAGCTCTATCAGCACCATTCCGTTTTCAAAAAGCAATAGCTAGCTGTATGAAATAGCAATCACCTCAGCCTGTGATTGGCTACACGTCCCAAAGTCCTCTTAAGAATGACTTGGTCAAGTAGAGCAAATTGCTCTTCTGTGACCAAAACACCAGATCTACCAAGTGCGGGTCAGACCTGGCAAGTGTCAGACGGAACAAGTTCCCGGTAGAACCACTTGACCTCTGTTGAACCTGTCTGTGGCTTTGGATTTCATTGTTGCCAGAAAGCCAATGGAGACCCTGGCATTTCTCACAGACAAGATGAAGGGGGGCAGGGCAAAGAAGAAAAGAGATCTTTGAGTGTAGCCTGTTCCTCAGGAAACTTCAAAAGTCTCACAGGGCAATTTTGCTTAAATCTGATTAGATAGAGCTACAGTAGAGGACCTCTTTAAAGAGAGAGACAATTTGAAAGGTTGGGGATGTCACCGCTGTGAAAGCATCAGGAGTGTTAACAGTTAGGCATGCTGGGTGATGAGGGAGGTGCAGTCATGTCTGAAAAGAAATACAATCTTTCTTTTAAATAGGGTGCGCGTGCTTGCTTAGCATGCCCCCAGGGAAGTTACCCGAGCCCTTCATTGGTAGCCTTTAGATATCACATTAAGTCCGAGAACAGAGTGACTTGGTTTTCTATTCATTAAGATTTCCCCCTTAACTCATTAGCGATGTTTGCCAGGTTTGTCCGAGCAGCTCTGTTTTCAACAATACAGTCAGGAGTTGTTGAACAACGGGGCTGTGTTCTGAGACAGCATCTTCTCTGTCCCAGCTTCACACTGTGCCTTCACAGCACAGAGCTGGGGCCGGCACTGGATGTCGTCTCTCCATGCGGTCAAGGCATGCAGAGCCTCGAAGTGTTTACAGCTGCTGCCTGCTGCTGAGGCCCCTGTTTACAGTGACCGCTGCCTTTAGGAGGAAGACGGTAAAATAAAGACTTGAAAGGAGGGTAAAGCAGCAGCCAGGAGCTGGGAACGTGGCTCAGTTGGTAGAAAGCGTGCTTAGCATGCATGAAGCCCTGAGGTCCCATCCCCAACTCTGTCCAAACCAGGCATGCTGTATGTACCTGTAACCCCAGCACTCGGAAGGTGAAGACAGGAGGATCAGGAGTTCAGTGTCCACTTTGGCTACATAGCAAGTTTGAGACTAGCCTGGGCTGCATGAACCTAAAAAAAAAAAAATACAAACAAACAACAAAAGAGACAAATAAACTATAGTTTCCTGTCAACGTTCTGTCCACAACTGTATGCTTGTGCTCCTGACTGGAGGCACAGTTCGGGATTTTGGACTAGCACCAACTTATACATACATACATACATACATACATACAAACATACATACACTGACACACACAAACATACACACATATACTGACACACATACATACACACATATAGTAACACACATACACACATACACTGATACACACATATACTGACACACACACATACATACAGACATACATACATGACATGCACACATACACTGACATGCACACACACATACATTGACACACAGACATGCACACATACAACAGACACACATGCACATGCACACACAAGAGAGGGAATTTGATACTGCCTTTACTTTGGCTGTGACAACTGCACAGTCATCTCACAAGCCCACTGTGATACATGTTCCCTCAGTAGCCACAATGCTGCCATTGCTTTTATCACACTGTGCTTTTTTTTTTTTTTTCTGCCTTCCTGTCCGGCTTCCTATATGCCTTCTTAGATGACACACTGTTCCAGTTCTGATGTGAACCATGCCTCTCATTTCTGCTCAATACCTTTATGGGGGCCACTGGGGAGATGGCTCAGTAGGTAAGTGCATTTACTACACAAACATGTGGACCTGAGTTCAAATCCCTCCAAGCAACAGTAAAAAGCCAAGCATGGCTGCACACTCTTGTAGCTCTAGTGCTATAGAAGTGAAATACCAGGGTCACTGGGGGTCTCGCTGACCAGTCTCGTGCCAGGTTCAGAGAAACCCTGTCTCAAGAAAGTAAGAGAGAGAGTGGCAGAGCAGGACACCCAATGCCCTCATTTGACCTACGTGCAAATATGGGTGCACACACTTGCATGGACATATGCATGTGTGAACGTGTGCACACACAGTTTTATTGGAAACCATAGGCTTAATCAATTTCCTGGTGTTATTCACTGACTCACAGTCTTCTGTTTATTATAAGTGTCAAATTGTAGCAAATTGAAAATAACATACCCATACCCGTTTTGACTCTTAATAGTGTGCTGCATGAACTACACAGAAGGCAGAAAGCCCTCTCCTTTTTTGTCTAAGGTTATTTCATGGACAACTTTAGCAGTTTCTAGCTACACTCGCCAAGAGTAAGACTGACTTACCAATTTCTATATCTAATGCTCTTTTCCCATTTGACTTCAGGTTTCTGCTGTTGTCATAGAGTCAGGTGTGTGTTCCGTTCTTCGCAGTTAGGATGTGGGGTGAAAATGTACCATCCCTGAAAGCTCTGCCCCAACCACCTGGATAATGAGGTGGCACCTTTCATCTACTTTGTGGGCGCTTTGCAAGGGCTGTTTTGAATCATTTTAATGGAACAATTGGTTACTCTGTGTCTTCTTGAGTTGTTTTGGCAAACCGGGACGTCTTAGACACTTGACAACCTTATTTCCGGGTTTTTTTTTTGTTTTTTTTTTTTTTTTTTTTTTTTTTTTGGTTTGCTGGAAGAAAGCCAAGAATTTCCTTCTCCCGTTCCTTTTCATCTCAGCCTCTGAATCACACCTCTGGTGCTTTTTTTTCAACACTCTCTGTTGGGTGCAGTATCTTTCTTTTTTCCTCCTTCTTTTCCTCAATCAAGCTATCAAACCTGTCTATTTCTACAGCCCATTCAAGGAGTTACTATAGCGTTTGAATGATGGTTCCCCCTAAGATTGTTCCATGCTTTGATCTCAGGAATTGGGGAACGTCACCATCTTTATAGAAAGTCTTTGTAGACAGTTCTAGTTTGCTTCTCTATTGAGAGGAGAAAACACTGGCCAAAGCCAACTTATGGATGGGAACTCCCAGATCATAATCCATCCCTTAAGAGAGGTCAGGGTAGGTTTTTGAGCTCAAGGCAGGGCTCTGAAGGCAGGAGCTAGAGCAGAGGCCATGGAGGGGTACTGCTTACTAACCAGCTCCTTGTGGCTTGCTCAGTCTGCTTTCATATAAAACCCAAGGCCACCAGTCCAGGGATGGCACCACCCACAGTGGGCTGGGCCCTCTCTCCTCCATAGCTAATCAAGAGAATGCCCCACAGACACGGAGTCAAGTCCTCAAATGAGATTTCCTCTTCCCAGATGCATCCAGCTTGTGTCAAGCTGACAAAAACCAGCCTGCACATGACGGTGTTAGATAATGACTGTCGGTCACGTTAAACCCACAAGCATCCCAACATGAGGCGAACAGAAGGATTGGCATGGAAAGGGAAAACTTAAGCCAAAGGACTTGGTGACAAGGGAGGTGACCTCAGGGCTGTGGCCAGCAGCCAAGAAGGCTACAAGCACTCGGGGCAAGAAGAACCAGACATTCTCCAGGGAGGCCGTGGCCCTGCTGGCACCAGCAGATAGAAATCAGACAGGCAGTGTAGAACAACCACTCTTAGAGATTCTTGTCCTTGGCTTCTCCACAGCCAGAGCCTTGGAGTGGTAGGAAGGGCTCTGGCTGCTGCTCTTTGGACTTCCTGTTATTTTTGGATAAAGATTATAACACTTGGACCAACACCATACCCAGAAGGTATACTATGAGAGAGTTCACCTCAACACACCTTGCAGGGGTCAGGGGAGGACAACTGGACCCACCCTCTCCATGATTCATGCCAGTTCCTGTTAATTCCTATACTAAAAAACACTCTCAGATTGACATCTCTGTGTTTTTTGGGGACCTGTCCTGCTACACAGGGTCTCTGCCTTTCTCTCTCCTAAGTTCCCACCTGTGAATCTGTAAGAAAACTGGTCTAAACTCATTGTCCGCAAATTTCCCTCCTCAGAATCAAAAGACAAGAACCCAGAGGCTCCTGACATAAAGCCCACCTGAGGTCAAAGGGAAAGCCCTGATGGACTCAAACACACCCCACTTTCCCCAAATCACCGCAGCTGCCTGGATTTTAAGCCTGAACCTCAGAACTGTCGAGACAAGTTTCTAGAATCTGGCTCACCAAACTTGGGAGGATTCCTGGCAAAGCCTCCGGGTTTCTTCGGGATTTCAGGTGTTCTTAACTTTGCCCAATTGCATCGCCAGACAGGATTTTATCATCTCTGCCTTTTACTTTATACACTCTTGAGTTTGTTTATCTTTTGTAAAATTGTAAAAGGTCAAACTTCAGATCATTTTTTCCAGAGGCTTGTATTTCTGTTTATCAGCATGGTAAAGTCTGAGCCTGGAAACCTGACAAGGTGCCAGGTTGGCAAGGAGAAGACACCAGTACCTCTCCCTTCCATTTGCCAAATTACTGAAACAGCATCCCTGAGAATCTGGAGCCTCCCGGGAGCCTCCTGCTGGGGGAAGGGAAAGACTGAAGTCCTTGCCAGCCAGAGGGAGAATGCATCTCTCAGAAAGATTCCCTATGACTCTGACAGCCGTCACACTACCATCCAGAAGAGCCTAGAGCCAAGATAATGGTGTGTGATGTGCAGGACCACATTATAACAGGACTTTTAGCTGTGTTTACTTCTTGCCTTCTATTTATAGCCAAACCTTGTTAGGACCTTAAAGATGGAGTTAGAAGAATGAGGTCACTGGCCCACACTGATTTAACCAGCGTTCTCTGCTTCTCACTACCCTGTGTGTTTAATTGGCCTATTGAGGATGGTGGTCCAGCCTAGGTGCCTAGAGCTGTCAGGGTTCTGGCTCTGATCCCAGCAACAAGAGAAATGTATGTTCTCTGCCCAGAAGAAACTGTAACACCTATTGACCCTCACAGTCCCTAGGTAGATCTTCCACAAGCTAAAGCTGACTGTGAGAGTTGTCAGGACCAAAATGGAGTCTCTTGTGTCAACCTACAGTCAAAATTCAGTTAATCAGTAAAAACAGGAAGTGGGGAAATAGGAAAGCTTTTGTATGCATGCCCCAGACTTTTAGAACCATGTCTCAGCAAGGGCCATTGACCCATATTTGGACAGCACATGTGCAAGAATGTCTATGCAGTTGTCTGTCTGATGGTCTAACTGCACTTGTTATTGTTCTGGGAGTTCTGATAGACTAGGATTAATATTTCAAAGTAAGTTACATAGTCTTTCTGTCTTTAATTCTTTTCACCTTACTTGAGCTGCAGCAATGGCTTAGTGGGTAAGAGCACTTGCTCTACAAACAGGAGGACCCAAGTTCAAC
Source organism: Mus musculus (assembly GCF_000001635.26). Taxonomy (NCBI): domain Eukaryota; kingdom Metazoa; phylum Chordata; class Mammalia; order Rodentia; family Muridae; genus Mus; species Mus musculus. The sequence continues at coordinate 53,007,084 of NC_000079.6, read as the reverse complement.
CCCCACCCCAGCACTCATGTTTTAAAAAAATTGCCCCTGGTCCCACCAGCCTGGGGAAGCCAGAAGAAAGACACCTAAATTCCAGTGTGGGTGCCTGTCTTAGTTAGGGTTTTACTGCTGTGAACAGACACCATGACCAAGGCAACTCTTTCAAGGACAACATTTAATTGGGGCTGGCTTACAGGTTCAGAGGTTCAGTCCAGTATCATCAATGCAGGAACATGGCAGCATTCAGGCAGGCATGGTGCAGGAGGAGCTGAGAGTTCTACATCTTCATCTGAAGGCTGTTAGCAGAATATTGGCTTCCAGGCAGCTAGGATGAGGGTCTTAAAGCCCACATCCACAGTGACACACCTACTCCATCAAGGCCACACCTTCTAATAGTGACACTCCCTAGGCCAAGCATATATAAACCATCACAGTGCCACAACGATGGGCAAATGTGTTGTAGAGACATAGGAAAGAAGGGGGGTGGGGAGGCAAGAGCTTCACACGCTGTAAAGAAAGGTGGAGACTTGATGGCAGTGAGAAACAGGCAAATAAGGTGCAAGCACCTAAGGCCATGGTGAGATCTTGGCCCAAGATGCCTCCAGGCCCAGGTCTGGATCTGTGGTCCTGCTGCAGCTAGGATCTGTGTCAGTGTCTGTAGCCTGAGTTAGCACCAATGGCCACGCAATGTGCATGGTCTGGACTGCCACCAGAGAGAGACCATGTAGATACCTGCGGGCCATGCTACCACAAGGGGACATGCTGATCTGAGTGGTCTGTGCTGCCATCTGAGGCCATGGGAACACCTGGGCCCATATCTGCTACCCGGAGCCAGGTCTGGGTCACTGATCATATTGGGTCAGTGTTGATGTCCCAGGCCCTTTACCACCAAAGGGCCTGCAGATATCCTTGCTCTGAAATGCTGCCTGAGGCACTGCTGGGCTGATCTTGCTCCTTACCGGCCACCACACTCAAGAGAGCTGGTCCTGCCCCTTGTCGGTGGTGGGGTGGTATGATCAAGGGAGAAATGCCTTTTCCCCCCACTTAACCTTCACCACCTGTGGCAGGTAGGTGAGCCAGCCCCAAAGTCATGAGCACAGGAGAGCTGTCCCCGACTCTCGCCAGCTGTGGCACTTGAGAAAGCAGGCCCTGTACCTTGCCTGGGCAGCACAGTAAAGCTGCCCCTTGTGGTGTAAGGTTAGGTGAGCTAGCCTAGAAGGCCCAAGAGCAGGAGAGCTAGCCCTGCTCCTTGCTGACATCATGAATGGAGAGAGAGTCTACCCTTTACTTACTTACCTGCTGTTTAATCTTGGTAAGCGATACTGTTACCCGTACATAAAATGACCTTTTATGGCATCAGATGATAAGTGAATTCTTCAGGATTCATTTTAACATTTTAAAACTTCCTGGGCAAAATAAGAGACCAGGAAAATGTTTCTATTGTCATTGTGTATATGAAATGTTGTGTCTTGGGCTTTAAAATTCTATCCTCTGTTCTTTACAAAGTTGCCATTTGTTGGGCTGAGGGTATAGTTTGGCGACTGAGCCCTTGCCCAGATGTACACAAGTGCAAGACCTTGGTTTTTTCCCTTTCAGTGCAGAGTGTGGGGGCATTGGGAATGAGGGGGTGGTTGATAGGTGAACTGGGGAGAGAGGATGGGACAGGACACACACACTCCCCATGGAAAGTCCTGGCTGTCTTGGATATCGTTATGTTGACTAGGCTACTCTCATATTAAAACTGATGCCACGCGTGCGTCTAGAGATTAACACTGGGTATCTGCCTCAGTTGCTCTCTGCCTTGTCTTCTGAGAAAAGGTCTCTCCCTGAACGTGGAGTTCACCCATTCAGATGTTCTGTTTCTGCCCACTCGCTACCCCTGGGCTGCAGCTACAGGTGTGTGCCACCATGACTGCTTACATGAATGCAGGGTATTCATTCTTGTACTGTCACCTCCGCCTGGACCACCAGCCTGCCTAGTGTTGATTTTTAGGAGAAGAACTTCAGGATATGTGACACCATGGAAATTCCTGAGTGTCAGGATCCAAGGAAACCCCAATTCCCCCAACTTAAAAATGCAGCCCAAATATCCAGAAATGGGCCCAACCTGGCCTCTAGGAAGATTTCTGGAAGTTAGATAAAAACCAGCACTCTTAGGAACTTTGGGAACCCAGTTCCCCTCTACCAAAATGAGTCATTTACTTTAACTCTAGCAAAGGGACTATCACAACCTCTGGTGCCTATTAAAGTATCAATACTGATGGCCTCCAAGCTCCCTCAGTATCACAGCTACTCTGTTGCACAAAGTCTATGCTAGCATCCTAGTCCTTCCCAGCTCCCTTTCCTACCCTAGACTTCCCGCAGCTCACAGGCTACCCTCCCCTCAGCTACTCATTTTCCTCCTCTCTCACAAAGAGCCTTGGTCAGGTCCAGTCTGCTGGCCATGTTCAGTCTACTTCTTTCTCTTTCTGCTCTGGACTCTTCCAGATACCTCTAGAACAAAATGAAGGAGTGCAAAGGAAATAATTACATAAGGTTCTCTCTCTCTCTCTCTCACACACACACACACACACACACACACATACACACACATAGACTCACATACACTAATGAAATAACAAGAATAATACTTTTTAAAAGAATGGGTTTTTTGATCCAAGAATATGCTTCCTACAAGAAACTTATAGTAGATTCTTTTAAATGTGGTGTGTGTGTGTGTGTGTGTGTGTGTGTGTGTGTGTCCACCTGTGGAAGCCAGAGGTTGATATTGGGAACATCACTTTTCATTATGGCAGAGCTTCTTACTTGAGACCAGAGCTTGTCTATTTGGCAAGTCTAGTTTGCCAGCTTGCTGTAGGAACCTCACCTACTTCTTCCAAGCACGGGAATTACAGAGAGACTGCCACACCCACCCAGCCTTTATATGGGTACTAGAGATCCAAAGCGTGGTCTTCAATGCTGCCCAGTAAGCACACTAGCCACTGTGCCATCTCCCCAGCCCAGGAAACCTACATTAGCTTTGAGGAAGCAGCCTGGGGGTGGGGAGTCAAAGATAAAAGATTTTCCCCCATGCAAATGGTACCAAGGAAAGGTCAGAAACCTTCAAGTCAAAACTGTCAGAGACAAAAATGCCATTAGTTAATGATACACTCGTCAAGTCTTCAAGAGAATTATAAATACACACACACCCAGTATTGGAGGACGCAAATGCATAAGGCAAACAGTAACGAGTCTAAAGGAACATGGCCATGGGAAATAGGAGGCTTCTCAGGGGAGAGGTCATTTCGGCAGAAGATTAATAAGGAAATGTCTGCTTTTCTTATTTGAAATATCTGTTTTCTTTCTACTTATGCGCATGTGTAGTTCCCTGGAGCTGGGGTTTCAGGCTAGAATGTGAGTCCAGCCCTGTAGGGCAAACACTCTTAAACTCTAAGGCATCTCTGCAGCCCCCAAATCATTTATTACTTAAAAAAAAATGTGTATGTGTGCATGCATACACATGCTGTGGTTCGTGTGCAGGGAATGGAAGACAACTTGTAGGAGTCAGTTTCACATGGACCTCAAGGTCTGAACTGAAGCCATGAGCCTTGGCAACTAGTGCTTTCACCTTCTGAGTCACCTTGCAGGCCCTTTGAATTGCACTTTAAATCAAACGGCCCTAATTGACATGCTCAGAACACTCTGTGCAGTAGCAGCAGCAGCAGCAGTAGAGAACACACTCTTTCCAAACACACGGAATATTCTCCAATGTTTTAAAGGCACAAAACATGTTTTATTTAAACAAATCTTTTAGGGAGTGAAACACTCACATTCTGCTTTAGTTGTTCACTGCTGACATACCAGGCTAGCTGCTTGTGAGTGCCCAGTAGTTTAAGTAGCAAGAGAAAAGACTTCTTCATTGTATCAGTCATTTAGAGAGAGAGAGAGAGAGAGAGAGAGAGAGAGAGAGAGAGCTGGTATTAAAATCAGTGAGGAAAACCTAAAAGATTTTCCAGCAAGATCCAGTCCAAGATGAAGACAGGAAGTCCTAGATGGAGGAATCCACTCAACAAAATGGAAAAACCAGTAAAGAAACCAAGATTAAAGCATTTAAATCACAAAAGAAGAATTAAGAGCATCTCTACTTGCTTACGATATGGCCTTGTGTGTGGCCACTCCTCCAAAGAGTCCACCAGGGACAAGGCCCTCTTAACAACTAGGGGATGAATTCAAAACTAAGGGAACAAATCAACGCATGAAAGCCAGTGTCACTTTTTATAAACTGTGTGCAGCCTTTGTTTGTAATTTAGTGTGTGTGTGTGTGTGTGTGTGTGTGTGTGTGTGTGTGTGAGAGAGAGAGAGAGAGAGAGAGAGAGAGAGACTTAAATGCTTGTTTGCTTGTTTTCTGGTTTATGCTTTTTCTGTTGGATGATTGGTTATTAGAAAGTCCAAAGACATCCTTTTCTGAAACAGTGATCTATTGTCTTGTTATATTGCCCAGGCTAGCCTTAGGTTCCTGGGTTCAAGCAATGTTCCTGCTTCTGAGAGAGCTGAGGCCCCAGACATGTGCCACAATGCCTGAGTCCCAGTAACACTGTGAACAAAAATAGAACGAAACCAAGGAAATCCCTATGGTATCACAACAGACACAGACTGGCAAAGCAGTTCTGAGGAAGAGAAACTAGTGGGAAGAATCACCCTTTGTCGTAGTTAGGGTTTTACTGCTGTGAACAGACACCATGACCAAGGCAAGTCTTATAAAAACAACATTGAATTGGGGCTAGCTTACAGGTTCAGAGGTTCAGTCCATTGTCATCAAGGTGGGAGCATGGCAGCATCCAGGCTGTCATGGCGCAGGCAGAACTGAGAGTTCTACGTCTTCATCCAAAGGCTGCTAGTGGAAGACTGACTTCCAGGCAACTAGGGTGAGGATCTTAAGCCCACACCCACAGTGACACACCTACTCCAACCAGGCCACACCTATTCCAACCAGGTCACACCTCCAAATGGTGCCACTCCCTGGCCCAAGAATATACAAACCATCACACCCTTACTGATTTAGATTATATTAGGAGGCTAGAACGACCAAGGGGGTATGACCTTGACATAAGAACAGCACCCATACACAGGGTAGCTGGGTACAAATACACATGCCGAGATCGGAACACAGGCCAAACAGAAGTGGGCACAAAAGCCTATATACACAGACACACATGCCCACAGGTTGGTGAAGGCAGAGATTCTAACTAAGGCTCAGGCCTCTGACCTCAAAGCCATATTTATACATGACCCACACAAAAGTGGCACGCCTCCAAAACTGGTTATATAACAGATGACGTCACTGTTTACTTTCAGGTTTCCCAGACATCCAGTGTCAACCATTGGGTGCTGATTCATCCTCTCCCATCTATGTGTAACATTAGCCATCTTGCTGCCTGAGGGATATCCAAATCAACCCCACTGGTGGACAGAGGGGAGGGGCTGTGTTGGTAGTACTGAAGCTGGGAGGCCTTCTGCAGCCAGGAGTCCCTCCCTGTATGTGGGCATGAGCAGCAAAGGGAACTTCAGACTCTTGATGCTGCCCCACCACATAACCCAGCTTCCTGTTGTACTGAAGTCCCTAGGAAGTCACACACACACACACACACACACACACACACACACACACACACACACTATAAGCATCTGTTCCAAGAGAATGGGATGCACCTGAGAGAGATGACGCAGGGATGGGCAACCCTGAAGATCTTTCATTCAGATCCCAAGACCCAAGCAAAAAGCCAGGCACCATGGTACACACTGGAGGCAGAGTAAGGTGTGTGTCAGGTACTCACTGGCCAGCTGGTCTACCCAGTAGGTGGACTGCAAGATCTGTGAAAGACCCTGTCTCAGAAAAATAAAGTGAAGAGCAACTGAGGAGGGCACCCAGTGCTGGCCTCCATCCTCCGTGTGAACACTCATGGCTTCACACACAGGAGCACACACAGAGAAGCACTCAAGGGAAAGGAGAGAGGAGAGGAAGGACCACACGGTGTGGTGATTCAAAATAGAGACAGGGGCAGGGTGGCTAGTTCATCCTGTCTCAGTATTCAAAATTCCTGAAATCCCTGTCCAAATGGGATGTCGGTGACCCCATGTTCTGATGCTGATGACCTATTGATCAATAACAAACACTGGAGAGAGAAGTGCCCTGTCCAACAGGAGGCCACCCACCTTATCCAGACCCCAGGCTCAGACCCCAGGGCCCCTTTCTTCAAGGTGCCAGGCTCAGAAGTGGTTGAGTAGTTGGTTACAGCTGCTCTACTCACGGGGATACAGAGGGGATTTCAAGTCTCTTCTCTGTGACATCAGAGGACTGAGAAGTTCCCAACTCTGAGCAGACAGCAGGGAGGTAAGACCTAAGAAGAGAGTTGCAGGTAGACACCTCAGCTATCTCTAGGACCCCTGGGGCTGTACTTGGTGACAGAGGCAAGCATCCCTCAGTGCTTCTCCCCCTCAGGCCCAGGAAGTGGTAAAAGGGTGTGGTTAGTGTTGGCTGTCCACTTGGCAGAAGCTAAAATTATCAGGCACAAGGGCCTCTTAGTATGTCTGTGAGAGATTAGCTTGATTGTGTCTATGGAGGTAGGAAGACGCTCCCACTGTTGGTGGGTCTGAGTGGCCACGGGTTCCTGGGTTCCTGAAAGGAAAGCTGGGGATGGATGGGAAGGACAGTGAGAGAAATAACGAGCCAAGACAAAGTTCTCTGATGGAGGCTCAAATTTTAATGTACGGCACTGAATGTATATGGGAAAACCCAAGGACCCATCCCTTTGTTTCCACTGGGTTCTGTGGCTTGTTTCAGCTGGATTGAGTTGCAAAGTAGGCTCTTCAGCAGCTTAGCAGGGCCAGCAGTTCTTCGTTCTCTGGCAGGAAGATGTAATGTAGTTAGGCCAGATGCCTGGCTCCAGTGTCTGAGACTTGTTCAGCCAGCTCAAGGCTGGGGGGCTGGGGGGGCAGGGGGCACACTCAGTCACTGTTCTAATGCTGTGATGGAACACCATGACCAAGGCAACTTATGAAAGGAAGCCTTTAACTGGGGGCTTGCTGGCAATTTTAGATAATGAGTCCATGATGATTATAATGGTGGGGGAGTATGGCAAAGGACTCCTAGCACTGTACTCTGATCTCCAACGATTTTCAAAGGCATCTGACTCATGCCCTACTATGGTTTGGTCCCAGATACACGGATTTTTCTTTTCTTCTTTTTCTTTCTCACCCCAAGGCCTTCCCATGGCTGTTTCTTTTGTTTGAAACATTGTATCCAATGTCTGCTGCGACTTTCTCCTTTTCCCTGCAAGTCTCAAACCCCAGCCCCCCGTGACACACCTCTTCTGACAAGACCTCACTTCCTAATGTTCCCTGAGCAGCCCACCAACTGGGAAGTAGGCATTTACCCAAGTCCGTGTGGGAACCAGTCTCACTCAAACCACCATAGGGTAGTACCGTTGCTTGGCTGGGATCCTGGAGGAAGCAGGCAAGCCGAACAGAAACAAGTTCCTGGCTCTCTGCTTCCTGGTTGAGGATGCTCTGGGACCAGCTATGTGGAGCTCCTGCTGCCTTGACTCCCTGCGGTGCTTGAGGCGCTCTGACTGATGGTATTGGTTAAAGGTCAGGAACCAGCTTATCTTTACTCCTTGCTTCACATAGCCACCAGGCATTCAAACACCATCCACAGAATACCTGGCCGATTCTTGTCTACAGAGATTAGAAGAAAACATCCCACGGTACTGCATGGCCTCACCCCCTACAGGAGCTCCAGGGAGCACCTGGCACAACTTTTCCACACAGGAAACCCGGAGTCTCAGCATAGATAGATAGATAGATAGATAGATAGATAGATAGATAGATAGATGGAAATGGCGTCTCAGCATAGATAGATAGATAGATAGATAGATAGATAGATAGATAGATAGATAGAAAGAAATGGCGTCTGGGTAGACAAACACCAGTCTAGACCTGAAGATCAGGTGTGTTATAGCTAAATGCAGGGAAAAGGAGAAAGTCGCACCAGACATTGGATACAATGTTTCAAACAGAAGAAAGAGCCTCAGGGTGAGAAAGAAAAAGAAGAGGAAGAGAAAAATCAGTGTTTCTGGGACTAAACCATAGTAGGGCATGAGTCAGGTGCCTTTGAAAATTGCTGAGGCTCAGAGTACAGTGTTAGGTGTCCTTTACATAGACACCGTGGGAGCACCAGTCGCAGGGATGACTGGGACCCAGTTGATGTTACACTACACGGTGTCAGCGCCGAGAAAGGTTAAAGCAGCTCGGCCTGAGGTGGAAGGAAGTGGGCAGAGAGACATGCCCTCTTCATGTTCTGAAACCAGAGACCGCTTTCGTATTCACTGCTTAAATGAAGTGTGTAGTCAGTGACGTCACTGGTCACACAATCACATAAAAATCACAGACAAGACAACTGGGGCCCGGAGGAGTCAAGAAATTTTCTCAAAAATCACACAGCTTGTAAGCAGCATCAAAGCTCTAGGCCACACACTGTCCTTAGTCACACAGCACAATCTTTCTTGGTATCTCTGGTTCTAGATTAAAAAACAAAAAAACAAAACAAAACAACACCCCCCCCCACACACACACAAAGCAAACCCAGAAACTTCTTATGCATAAAAAAAAAATTCTTTTTAAACAAAGAACCAAATAGTAGATTTTCAGACTGGGTTGAGGTCCAAATTTTAGAGAATCTTATGCAATGTAACATCTATGATGTAATTCAAGAAATACAGCAGTAGACCAACTACCACTATAATAAGATGACTGCATATCAGCGAAACAAACAACCAAAGATGAGGTTAGAAGTTTGTAGGAGGATGCAGTGAGGGGTTCAGAAGGAATTGGGGTGTAGTGGGGAACAGGTATCATCAAAATACATTGTATACATGTGTGAAATTCTCAAAAAATAAATAAAATTTTTAAAAAAGCTTTGGGAGCTAGACAAATGGGTCAGCAATTAAGAACACTGGCTCCTCTTTCAGAAGATCCAAGATTTAGCTCCCAGTATCCACATGGTGGCTCACAGCCATCTGTCACTCTGGTTCCAGGGGATCTGACACCCTCTTCTGGCCTCCACAGGCACCAGGTATACACATAATGCGCATGCATCCATGCATGCAAAACACTTATACACATAAAATAAAAAATAAAACCGGGCATGGTGGTGCATGCTTTTAATCTTAGCACTCAGGGTTACTAGACAGGCAGATCTCTATGAATATCAGTTCAAGGCCAGCCTGGTCTACAAAGACAATTCAAACACAGCCAGGGCTATTACACAGAGGAACCCTGTCTCAGAAACCCAAAAATGAATGAATGAATGAATGAATGAATGAATACCTTTAATATAAGCTTTGTGTGGTATACATTTTGTTTCTCTGGGTGTGCATGTACATATGGTACTGGAGGTGAAACTCAGGTCTCTTGAATATTAGTAATTCTATATTCTATATTCAGTAGTAGCAAGTATTCCACTATTGAGCTTTGTCTCTGGGCCTTGTGTATGTGTGTGTGTTATTTAATTTGAGGAGATGTCTCACTATGTAGTTCTGATTGACCTTGAGTATATTATACAGACCAAACTGGCCTCAACTCAGCTGTCCACCTGCTGCTGCCTCCTACGTGCTAGGGTTAAAGGTGTGCACCAGCAAGCCCAGCACATGTGTGTAGTTTAACTTCTCAGAAAGTGTCTCCTGAAAGAGAAAGGCTTTGCTATGTAGATCAGGCTGGTTTGAACTAAATATTCTTCTGCCGCCACTTCTTGACCCCTGGGATTACAAGAGTGTACCATCGTGTCAGCTGTTGAACTATATAAACATTACAGAAAAATGTATAATAAATGACAGATGCTCCCTGCTTAGGACCCAGAAGGAGCCACCAAGAGCCACTGGAGATATATATACACACATATAAATAAATAAATAAATTAATAAATAAATATATATATGTATATGTATATGTATATATATTATCTGATTATAGATAGATAGATAGAGAGATACATACATACATACATACATACATACATACATACATAGATGTGGGGCAGTGAGCTGTGTACAGACAGCCTGGTCTTGGTCGAACACAGGTCTGGAACCCAGAGACCTGGTGGGCAGTGACTTCTGCCTTCATGGGATGGTAGGAGTCCGGCCACCCCTCCTGGGCCCCTGGCCCTTGTCGCAGCTACAGCCTCCCACAGCCCCCCTGTAGAGAAGTATGTGGGCCATCAGTCACATAGGCAATGCCCCAAGCTCCTGGTATCCTGTCCACTCCCACAGTTACTTGACAACAGCCAGGATAGCCCCAGCCCACTATAAAAGGAGCTGCTTGCCCCCTACTCTCTCTCTTGCCTCTCTTACCCTCTTGCACTTAGTCTTGCTCCCTTGCTCCCCTTCTCTCTGCCTTCCCTCCCCCACCCCTCCACGTGGCCATGGCCGGCCTCTGCTTCTCTACTCTCTCCCTCTCTCTGCCTTTCTACAATAAACACCTTAAAACCATGGACTGTCTCTTCTCATCAGGATCCGCTGTGCTGGAGCAATGGAACAGGTCTCCCTCTACAGAGCAGAGCATCTAACCTCCTGCGGGGAAGCCTCCCTGTGCTCCACTCCACAAGGCTGCCAGCCAAACCAAGCAGCCCACTGAGCTAGCTGTTTGAGCTAGCCAGACTCTCTCCTCCCCAAGGTAATCTGCCAGAGCTCTCCTCCTACGCTTTTCCCTTTGGCCCCGGGCCACAGTCCACCTGAGGGTCCCCACATGTTCTCAGCTCTTCTGCGACATACAGTGAAGTCTGGGATGTCCACGAGTGAGTGCCTGTAGTCCCTGGCCTCCGTGCAACCCAGGGACCCCAGAACCCGCTCTTCTGAGGTACCCAGTGGTGTATGTGGTGCCTGAGAATCTGAGCCCAACTCCGGCAGTTCCTCAGGGTCCCCAGACTCTACCTTCCTCACCCCCAGAGTGAGATCCCTGGGCTTCTCACAGTCCAATGCCTGCCCGGCAGTGGCCATCTCACCCAGGGGCCCTAGCCTCCAGCAGACCTGGGACCCTATTTTTACCCCATACAAAGATACATGGATACATACATAGATACATAGATACATACATAGATACATACAGGGATACATACATAGATACATAGATAGATATGTAAATACATAGATACATACAGGGATACATACATAGATACATACATAGTTTTGTATAGTTCTTATTGTATGTATGTATGTATGTATGTATAGATAATTCTCTTTTGCCTTTACAAATAGCCACACAGCTTTAGTGCCTGTTTACACTATACATTTCTCTTCAGCACCATTCAGATCTACTGATAATCCTTTAAGTGGAGCCAGCATCTATCTAGCTAAGAGACCACTGGTGGCAAAGGGGTGGCTTTCCATCTCTCCTCTCACAGATAACACTGCAGAAGCAGCCTTGTGTGCGTTTTTGCTCACTCGGATGATTATTTTCCGAGGCAGATTCCGAGCCACAGTTGCTAGCTCTGCCAATGTGTTCTCAGAAGTTAGTTAAGGGGTAGACTCAGTTTCACACCTGATGCTACTGCCCCAGTCACCAGAAGAATATCTATTCATTCCCCAGCATACTGCCTTGCTTGTTTACATAAAAACCACCTCAGAGCAGGAGACAGGGCTCAGTGGCTAGGAGGGCTGAGTTCAGTTCTAAGCATGCATATCAAGTAGCTCACAACTGCCTGTAACTCCAGCTCCAGGGGATCCAGCTCCCTCTTCTGGCATCTATGGGCATGCACACATATGTGGCAGGAACACACACACATAAATACATACATACATACATATGTAAATATTAAAAATAAAATTATTTTTCAAACACCTTGTTTTACTTCCATGTTTCCATTATTAATGAAGTTGCTCTGTTTCCATATATCCTTCAAAGTTCTTTGAACTTGACCTTTTCCAAACTTAATTAATTTGTATCATTTACTGAATTTGATGCCGGATACCTTCTTACTCTTGTGGGTCTACCAATATATTGCACTTAACAAATATGTTAACATATTTTCCACCATGAGAATGTTAACCTTTTGTCTAGAAGTAAAGTTGTAATCTCCCTCAAGTGTTCATTTTAACAATTAAGAATTATGGTAATTTTTATTTGTGTGTGTGTGTGTGTGTGTGTACCTGTGAAGGCCAGAAGAGGGTGTCAGATGCCCAGACTGAAGTTACAGACAATTGTGAGTGGTTCAATTGAAACTAGGTCCTGCACAAGAGCAGCAAGCTTTCTTAACTGCTGAGCCATCCCTCCTGCTGCAGCTTTTAACAACTCAATCGGACAAAAGCCAGTTGACTTTACTTGCTCAAGTTTGTTTATCTTTCTCGTAGAGCTCCAGTTTCACTATCACACCCTGGCCTAGAGTTCACATCTGGCTTCCCTTGGTTTGGTTTAGAAACTTCATGTGTAATTTGGTCTCTTCAATCTTTAACTTGTGGGAGTATTTTTCTGTTTGGAATGAGGTAAGAGTCTAGCCAATGGTCCAGACAGGATGAGTTTGTCTCTGTGTTGATAGATACCCTGCCGCAGATCTCTCAGTGATCTGAGAAAACTGACATGCTAAGGACTCTTCCAGGCTCTCCTGAGCCTGAGGCCCTGTGATCTGACAGCAGTCACAGCTAGGATGCATTTGTGAAAGGCTTAGGAGGCAGGAGTGAGTCATCTCCCTCTGCCCTGTGGCTCCTGCACAGTACGGCTTGTGAGGGAACTCAAAACACGTGGCTTGGGGGGTCCATAAGGAGCAGTGTGAGGGGCAACATTGTTGTGTGAGTCACAATCCCGGTGCCCAGCTCTGAGCTCCATGGTCCAGATTCCTGAACCAGCGAGTTTCTGACTACGCTTCCCGTTTACCGCAAACATTAGTGGCAACTGTGGAGCCATCAGAAGAGTGGCCAATGGTTGCCTAGCACAGTCACAGGTGTTCACAATGACCAAGCCCAACAAAGATCACCTTCAAACACGATGCCCACATTAACATCTGCTTCCCACATAAGGCCCCAGCTGATGTGCCCTTTGATTTTAATGATTATTTTTTAAATATTTCATTTTTAAAATGGATATGCATGTGTGTGTGTGTCCACATGTGTTTATGTGTGCCATGCACATGCAGTAGCCAGCAGAGACCAGAAGAGGGCATCAGATTGCCCAGAACTGGAGTTACAGGGTGTTGTGAGCTGCCTCACCGGTGCTGGCAACCAAACTCAGGTCCTTTTCAAGAGCAGTGAACTCTCCTAACCACTGGGCCATCCTTACAGCCCCTGATTTCAATAATGATATTTATTATCGTATATGTTATTTTATGCATTAACCTATTCAACCTATTTCTAGAATACCTATTCTGTTTTGTTAATCTTCACTTCCTTTCCAACTCCGTGTGTGTGTGTGTGTGTGTGTGTGTGTGTGTGTGTGTGTTTGTATTTTGAGGTCCTGAATTCCAGGACTCATGCTTAGAATATACCTGCCACTGAGCCTCACTGCCAGTTCCTTCTACAACATAGTGCTGTTTTAGTTAAATGTTTGTAAGCTGGTGGAAAGGCTCAGTGACACTTCAGTATAGTCGTTATCTCTAGAACAGTGGTCCTTTTTACCCACAATCTGCTCAATCTCTTCATTTATGATCCTATTTTCATGTCACTATTCAATGCTTAATCACTTCTTTAAAAAGTGTTATATTACTATTGTGTGTATGTGTGTGCATGACGTGGGTGCAGGCACATGTGCCACAACCCACGTGTGGAGGTCAGGGGGCAACTTTGTCCAGTTGGTTCTTCCATCTTTATGTGGGTTCCTGGGCTCAGACTCGTGTTTGAGCAAAATCAAGTGGCTTATGTCACTAGCACCATCCCCTGCGTCCCCATCTCTGTCCCTCCTTCCTTTGCATAAATTAGTTTGACTTTTCCATTTGATGTGGCACTCACCATAATAGTTTTCATCTTTACAAATAACATATCTCCCTGACTATATTTAAAACGTTCAAAGATATCTGAACCTATAATAAAAGCTACCATTCATTAAACACTGCTTGGGCATGGGTTGAGGTGGCAATGGCCCAAAGGTTAAAAATACTTGCTGCTCTTGTACAGGGTCTGTGTTCAGTTCCTGACATCCGTACCAGGTGGCTCCCAGACACCCATAACTCCAGGTCCAGCGGTGCAATGCCCCTGAAGGCATCAGAATACATGCTACGTGCTCTTAGATACAATGAGAATGCGTAAATAAAATTTAAAAATTAGAAACATTACCAAGGCAACAGATGCAGTATTTGTGTTACTTGACTTGTGTAAACACAGATAAAATTCTGAAGGTCACAAAACACCACTCTACCCGAGAAGCTGGTGGTTGTATGCACTGAGAGCATCCGCTGGTTCTGCCTGTCACAATGGATGCTGAGATCCCAGCCTCACACATGTTTTCAATACAGAAGGGAACACAGGCACCCCCTACAGCTTCTATGACATCTCTTTAGCCTGAGCCTGACCAGTAAGCACCTTGCCACTTTCCTCAGGACAAATCTGCAGAAATCTTCAAAGCCCAGGGTAGATACAGACTTATGAATGAACTTAGAGTTGGGTGTTGGACGAGTTGAACCGCCGTGACTTCCAGTCCTGACATCCTCACCAAAGTCTTCTAGGGGTGGGATGCCTGAGGTTCCAGATGTGTAGAAGAAACTGGATAGGCATACATATTTTTGCAACCTACTTTTAATAAATGTTGAGCCTCTCCTCTTGCCCACTACCCACCAGAGGTAGTGGAAGAGATAAGTTATTGGGATATAGGAGAAGTGGACCTGTTTAGCAATAGTTCTTTGGGGGGCGAGCTCAATCTTTGCCAATAGTTCAGTCCCATAGCAAACACCAAATACGACTCAGCAGCTGCACAGCAGTCCCCCTAGGCAGGCAGACACCACACAAGAACCAGCAGCTGCAGTCCAGTCCTCTCAGCAGATCAATGCCACATGTGAACTAGCAGTTGGGTTCAATCCTGAAGAAACCACAAGGCTTGCCAGACATTAACACATGTGGAGCTCAACAACACTATGTAAGGCGAACAGATACATGCGTGTTGTTATCAAAGAATAGTGAGGTGGAGCAGACCAAACCAGTGCTCAGTGCGCATCTCCCACTGTTTGTGGGCTCATAAAGCATCCTTTCACCCGTGTGCCCCAGAAAAACATCATTTGACATAACGGACTTTCCCAGCAAACCAGAAGCTCCCACTTCAGAGAAGGGTCCCAGCTGTTTGTTGTGGTCACATAACAGCAACCATGGGATGCATGCCTTAGCCATTCTCCAACAAACACCTTTCTGACATCAGAAAATTTCTGCATTCAACCTGGCATTCAGCTCCACACCTGAGCTCCCCCTGGGTACATTTCAATATCCTGCGTGCATGAAGAGACACCATCATAGGAGTCCTGTCGTTCCTTTCTTCCTTTCTCATCGCACTGGTTGCTGTCTGTCTTCAAAGGGCTATCAGGCGATTGCTGATTTCATGTTTGTTTTCCCAAAAATATGGAGGTCTTTACTATTTCCTTGTTACACTTGTACAGAGAGAGGGAGGGGGGACTATATTGAGGCTCCAGGCTGAGGAAATGACTCAAGTGCTTAAGAGAGCTTACTGCTCCTACAAAAGACTTAGGTTTGATTGGTTCGAAGCCCACAGACAGCTCGTAGCAGCTTGTAACTCCAGCCCCTAGGGCAGCTTCATGTCTTCTTCTGGCCTCTAAAGGCACCTGTATTTATAAGCACACACCCCTCACAAACACACACACACACACAACTTTAAAGTTAAAATAAATATTTAAAAAAAAGTCTATGAAAATAAATGCATGAGTCAGGATTCCCCTTTCCTGTTGGGATAAAACTATGCCCACGATCTGGAAACAATAAAATAACATTTTCCTTTTCCTTTTCCTTTTCTTTTTGTTTTTTCTCTTTTCTCTTTTCTCTTTTCTCTTCCTTCCTTCCTTTCTTTCTTTCTTTCTTTCTTTCTTTCTTTCTTTCTTTTTTTCTTTCTTTCTTTCTTTCAAGTGCCAGGCCATAGAACCAAATTCAGAACAAATTCAAATTTGTGAAAGTGTACACTCGAGCTCTTGGTCTGGACACTGTTAGCTAACATTCCTCCTGACACAGAACACTTTGAATAAGTCTTGAGACATCCCATCAATTAGATGCAATTAGATTAGCACGTTCCAATGTTGCTTCAGGTGAATACACACACACACACACACACACACACACACACACCACAAAAGGATCCAAAAGACATTTAAAAATTGTGCTTCAAATAGCCAATAGTAGGAATAGATGATTTTTACTAACAAGAAAGTTTCTCTGGTCTGGTCTGCACTGTACAGACCTTCCTGTTTCACATTAAAATATGTACACAATCTCATTTTACTACTGCCCTGCCCCGTCAAATTACCACAACCAAAAACAAAAGCCCCTCTCCAGCGTCTTGTCATTTGTGCTTTATGAAACACGTCTTTTCAGCTCCACCTCTTTTTCTTTAATGTGTGTGGGGGCTGGGGGTACACGTATGTGCACATGAGTATGCAGGTACAAGTAAGTGTGGGTGCAGACACCTGGGCGTGCTCATGCGGAGGCCGGAAGTCACCACAGGTGTCTTCTTCAATTGTTCTTGGCCCTATATTTTGAGACAATCTATCATCCAACGTGAAGCTTGCTGGCTAGACTGGCTGGCTGGTGAATCTCAGGTTTCTTCTTGTGCCTGCCCCACCCCCATTCCTGAGCTGGGCCCACAGCACTCTCAGCCTTGCCTCTGAACAGCAGAGTTCAGAGCTGAAAGAAAGTAAGTAAAGTTCTTGTAATGTGTCGGTTTTCCCACGTCAGGAAGGAGTTCCCTAGCACTGACAGCGATTCCCTGCAAGAATGAATGACCTCGTGCTGTTTGCTGCTTGCGGTGAAGGATTTCTTATCAGGAAATTTATTTTCCAGAATAGAGCTGAGTTTGACATCTGTGTTTTCAGAAAGAGTGGGAAAAAAAATTGGTTGGGCCTGGGTTTCCTAGAAATGGGAGCTCGAGTCAGAAGTCTGAAGAAGACTTCAGAAGGGAAGTCTGATTCTAGAGCTGCAAGGAGGACAGGATTTGGTACCTTGCTCACTACACCTTCCAAAGACACAGGGCCCGGTTTTCCACCCTGCCAGACCCTGTAAGGTGACACTTAACATGCTGGCTTCTGTCTCTCACTGCCTGGTGATGCTCTGTGGTCCCTGGGAACACCAGTTGCCCAGGAAGTGCCCTGTCTTCTACGGGACCTATAACATCCAGCTTGCTGTAGCAGGAAAGCCGGAGTGAGGCCAGCCAGAGTCAGCAGGGCGGGTAGTGATTCACGAGGTTAAGGTTCCAAGATGGCTGCCCTCAGAGGGCAGGTGTGAAGGCTCGGGATTGCTTGACCTAAGGGGTTCAGGGAGAGGCATGGAGGAACTTGACACAGCCCAAGTGTCCTGGCTAGTTTTTTGACAACTTGACACAAGCTGGAATCATCTGAAAGGAGGAAACCACAACTGGGAAAATTCCTCCAAAAGATCTGGGTGTTGGGCATTTTCGTATTTAGTGGTTGATGGGGGAGGTCCCTGTGGTCCCTGTGGTCTCAGCTTTGGCCAACTTACTTTAGTTACTTTTCTTGTTACCACGACAGAATGCCGGACAATACACAGTTTAAAGAAGCAAACATTCCTTTTGGGACTCGGTTTTAGAGAATACAGTCCACCGTGGCAGGAATGCATGGCGGGAATGCATGACGGACGGCAGGAGCCTGGGGGGCTGTGGTCATATCTGCTCTGTAGTCAGGAAGCAGAGAGAGTGAAACGGAAATGGACCTGCGCTAGTAAACCTCAAGGCCCACCCACGGCACCCCACTTCCTCCAGCAAGGCTCCCCTTCCTAAAGGTCCCACAACTTTCCGAAGCACGGCCACTAGCTGGAGATCGAGTGTGCAGAACCATGAGCCGACAGGACGATGCACATTGAGATGGCAGTACTACCTGGGCCACGACTCTGTCTCCAGTCAAGATGGCTTCCTACCAGAGCTTCTCCGCTCCAGCAATGCGCAACTCCAGAACTGAGCCTTCTTCCTCTGACACCCATCTACCTCTTTGTGGAGTGGCAAAGGACGGGAGTCCTCGTTATGTGGGATGCCCTGTTAGGGTGTAAGCATGTTATTGCTTCCTGGGCAGTTCCTTACCACAACCCCTGTGCAGATGAAACTGAAGCACAGGCACAGTGTGCAAGGCTCTACTGTACAGCTCCTCTGATGGGGAAATTGAGGCTTCAGGAGTCCCAGCTAAGTCCCTACAGTGTTTCTGTTATTTGTTCTCTGGTGTCAGCGGTGGAATCCAGGGCCCTCCCTGTACACGCTAGGCAAGCATTCTACCACAGAGCTCCAACCTCAGAGCCACTCCACGGGTTCTTACTGTGTAGTCAACATTCATCATTAAAATGCTCAGGTAGGGACCAGTGAGATGATGCAGTGGCTAAAGGTGCATCATCAACCCCGATGATCTAAGTTCAAGTCACAGCACCCAGACAGTAGAGAAAAAGAGTCAACTCCCACAAGCTCTCCTGGAACCTCTATGCCAATGTCATAGCACCTGATGGATGGGCGCACGAGCATGCACACACACACACACACACACACACACACACACACACACACACACACTTAATATTTTAAAATAAAATAAAGTCCAGATGCTAAAGGGCTTATCTGTCGTATATGAGGCCCTGGGTTTTCCTCAGCACTGCGTCAGCCAGGTGACATAGCTCACACCTGTAATCCCAGCATGTGGGCAGCAGGAGCAGTGGGGATCAAAAGTTCAAGGCCAGCAGACATCATGTTACATGAGACTCTGTCTCAGAACAACTAAACAAATCAGCAAATGTGCCTCACACAGCCCTGCTGTAAAATGTGCTCCCAAAGCCACTGGCTTTCCCATGTGACTTGCCCATTCAGACCTTGGACAAGGTCTAATACCTGCTGCAGACAATGACGTCATTCTCTCTTATATTTGCCATTTCATTTCATGTGTGCCTCTGTTCTCCAGGGACTGGATCAGCCCTGTCCACCCCTCCCATCACCCTCAGCATTCCCAACAAGTTCTCTGTGAGCCTCATAGCTCTCTCTTTCTCCCCAGTACTGGCCATGATATCTCAGCCACTTCCAAAACTTGAGACAAATCCCTCCCCTTCAAGAAGTGCGTCTGCTCACTGCCATGGAATGAAGGCTCTCTCCTCCGAGGATCTATCAGAACATAGACTGGGCTTTTAAGTGACTGTTATCACACTGTGAGAGCGATCTGGTTTGCTCTTAAGCCAGCATCCCCTGCATTCTCCCACTAGTCTCTATGGACCTGTCTTGGCCACATGAAACGAAGTGGCAAGAGAATGATGTCATTGTCTACAGCAGGTATTAGACCTTGTACAATGCCCAGGAATGCCCAAGACCTAACAGGAGCTCAATATGTGGAAGAATTAGTAACCTATTACCCCCCCATTTACCTCTAGGGTGAAAATTTCTTGTTATGAATGCTCACTGGTTCAGGGGAATTGAAGGGGACTGGCAGTAATAGAATTTACTGTTCATGTCTAGTCAGTCTGCTCTCTCTCTCTCTCTCTCTCTCTCTCACACACACACACACACACACACACCTGTAATTGTATGTGTACGCATGTCCTGGTTGAAGATACAGTTTCCTTGAGGAGACTGGATGCTATCTGTCTAAACAAGATCTCTCACCCAAGCTGACCTAGAACTCCCTCTCTAGCAAGGGTGACTTTGAATTCTAGCTCCTCCTGCCTCTACCTCCTGAGTGCTGGGATTTCAAGTGTGAACCATCGCAGGCAGCGGTTTGTTTCAGTGCCCGGGATCAAGCCAAGGCCTCAGGCGTTACAGACCAGCACTCTACCAAATAAGCGGCCCCTCCAACCCCACGCTGAGCTTTGAGGGAGCTGAGGGTGGGAACCTAACACATGCCAGTCTGTGCTGCAAGCCCCTTCCTAAGCAAGGGTAACATCAGCCACTGTATTCTCGAAAAACATCCTGCAATTGATATTATTATCATAAATGACTACCAAGAAGGGAAACTGAGGCAGAAAGCCATGGAGGAAAGCCTATCTCAGCAATAGTACTGTCAGTGGGGTCAGGGAGTTGAGCTGAAGACAGGGATTTCCATTTCTGTAGCCACCAGTGGGCCCTGTCGCAGCATCCTTTGGTGATAGCCAGAGCCTGATTTTTTCCATCACTCTGACAGTACACGGCCTGATAAGATGTCCCTAATTGTGTGCGTGACTGTAGCAGGTGTGACTGTCTGCAGCTGATGCCCCTGAGTGTATGTGTGTGTGTGTGTGTGTGTGTGTGTGTGAGAGAGAGAGAGAGAGAGAGAGAGAGAGAGACAGACAGACAGACAGAGAGAGACAGAGAGACAGACAGAGAGATCGACAGATTGTGGCAGGTGTGATTGTCTGCAGCTGATGCCCCTGAGTGTGTGTGTGTGTGCACGTGTGTGACTGTAGCATACGTGATTGTCTTCATGCAGCAACAGCTGAACCCTGAGCACTTCTGCAGAGTTGCTCAGAGCTGATGAAACTGGAAACTTCTCAGAAGACCAGAAGTGTGGTCAAGCACCCGGCTTCCTGGCTTCTAAGAGCCTTTGCCAGACAGAGTATTCGTCAGAACTCCCTGAAAACCAACTACAGAAGACAATTTCATCTGAGTCTGTCGTTGTGCAGTGTTAGACAGAGGCACCGTGAAGAGTTTGAAGGAGGAGGCTCCCCCTGGAGTAGCCTCTCTGCAAAGCCCACCTCTTCGATCTCCCTAACTATACCTTGGCAGGGACTGAAGCTCCAGGATCACTTCTGCCTACTTCTACTCCCTCTGGGCTGGAGGAGGGAGCAGGCCTTCAGAGACTTGAATGATCCCCTAGATGAGACTGGAGTACAGAATGTTCTAGAATCCAGGCTTCTGGTTGGCAGCCATATCTTCTTCCAGTAAAGCACTCTGGGCAGAGCGTTTAGATAAGCTTTGCACCTTCTTGGTCTGAGTTGTATGGCAGAGTGGATGTGTCATCTCTTGTTCTTAGTAAAATGGTTTTCGCTAGGACATGTTTCACAATTGTAGATTTCACATCTTTGAAAGCCAGCTAGCTCTGTTTTGGTTGTCAACGGCTGCCGCAAGGCTTGCTCCATCAACCATGTTTTGCAATGGATGCTATCAGCTGCTTCCAAAGTCCTGACCATATTTAATGGAGCCCCCCCCACCCCATCCTGACCGTTTTTAATGGAGCCCCCCCGACTCTTGCCACCTCGTGGCCTGTCTCCCTTCCTCCTACACCAACACCTACATCTCCTGTTGAATTTGAATGAGCAGAGGGACACTCAGTGCCTGACATGTACACCGTGTGCGGCTGAATTTGAAGACATGCTTCCGTTTTTTGCAATACTGTGCTTACAACACATCCCTGAGTCATTTGGAAAGCCTTTGAAATGCCTTCGAACCCTCAGCGGCTCTCCTCTGGGGCAAACCTGTGAGCAGTGTAGAGACTTTTCTTTCTTAGCTTGGGCAGAGCTATTTCAACTACCGGCTCCTGTGCATTAAAGCCATCCCTTCTCTGGGGAGCGGTATTTGACCCTCTTTTATTACTCAATTTCTTCCCCCAAAACAAAACTGCCAAATCAGTTTTTGGAGAATTAGGCCAAGAATATTTTTTTTTTTTTGTAAGTATGGATGAAGGAACTGCACAGCAAGAGCCTGGCAGGAGAGGAGGGGGTGGGGCTAGGGGACAGCAGCGATCTCTAAACTTCCTACTCCAGCTTGAAAGGAGCCAATGCCTGGTGGGATGAAGGAGTCCAAAAGTCAAAGCTGAAGTCCCATCCTAGACTGCCGGCCCCTACTGTGAAATCTAGGAGCTGTCTGCTCTTCTGCTCTGCAGATTGTAATTAAAAGATACAGGATGGAGCAGAGCAGTGGGAGCATCCGCCCACTTTTAAGCCCAGCGCTCAGGAGGCAGAGGCAGGCAGAGCTCTGTGAGTTCAAGGCCAGGCCAGTTTACAGAGCTAATGCCAGGACAGCCAAGACTACACAGAGAAACCCTGTCTTAAAAAAAAAAAAAAAAAAAAAGACATGAGATGGGGCTAAAGAAGTGGCTTACCAATTAAGGGTACTGACTGCTCTTCCAGGGGACCTGGGTTTTAATTATCAGACCCACATGGCAGCTCACAAGCAGCTGTAACTCCAGTCCCAGGGGATTGAATGTCCTCTTATGGCTTCTGTAGGCACCAGGCACACATGTGGTGCATGAACATACATGCAGACAATAATATGCACTCATGCATAAAATAAAAATAAATAAATCTTTTAAAAATTAAAGACAAATAAGAGGTACTAGATGGTCAATAAGCACAGTACAGTGGTAGGTAGTGAGTGCTCCCATTGGCCATGGCCACCAAATAAGGGGTGGGGTCATCAAAGGGTGCATAGCGAATGAAACATTTCCACAGAGAAATTCAGACATCTGGTATACAGAGCAGAGAGAGTGAGAGCTGTAGGCTTGGCTTGTCATTAGCCTGTGACTGTCCTTCCAGCCATATCCACAGGACTTCATTTTTCCATCTCTAGATTCCATCCAGATAAGTCCTAGACCAATTCATTCATTCTTTCAGCCAGTCATTTGACCATTCATTCATTCATTCATTCATGCATTCAGCCATTTATCCAGTCAATCAGTCATAAACAGTCTCACATGGCAGAGGCTGATGTTACAACTGAAAATGACTGAATGTCTGATCCTGCTGCCTGCACCTCCTGGGTGCTCGGATGACAGACGTGTACTACCAAGTCTGTTTCATCTCCTTCTGGGAATTGGACCCAGGCGTCTGCGCATGCTAGGCAAGCACTTTACCAACTGAGCTACAATTAGTAAAGTGTTTTATTTATTTTAAAATACATTACATTTATTTATCTTTTATTTATGATGTGTTGTATGTGTGCGTCCACTCAAACCTACACCATAGTGCACATACGGAGGTTATGGGGACAGCTTTAATGTCTCAGTTACCCCCTTCCACCAGAGCTCAAACTCAGGTGTCAGGCTTGGTGGCAAGTGCCTTTCTCCACTAAGCCATCACTTTTAAAGAAAATTAATTCCTTGCCAACATCGAAAAGCAGGATATTTCTCACACTCATATACATACATAACACACACACGAGGTATTTTTAATGTCACCTTTTGAAAACTTGGAGCCACAGTCCCCCTGATCTGGTATTGTAACAGTGAAGGCATTTTCTCTTCGTGACAGAGTCCAAGGGTGGCTCACCTCCTGAACCCCCATAAAATACTAGGTGTATGTATCAAGGCCCAAGCCAAGAGCTTCTGGACACTGGGCTGAAGTCGTGTAACCAGGCTTAGACCTGAGTTCGATGCCGGGCGCTGTGAAAGAAAAAACCCTCGGGTTGCGTACATCAGCGTACTCTCGACCCTCCAGCTGGACACGCCCTGAAATTTTTCTCAGAGAGAGCCACATCCTCCACCTGCTCTCAGCTTACACCTCTTATATTGGCTGCTCAAAGTGTGCTACAGCAGTGTATAAACACAAAGCGATTCTTAAATGCTTTCTGGTCTAGATCATCTCTCTTTGGCTCCTGCATCCAAACCCAATTCCCGCTCTGAAACAAACCAGCCACTTAGAGTAAGAACGTTTTGAGTTTGGTTGCGAAGGTAGGATACCGATAAAGCACTTGCTTAGCACGTAGCAGTCCAGGGTTCAAGCCCCAGCACTTCCGCAAAAAACTCGTTTGAAAGTCATACTTCAATTAAAGTCCTCCACCATCTCCCTATTCGGGAGACCCTACTTACAGCCTGTTCAGTAATCAGCACACTGGAGACTTGGGGGAAATTCTCCCACCCCAGGGTTATGTTTCAATTTTCTTCTAGTTCAATTAATTGCAAGCACTTGCCCACTAGGTGGACCCCCAGGGTGTAACACCGGACGCATCATCACCCGGGTCCTGGAGACCGAGCCTCCATCACCTTGTTGAGCTGTTTTTAAGCACCAGGGGGCGCGAATGAGTTGTTTTCCAAGTTGATATCAGAGACATCTTTCACACTTCCTCTGATTTCCAAGTTAGATGACAATGACGGAAGCATAAATGTGGTGGAGGCGCAATGTAAACTGCCCCCGGGAATGAAGACAGGCATCAGATTTCAAAATTCAGTATAAAGAACAGCTTCGTGGGTCACAGCAGTCCGTTCTTCCGCTGTCAGCCTTGGGTGAGTCAGGCAAGTTCAATTTTTTTTTTTTTTTTTTTTTTTTTTTTTTTTTTTTTTTTGTGAAAACGCTATTCCCCGATTCTACCTACTTAGGGATCCTATGACATCAGTAAATTCGAGAAAAGTGGAACCGATTAACCAAATCAAGATTCGTTTACATCAAGGTAGTTAGTTCTTCGGAAAAAAACAAAACAAAAAACAAAAAAAAATCCAAACAAACAAAGTGTAAAGGGGGGAGGGGGTGTTCCCTGAACTGATCAGCACCCGTGAAAGGAGATTTATCCTCTATTGCGTATCTGTGCTATGGGGGCTTTATTGGTTAAGGGGTATTTTACCAGCTAGACTCCATCATTATTGCCCTGTGAAGGCGTCCAAAAGTCCAACGGTGAATGGCATTTAAATCACCACTGGATGTGCCTCGGAGATTATTTGTGGAGTTACTACTGTGTGTCTTGAGTAAATGGAAAGAGATCCACTTGGTGAGATGTTCCGGGTGGGGGTCCCGCACACTCACTCTTTATTTTGGGGTTTGCTTTCTTTGAAAAATGAGAAAGGAGGGGGTTGAGTGAGGGAATCATTCGAGCCCAGGTCCCACAGTCCGAGCTCAAGGACCTTGCCACCTGCCACATTCCGTATTTGGGCAAGCGCGTGCGTCACTGTCAGGAATATGGCTCCCTTTGCCAAGGCCGGCTATAATCTTACGTGTCTGTAAACGCGGGGAGTGTTTGCCACGTTCCTTTACAATAGCCAACCCGATGACTGACTTAAGAACATGCCACCAGATGCTCTGTCTCCCATTTCCTTATGTCTTTTGTACATCCCAGGAATTGGGGAAAGGGGGGTGGGGTGGGGGCTGGCTGGCGTGTTCACTGAGAACCGAAAGGAGAGGAGAACTACCAGTTCAAGATGCTTGGGGAATGCCCTCCGTGGCTTGCTCTAGCCCGAGCACCGAAAGCGGGTAGGTTTCCCAGCCGGGGACACCGAGGCCGCGGACTCTCAGGTCCTCGGAGACAGCCGCCACCTCTCCACGTGGTCGGGGACACAGACCAACCGGGTCTAGCTTGGTTTCCCAACCGTGTTACGCAACAACTTTGTAGGGGTCGTCTTCGCCCTAATTGTGTCGGGAGCGCTGTTTGTGTTACCGTTGCGGCGCTGCCCGGGAGAGGAGCGGGACATTTCAGTAGCCCGGCTGCCGCGCCCCTTTCCCGGTCTCAGAGGGGACCGTGGGCACAAGGAGGCCAAGGTCCCCGCCACGCCCGTGTCCCCATAGCCCTCACCCGGGGTTCTATTGGCAACAGGTAGCCCGGCCCTCTGTGGCTCTCCGGGAAACAAACAAACAAAAAAAGGTGCTGGCACCACGGAGCGAGCGCAGCGACCCGGAGGGCGCGGCCGGCAATGGGCAAAAGGGTCCTGGGCTCCTCTTAGGCGTGCCTCGGGTTGCTCCGCGGTGCGTCCCGTTGCGCAACATAGCGCTCGGCCTGGGTCCCCACGGACAGCGGGTAGCAGCTGCGGCCGCGGCCAGAGAAGGACGCGGACTGCCAGTGGCGCCGCGGCGGAGAGGACGGGGCGGGGCGGGGCGGGGCGGTGGGGAGCCCGCCCCTGTCGGCGCGGCCAGTGGCGGCGGGCCGGGGGCGGGCGCGGGCGCGGCGATTGGGGCGGCCGCCGCCCGTCACGGCGGGGCTGGCGGGCGGCGACGTAGCGCGGCGCTCGGAACTGACCTACTAACACACATCTCTCGGCGCGGCCACGGCGCCCGCGGACCCGGCGCGCCCGCTCGTCTCCCGCGCCGCGCCCTCGCCACCGCCCGCTGAGGGCCCGGCGGAGCTTGAATCGCGCCCCGGCGCCGCCAGCCCGGTTACAGCCGCCCTTTCTTTTCCCCCTCACGGACCAGGGAGCAGAACCACGGTAAGCGCTCCGCCCACCGGCGGCCCCGGGGGCCCTGCTCTGCTCCGTGCCCGCTCTTGGAGCGCGCGGCCGGCGGGCGTAGGGCGCGGGATGCGTGCGGGCGCGGCGCAGGGCTGGCGGGAGGCGGCGAGTGTGCGCGGGGCATGCATTACATAAACTTTTGCTGCCTTGGCAGGAGGGGGGACTCGCCACCTTAAGGTAGCTGCTTTGATTGCAGCGCCCTGGCGCCCGCACGTAGCCCGGGCTGCCGCGCGCTCCCTCCTCCTCCCCGCTATTGCATAATGTCTCCGGATTTCAGGAAAATTGATGTTTCGGTGGCGAAGAGCGCGCCGTGGAGGCGGAGTGGAGGCCGATCCTTTTAGCAGCCAGACGACTTGCCCTGCTCTCCGGGGTCTCTCCGCGCTAGTCCCCAATCCGGGCCAGCTAAGGGGAGGGTTGAGTCTTGATTTGCTTAGGAGGATTGGGAGTACCAACGGTGACGGCAATCGGAGATGCCTGCGCGGCGTTTGTTTGTGTCAGGCGCTGTGTCGGCACCGACGTTTTCCAACCCGTTTGTCGTCACCGTGTTTTACGAGCCCTCGGGAAGGTGGAGGGATGTGTCCTTTCTTACATTGCATAATGGGCCAGCGATGAAACGTGGGCACCGAGGACGAACTGATGTGAGAATGTGCGCGTGTGATTTGTGTGCAATGATTTGGTCATTTTAGCGCAGCGTTGGCTATTAGATCCTTATTGGTACCTCTGTATCGTCCCAAATACGCATATTTTAAAAAACGATTCTATGGAGTTCATTATTAAGAAAGAAGAAATCCTAGTCTTGGACACTAATGCGCGCGGGGGAGGGGGGGCTCCTTAAATGTTCCGAGGTGTTATTTTTAAAACCCGGACGAGCCATTGTGACGTTTGCCTCCCCACTTTTCCCAACTGGAATGCGATGCGTTTCATCAGCCTTTCTTTTTCTTTCTTTCTTTTTTTTTTTTCTCACCTTATCGTCATTGGCTTTTTTTTTTTTTTTTTTAAGACACCACAAGACAAATCATTACTAGATTCCTGGAAATGTGAGGTTATGTAACTGCCGAATTTGCTGGCTGTTGAGCATAGAAAGGGAGCTAATTACGTGATTTTATAATCTTGCCACAAAGAAAGTAGGGCAATCTCAGCGTTGAAGAATGTCACCATCAACAGGGGTTTTGTTGGTTCTTTTAAAGGATATTTTAAGCCGGAAAGTGACGACCGACTAAGCCTTGACATAGCTCATGCTTGCCAAATGTGTGTCTTTTACCCTAAAAGAAATGTACGTCTTTCTAAATATAGCCCTATCACATTTTAACAATCCTGGCCTCAGTGCTATTTCTGGTTTCTCCAGGGCTGTGTGCAAATACGAGCTCAAGGCCATTTGCTGTAGTTTTAACTCCACGCCTTCCAAGACCTCTGATAAGACTGTATTTTTAGGAAGGCATTTCGCAGCACCCAGAGACTGCTGGTGAACGCGGGGGCCCCATTTATCATTTTAAAGGACACTTTGGAGGAACTGCTGCGTTCAGAGGGCAACAGGGAATGGCCAAGTGACACCTTCTTTTCTGGCTTTTGTAAATAACAACGGCTAATGAGGTCAAAAGTATTTATTTCACATCATAATTTCCCCCAGATCAGATATGAGTTATGGGAAGTATATATAGGTTAGTAGATTGTATTTTTGCCTTGTATAACCTAGTTTTATTCTTGGAGATAGAATAATATGGTAAGTATCCGGATATTAAATTTCTTCCCGGATTCTTACTTAGTGTAATGATGTGTGAATATACGTATTTAATAGTGTCTGTGAGATATAGTTTTCTTAGCGTACCATTTACATAATTGAACTACAATATTATTTTAGGGGGCGGAGACATTCTAGATGATGACTCCTGGAACATATTATCCCTATTTTAGCCGTTTTCCAAGACGCTGCAGTTGCAGTAGGCCCCCCAGCAGCAGACCCTGACCCACTTTGCGTGCTGGGCTGGGAGACCCAAGCCTTCAGAGGCGGGGGGCCTGGGGGGACTTTGCAGCGCCACCTTTCATCATGCGTCCTTGCGCCCCTCGCTGGTCCGGGAGACCGGGCACGCGCCTGGCAGTGGCAGGCAGAGACCTCGACCCAAGACGCTCCCCTTGGGCAGCAACTGGACGCGCCTCGCGGTGGCCCGCGCGGCTCCCCGGCCCCTCCCGCATTCCTTTGTTCTGGCGCGGGGGTCCTCGCGGCGCCGAGGCCCCGCTGCGCCGCCCACCCGGCGGGGGGCGGGCCTGGGGAGCGGCGCGGCGTGGGGGCGCGGCCGCGAGCGGGGCGGAGGCTTGCAGGGCCGAGTTCGGTGAGCTGCGCTCGCCCGGAGCCGGTGGCCTGAGGCGGAGAGCAGGCGTGCCTCCTGGGCGCCGGCTCCGGTGGCCTTGGGCCTCGGGACAGTGCAGCCTCAGGCAGACCGAGCCAGAAGCTGACTCTACTCCGGAGCACCGCTAGCCGCGACCCCCACAGATATCTTTGTTTCTGGAGTCTCCGTTGAATTTCAGAGGCAAGATCTCTTCTCCATTCACGGAGTGAAAAAGCAGGACATCTAAATGGCTACAGAAAGAAGGGAGGGCAGTCTTGATCGTGATGGATAGGAGGGACAGTGCTTGAACATGGACAGTGGAACCCAGTTTTTTTTTTTTTTTTTTTTCTTATTGTAGCTAAAGTTTATTTGATCCAAAGCCCGGGATGATATATATGGTCGGGAGTCCCTAATTCAAAGTCACCCACATAGATGTAGCTGTCTCTCCTGTAAAAGTACCTCTCTACTTCCTCTCTCTACTTCATCACAGCTCCACGTTTCTCCCGGTGGCCTTCTGAAGCCACAGGAAAGCCTCCTGGTGTTTGGAGGGTGATCAGCTCAGGCTGCTCTCTGGATGGCAAACCTGGAATTCAGCATCAAATGATGCTCTTGGATACCCTAAGGACCCTCTTTGGGAGTCTGCTTTGGGAGATGCAAAAAAGGCAGGTGTAAGTGCTGCTCTCTCCCCAGTATATGATACTCTCTCCTCAGTATATGATAGACCTTCACTGCCTTTCAGGGAAACCTGAGGGGAAGGAAGCCCGTGGATCCGCACAGTTAAGAAGGGGCTCAGTAAATGTTTCCAGAATGCTTATGTTTGGACTGGCTTTCCTTTACGGAACCGAATCTCACAGAAAGAATGAAGACAGGTTGGTATTGGGCCTGTAAAGATTCACCTTCTCTGTTACCCCTGAATACCCTTGCCTTGTGCGTGTTACTTAATGTTTGTACCAAGATAATTCTTGAAGCATCGAAGTGCTTCAAGGTCCCAAGTAACTGGGACCTTAGGGAGTATTGGAAGAAACGGAGGTGACAAGGTCCCCACAGCAAGAGTAGCTTGGCCTTTTCCAGATCCCTGGAATTTTCTGTGACTTGAGTTCTCTAGCCTGGCTGATCTCTTCTTCTAAACCA
Source organism: Mus musculus (assembly GCF_000001635.26). Classification (NCBI taxonomy): domain Eukaryota; kingdom Metazoa; phylum Chordata; class Mammalia; order Rodentia; family Muridae; genus Mus; species Mus musculus. The sequence continues at coordinate 52,977,384 of NC_000079.6, read as the reverse complement.
TCAGCAGTGCGCATTCTCACCTACACTTGTGCACGTGCACGCTATCTTAGAGAGAGGATACGGGGAGCTGTGTGGATGTCAATTAAAGCCAGGCCCCGTTAGACTGATGACTCTTGACCTCCATGAAGAAACCTAGGCCCGAAGTACCCAGGGCAGTCTCAAATTAGTGCCTTGCAGAAAGGACTGGAACCTGGAGTCCTCACTGCCTTGATTCAGAAATATGAAGGGCAGTTACTAAACAAGGCAGGACCCACTGGGCACCACCCCCACCCACCACCCCCACTTTACAAAACAGGTGCTCAGAGAAGCTGGGTAAGCAGTCCAGCGTAGAGTTTCAAAAGATGAGAGTTGTGCTAGCTGTGTTCATGCTCCTCCACCGTTCTGCCTGTCCCTTCAACGAGAGTGAACACAAGCTCACTGTACTTTGTGAAACAGTTTCCTTTTCTGTGTTGAGGGCTTATCTTGGCAATTATAACATCACCATGATGCAACAGCCTGCAAATTAAAACCCTTTGTGAAAGGCTGAGCACAGAGTTGAGCAAGGCCCCTGACTCACTCCCGCCAGCGGAGATTTCTAGCTGACCTAGCCGTGATCATCAGTGGGTTCCTGGGTTCCAAGATGCAGGTCTGATTGAAGCGTGGGCTGGAAAGGCGGGGTCAGAGTGCTCGGCGTTATTTTTACCCGGCTTCGGAATAATGAGGCGCACGCCTCATTATTTCCATTGTGACCCAGATGGCATTGATGCTGTTAAGAGTTGTTTATTTTTAATTTGTATTGAGGAATGAGAGCACGCTGGGGATTCAAGTCAAACATAACAAACAATGTAATTGAGGTTTCCCCCGCTGATGCTCACTTCTTGTTTTTGTCAGGTATGCCCCGCGTTTCACAGGGTTAGCACATTGTTTGATATCCTGTTATTTTTCTCGATTTTATTTGAGTTGATTTTTATCCAGATTGGACTCACAAGCGAATGTTGAAAGACACTGACCTTTGCCCACAGACAATTACATAAGAGGGTTTTTCAGTTTCAAAATGAGTTTTTATTGCCACCACCCCCACTTACCTCTCACATTTCTTTGTAACTAATTTTCCTGTAGTTAGAAACGGGTTGTGGTGGGGGAGGGGTGGGGGGCTTTTGTTTCTCGTATGGCTTTAATTAGAGTTTGGGCTTGTTTTTGAAGTTTAGTGGGGATTTGCTGGATGCCATTCGTTAATAATCCGGGCTCTGTGGACCTGGTTTCATTGGAGTTTGGGTGTTTATAAGTCTTTCACTGATCAGAACACGGTGTCTTTTATTAACTTTCTAGGGATCTTAAATGTAATTAAGTAGCCTTCAAATAAACCTTCCACTCTCTTCCTAAGGCACACGGCACAATAAATAGTACTTACAGTCACGGGCTGATTAGGAAAGTGAGTGAGAACGTTAAAAACCAGGCTGGGGAGATTGGGAACATTTCCGCCATCCCAGATCCCCAGCACACACCCTCTTCTGTAACGTTGTGATGCTGTTCCCCTTATGCTCTAACTAGTCAAAGTTGTGACATTTGTGTCCCTAAGATGCAGAGGAGACTAGAGCTGTACCTCAACTGGTAGCATTTGCCTAGTATTCCCAATGCCCTGGGTCCTGTCTCCAGCACCCCATACACCAATGTCAGAGTAGATACCTACAGTCCCAGTGCAGAAGAAGAGGTGAATGCAGGATTAGAAGCTCATGATCATGGCAAAGTCAAAAAGAAAGACTCCGGGGAACTTACTAATTTGATCAATTATATTTTCCAAAAATGTGACAAATAGGGGCCGGGATGATGACTGGGCTGGAGCCCTTGCTACTGCTCCGGAGGACATAATCAGGCAGCTCACTACTGACTGTTAACTCCAGCTTCAGGGGCTCCAGTGCCCTCTTCTGACCCCTACAGGCACTGGTACAATGTGACAGATGTTCACACAGTAGCACATAAATAAAAACAGTATCCTTTCTTCAAATTACTATTTCACAGGTATAATGTTCCCATTTTGAAGCTTCTCAACTAAGGTTTTTCAAAATACATTTCTATATATACACACACACTCGTATATTCTCTCTGTGTGTGTCTCTGTCTCTTCACCCCCCTCCCCCACTGTTGTCTCTCTGAGCTTCTCCTCAAGCTGTGAAGTTGCTTTAATGGGTGCCCCTGTCTTTCCTGCTTGTGCCTGACTTCAGACTTGCTCCATAATGTTGCAAACCCTTGCACTGTAGAGATTGCCAGTTAAACACTAGTTCATGTTTCAATCAACAAAGTACAGGGGTGGGCTAATCAAATGTGGGGTTGTCATCCAATTCATTAAGGTTAAAACCTAATGTTCAAGTAATCCCTTGTTGAACTTGGAATCTTTTCTGTTCCTGTAAGCTGAATCAGGTTTTGACACATTTATTTACAGATGCATCCAAACAGAAAAAGTGGGTCAGTTTGTTGCCGAGATAGGGCTGGCCTGGCAGTGAGAGATGGCTCATGTGTGTGTGTGCCCCACGTGTGTGTCAAGCACGTGTCTCTCCTGGCCCTGGGTGGACTTTGGACTGCTGAGTGACTTCAGGCCCTGAGCTAAGCACTCAGGAACTAGAGTGTTTTGTTCTTGATGTAAAATGTCAGTGGATTAAAGTGCTTGCTGTGCAAACCCAATGACCTGAATTCAGTTTCCAGATCCCACAGTGGAAGGGACAGAACCAACTTCTGAATGTTGCTGGCCTCTGATCCCCGACATGGACCCTCATGATAATACTTAATAAGATTTGTAAAGATAAAAGGCTTAACTCCTGTCTGTGGAGGTGACGAATTGATTGGTTAACTTCCACAATTTTCACAGATAGAGGTTGGAGGGATGGCTTCCTGTTAAGAGGACCCGAGTTCAGTTCCCAGCAAACACACACACACACACACACACACACACACACACACACACACACCCCAGGCAGCTCACGACCAGCCTTGTTGTGGATTTTTTATATCATTTATTTGTTTGTTTGTTTGTTTTTTGAGACAGGGTTTCTCTGTGTAGTCCTGGCTGTTCTTGAACTCACTTTGTAGACCAGGCTGGCCTCGAACTCAGAAATCCGCCCGCCTCTGCCTCCCCAGAGCTGGGGTTAAAGGCGTGCGCCACCATGCCTGGTGATTTTTGATATCTAAACAAGGACGATGTTCTGTGCTCTGTGCAGAGGGCTTATTCATTTCTGTTTCTGTAGAATGTGAACTGCCACAAGTCCCCTCTGGGAGGTCAGAGGTTGGAGACGCACATGCGTTTCTGTAGTAACCGTTGGGGAACACCTGCAGGATGAACTCTTGTTCCGAATTTATGTTGTCTATTTGGATCCTTTTTGCAGCCTTTTCTTAGGTCAGGTCTTATTTTAATTGCCAAGTATTTAGGTCATCTGACTTAAATATACTCAAGGATCTGGGCTTATGAAATTCAGCTCTTGCCTGTAGCAGGTTATAAAGAAAAGCACGTGGTAACAGTGATGGTGTCTTCACAGTAGGCGTGGGAAAGTATGCCAGCTGGCATGACGCGATGCCTGCACCCCAATTTCTCTTTTTTATTTGTGTCTTTAAGCAGTCCTATCAGCTAATGGGTGTAATGGAGTTAATGGCGCTAACAGGGGGTAACATCATAGAATTGGCATTTCGTGTCAGTTATTCACTAAAAAAAGAAACATAGTGACTAAGGTAGCTCAACGGTCTGTGTTGATTTCAAACAGTGACGCACCGGTGAAGTCATGGCTAGATTAGTCACGAAGTGAGAAACTGGGATCCGAAGCAGTCATCGTGCACACTGAGGGTTTTAGAAGGCGGCCTCAACTGTGCTGAGGAGGTGGCTCACTGGGTAAAATGCCTGTTGTGGAGTATGAGGACTTGAGTTCAGATCCCCAAAACCCATGGGGCAGTAGCGCATGCTTGGGTCCCCAGTGCTGGGGTGGCAGAGAGCAGAGACAAGCAGATCCTGGGAGCTGTAATAAAGGCAACATCCCAGTGTTAGCCTGCAGCCTTGACACACACATGCACTTTATGACTATTATAATAAAATAAAAATATTGTCAGCTGTGTTTTCCCTGCATCCATTGTTGAGGAACACAGACTCGAGAGCCATCTTTGGTTTTAACTGCTGTGATCTCTGGCTGGTGGCTCAGTCTTTTGGCTGCTTCTTCCATGTGGGTCTACTTAAAAGCTAGAGTCACCAGAGAGGACTGGAGAGAGAACAGCAACTGAGAGAATGCCTCCCTAAGATTCAGCTGTGGGCCAATCTGTAGAGCATTTTCTTAATTAGTGATTGGTGGGGAAGGGCCCAACCCATTGTGGGCGGGGCCAACCTGGGCAGGTGGTCCTGGGTTCTGTAAGAAAGCAGGAGGAGCAAGCCAGGAGGAGCAAGCCAGTAAGCAGCGCCCCTCTGCCTGGGCTCCTGACTTCAGGTTCCTGACCTGTTTGAGTTCCTGCTCTGATTGCCTTTGATGATGAATAGCAATGTGGAAGCGTTAGTCAGGTAAAACCTTTCCTCCCCAAGATGCTCTTTGGTCATGGTGTTTCATCACAGCAGTAGAAACTGTAACTAACACAATGTACAATGTTGAAATAGATATACTTTTGGTTTTGTTTAAAAGATAATATAATGGGACTGGAGTGTTGGCTCAGCAGTTAAGAGCACTTGTTGCTCTTACAGAGGACCTGGGTTCAGGTCCAGGCGATCCAATGCCTTCTGACCTTCAAGTGTACCAGGCAGGCAAAACACTCATAACTGTATATGGTTTTTTTTTTAAGATAGTAAAAGGGGCTGAAGAAATAACTCATTGCTTAAGAATGCATATTGCTCTTTTAGGGGACCTGAGTTCAGTTCAGTTGCCAGCGCCCACGGTGAGCAGCTTACAAAGTGTTGTAACTCTAGCTCTTGGAGGACCTGAAGTCTCTGGCCTTTGCAGGCACTGGCATGTACATAGACACAAAAACATACACATAAACACATATGTTTTTAAAGATTAATGATGATGATGATGGTGGTGGTGGTTGGAACAGGTGTAAGAGGTTGAGATAAGATGATCACAAGTTCAAGGCCAATAGCTGTCTGTCTTTTTCACTGTTTCAACATAGGTTCAACTCTCAGGAGATTAAAATTTGGCTGTAAAATAGCCCACACCCACTGAGGGCAGCTCCGGACAGTCCTTCTTGGTGTAGCCAACTTGTGGAGTAAGCTCTAGCTAGATCCATGGTTCCTTCCTGTCCCTAGAATCACTTCATTATTACATATCTGAGGTTCATACCTAAGAGAGGTGGACGCTGTGTGTGTCTGGGACTGAAAGGTGGCATGTAGAGAGGATCTGTGAGGGTCCAGGCTAGGTGGAGGTCTCAGGTTGGCTATCACAGGAGTGTTGGATGCCACTCGTGTCTGCGAACCTCTGACGATGCTGAAGGGGGCACATGAGGTAGGCTATGTCCCCAGTGCCTGCGACTTAGCAAATGTCCAAATAAATGACATCTATCTGGTGTGAGTGGAGTCAGCAGGATCCACACTTCAGGTCCCACCGTGATCAATGTCCGAGCATTTGTCTCTGTCCTGTCTGTGCTCTGCAGTTTGGCCCTCAGCCTGCACAACCTCCCCACTCTTAGAATCTTCAGTCTAGTTCTGTGCTCAGTACACAGTAGGTGTTCCTTATTCGGTGACCTAGAAATCCATAGGTATGTGTGACCGCATGCGCCTACTGGTACATAAGTATGTGTGTATGGAGGCCAGAGTGCAACCTCCAGGGTTGTTCCTCCGATTTCTATCCATTTTGGTTTTTGAGACGTTTTCTCTCATAGACCTGGAGTTCACATAGTAGGCTAGGTTGACTGGCCAGGGAGTGAGCCCTGGGGATCCTTCCGTCTCTACCTCCCCAACACTGAGGTTATAGTCTCTGCCACCTTTCCCAGACTTTCTCATAGGCTTTGGGGATTAAACTCCAGTTCTTGGACTTGTAAATCAAGGGCTTTATCATCTGAGTCATCTCCCCAGCCATGGGTCGTTTGTGGTGAAATAGAATCAGCTACCTGTTCAGCTTGGCCATGGTGGCCTGTCATGACTAACACACACCACACACACACACACACACACACACACACACACATATACTCTAACTGGATCCACACAGACATGTGATCCACAGTTAAAAAATGTCTCTGAGCTTGGCTGATGTGGAGACTCGTGGGGAGAGTAGCTCACAGATGGTGAACTGTGTAAATGACATACAGTGTATGTTTTAAGGAAGAACTGGGTTTTAAAGAAGAACTGAGATAAGTATGTGGAGGAAAACACAAGCACATGGAGAGGGGAAAAAATACCTCAGAAAAATAGCGTGGAAGCGACTGTGTGGTATTTAAAAACTAGTACCTGTGGCTTGGTGGAGACTTGAAGCCCACAACAGGAAAGGCCAGGGTCTGCATCTTTCTTGGCTGCAGCTCAGTTCCACCTAAGGGCGAGGACCCCATCGGAGTGACTGACTGCACGCCAGCTGCAGCAGGAGGAGGAGCATGCCCTGTACTGTGTGGAGGGATGTGTTTCCAGGTTGGTTGGTTGGTTGGTTGGTTTTTCAAGACAGGATAGCCTTTGTGTAGTAGCCTTGGCTGCCCCGCAAAGAGATTGTATTTTTGATTAGAGGTTGACAAGCTGTCTTTTGGTCTGCAATGTCTCCATCCTTGAAGTGGTGTCTGACGGGGTGTCGTTGTCAGAAAGCACGCTGTCAGTGGCCCTTGGGCTTCATTTGAGTTGGGGAGCTGCTCCCTGTGGTGGTGGCCCAATTGGATGGGCAGAACCTTGTATGACCTTGACATTCTTGGGACTGGGGAAAAGACAGAAAATGCAAGCAGGCTTCGATGAGTGAGAGCAGAGATGGCTTAGCCGTTGAGGTATCTGGCACACACACATGGAGACCTGATCTCCATACCCATTTATTTAAAAGAGGCTGGATATCATGGTTCACAGTTGGCAGTTGAGGAGATGGAGAGATGGAGACAGGAAGGTCCCATGGCTCACTGGCCGGCCAGCCTAGCCTATGAGGCAAATTTTGGGCCATGAGAGAGACTACTCTATGTCAAAAGGCAAGGTGACAGAGCCTAAGGAAGGACACCTCAGAGAGTAATGATGTGTGTGGGCTGTGTGTACCTTTGCTTTATGGAGGCACTATGGGATCCAAAAGCGCCAGGAAAGGATTTATTGTCTTGTGGCAAAGCCTAGAGTAGAACGCTTACTTAGCACTCTCCTGGGTTCCACCCTCAGCGTGCACATGGGTACACACACACATGCACACACTCGCTCACACACACACACACACACACACACACACTCGCGAGCACAAAGTGAAACCCATTTCATATTATAAATATACTCGGAGTGAAAAACAGTTGATGATTCTATTTTTCGGTTCTTATATTTTATTTGAAACTAATTAGTAAGATCGAAAGAAGGTCTTTCCATAATTATATTCTCTGGTTTTGAAGTAATCTTAACTTTCAAGAGAGCTGTGTTTTAAAAAAAAAAAAAGTCCCCTTGAATAGTAACTGTTTTAGTGCAAAAGGACTAAATAACTGAAGTCTATTATGCTGAATTTTAGGACCCCCATAAAGCACTGTGGCTGTCAATCCTGAAAGTCTGGCCGGTAAGCCTGAAAGGCCTTGCATTTTGAATTTTATAAGTGCAAGTACTTCCTATAAGGGTAGCAGCTTAATGGTAAGGCCAGAGGAATTCCCAGGGCAGACTGGGGAGCACCAGGCCCTCAGAGGTGGGACAGCAGGTTAACAGCCAAGTTCTTGTATGCACTTCCTTGGCAGAGCCAAGTTACCTATTGTCATTTTGAAGCAGGGCAGCACTCGTGTTCTGGTCACCATTGTAGGGCTGTCTGTCATTTCCTCCCTGTGATAAATCACCCTGTATGATCCTGCACTTGCCCTTTATCTCTGTTAAACACAGCTTTCCTCTATCTGACCCAGAGCAGAGGAGAGGGCAGGAGGAAGGGAGGGATGGATGGATAGATGGATGGATGGATGGATGGATGGATGGATGGATGGATGGATGGATGCATAGGACTAGACGAAAGGATTGCATGGGTCCAAGTCTGGGTAGGTGGAGGGAGGGTGGGATGAAGGGATGAATGACAGCACTCCTCTCTCTGCTGGACCACATAGTCCAAGGCAAAGAGGTTCTTTGCCACTGAAGTAGAAGGGTTTGTGTATTTACATCTTTTTCCCCCGTTTAAAGAAAAGACCTGAGCTGTTTTGTACCAGTACCCGCTGACTGCTCAGCACAGCACCCCCTTTTACAGCTGCTAGCACACAGCTGCCCAAGGGACTCACTGTGATCTACTTTATTGCAGATAACCCATGAAAGGCTCCTGACAGATTTACCCTGTGCCGGACAACAGAAGGACCCATTGATGGATGAGAGGCTGAAGTCCTTAAGACCTGAAAGAAGACTGGGGAAGTGATTTGTCTCCTCCATCCGGTCTGTAGGACGAGGAGGTCCTTTCTGATGCAGCTGAGAAAAATGCAGACCATCAAAAAGGAGCCCGCACCCCTAGATCCTACCAGCAGCTCAGACAAGATGCTGCTGCTGAACTCTGCCTTAGCTGAGGTGGCCGAGGACCTAGCCTCAGGTGAAGATTTGCTCCTGAACGAAGGGAGCATGGGGAAAAACAAATCCTCGGCGTGTCGGAGAAAACGGGAATTCATTCCGGACGAGAAGAAAGACGCCATGTATTGGGAGAAACGGCGGAAAAACAACGAAGCTGCCAAAAGATCTCGGGAGAAGCGCCGCCTCAATGACCTGGTTTTGGAGAACAAGCTGATCGCCCTGGGAGAAGAAAATGCCACTTTAAAAGCTGAGCTGCTCTCCCTGAAATTAAAGTTTGGTTTAATTAGCTCCACGGCGTATGCCCAAGAAATCCAGAAACTCAGTAATTCCACAGCTGTCTACTTTCAGGACTACCAGACATCCAAGGCTGCCGTGAGCTCTTTTGTGGACGAGCATGAGCCTGCGATGGTAGCCGGAAGTTGCATCTCAGTCATCAAGCACTCTCCCCAGAGCTCGCTCTCCGATGTGTCAGAGGTGTCCTCGGTGGAGCACACTCAGGAAAGCCCCGCACAGGGAGGCTGCCGGAGCCCTGAGAACAAGTTCCCTGTGATCAAGCAGGAGCCCGTGGAGTTGGAGAGCTTTGCCAGGGAGGCCAGGGAGGAGCGGGGCACGTATTCCACCTCCATCTACCAGAGCTACATGGGAAGCTCTTTCTCCACTTACTCCCACTCCCCACCCCTCTTGCAGGTCCATGGGTCCACTAGCAACTCCCCAAGAACCTCAGAGGCCGATGAGGGTGTAGTGGGCAAGTCTTCTGATGGGGAAGACGAACAACAGGTCCCTAAGGGCCCCATCCATTCTCCAGTGGAGCTGCAACGGGTCCACGCCACGGTGGTGAAGGTTCCGGAAGTGAACCCTTCTGCCTTACCGCACAAGCTTCGGATTAAAGCCAAGGCCATGCAGGTCAAAGTGGAGGCTTTGGACAGCGAGTTTGAAGGCATGCAGAAACTCTCTTCACCCGCCGATGCGATCGCCAAAAGACATTTTGACCTGGAGAAACATGGAACCTCGGGTATGGCCCATTCCTCCCTCCCTCCTTTCTCAGTGCAGGTGACGAACATTCAAGATTGGTCCCTCAAATCGGAACACTGGCATCACAAAGAACTGAGCAGCAAAACTCAGAGTAGCTTCAAAACAGGTGTGGTGGAAGTCAAAGACGGTGGCTATAAGGTTTCCGAAGCTGAGAATTTGTATTTGAAGCAGGGAATAGCAAACTTATCTGCAGAGGTGGTCTCGCTCAAGAGATTCATAGCCACACAACCGATCTCGGCTTCGGACTCCAGGTAAATGGCTGCTGACCGAGCTATGCATGGAGGAGGAGGCTGTTGGTACCATACTGAATTTCCACTGGACCTCTAAAGTCATTTCACTGTAGTGTGCACAACGGCGTCTGTCTGGGTGTCCTTGTGTGCACGCGCTGAAGACTTGATGCCCTCACTCTGCCTGGCGTGTAGTCAGATAGCCCCCCACAGAGGCTGTACATACTGAACGTTATTTTTGCTCTATTATAAAGTGTGTATGTTGCCAGTTTCAATAAAGGATTGGTGGCAAGCACAGCTCCGGCTCTGTTCCACTTGATCGGATGGGAAAAGCAAAGGCCACTGGGGTTTCTTAAGGTAGAAGCTGAGGAGATGGATGCCTCAGTTGGGGTAAGGCACCTCCCAAACTACCGGGAGGATCCGGTTTCCCTAGCGTGCATATAAAAAGCCAGGTGTACCAGCACACACACCTGTATCTTCAGAGAAGGGAGACTAGTCGGGGACACAGCATACAGGAAGATCCCTCCGGCTCCAGCCTATCCTTCAAGTCTTCAAGTTCAGTGAAAGGCCTGAATCAAAAAATAAGGTGGAAATTGATTAAGGAAGACACTGGACATCGATTTTTGACCTAACACACACACAAGGTACAAGCAGGCTATCTTAGTTAGGGTTTGTTTTTGGTTTTTTGCAATGAACACCATGACCAATGCAAGTCTTAAAAAGGACATTTAATTGGGGCTGGCTTACAGGTTCATTATCATCAAGACAGGAGCATGGCGGCATCCAGGCAGGCATGGCGCAGGCAGAGCTGAGTGTTCTACATCTTCATCTGAAGGCTGTTAGGAGAATACTGGCTTACAGGCAGCTAGGATGAGGGTCTTAAAGCCCACACCCACAGTGACACACCTACCCCAACAAGGCCACACTTTCAAATAGTCTCACTCTCTGGGCAAACCATCACAACACAGGCATTCTACATTTTACTTACTGTGGAGTAGTTGCTTCCCCAGAATGAGAGAAAACTGATCCCCGCCCACCCACACACGCACCAATAATCATGTTTACAAACCTAACGAGAAGCATAGCAAGGGCCTGGGACACTTGCCCATGGAGCCCAGGGGAGCGAGGCAAGGGTAGAGACGGTGAGCGCCCCTGGACTGGGGGACTGGATTATTTAATTATTCTCCATTAGTGGGGTTTTCTTGGGTCTGAGTTTTCTCTAATGTTCTTTGATGGAGACTCCAAGCGGTTTGGTGTCCGGCCTCTCCTTAGTCACCTCCATTTTAAGTGTGACACATACTGCAGTGTTTGAGTCACTGACCCACTTTACTGGATGAAAGACCAGTTTTAAAAGTAGATTAAAAAAAAAAAAATAGGAGGGAGGACATTTATTTTTGGTTTTGGCCTTTTTTTTTTTCTCTTAACATTACTCTAAAGCTTAACAGCTATAGAATGTAACCATACAGGGACAATGTAAACCAGTTAAATGTCATTAAAGGAATTTCTGAGGCCCTACCAGTTACCACATACAATATCCAGTATATTTAATGACTTGTTAAAAGACTCAGTTGTGGCATAGCTCAAGGTATAGTTCAGTGGCAGAGCATTTGCCTAGCATGTGTGGGGCCCTAGGCTCCATCCCACCACCTCTCAGGAGGGAGAAAAGATCTGTGAATGAGAAATATTCTGAGTTTCCACATCCAGTCCAGCCCAGTGCTTCTAGCCTCTCTATCTTTTGGATATTAGAATTTAAAACACACAGGTATAGAAAGCATAATCCCAGCCAGCTGGAGAGCAGACCACACCTGGTTATTTGTCCAGAATTCTCTGCTGTCCCAAGAAGCAAGTGTCACGAGCCCCATGTGCTCCTAGGTGTGGGTGGTTGGTGTCCTGTGTCTCTCTAGTGGAGTGGGTGGGGTGGTAGACAACATTCCTGGTAGGTCACTCGTTGCCCAAGCTCTGTCTCCATACTGATCTTTCTGTGCTGGGTATGGGGGGAATATTGCACTGATGCAACCTTGCTCTTACCTGTGCCCATGTCAACCCCAGCACCTGGAGGGAAAGCAGGTGGACAGTGTGATCGCTTTGAGACTTTCAGAGTCTCCACATCCAGGAGTGCTTCTTCTAGCTATGTTTTCAGCATCTTCATATTTAACACAAAGGTGCTTTGTGTTTTAGAGTGTTCCTTAAATACCAGCACACATAAGCACACATAAGCACACATACACTGGCCTACTTTGGTCTTTTAGCTATGGTCTTCACTTTCATCCAGGTTTTTCCAGCTAGAGAAATGTATGTCTTGGTAAGGTCTTCTACCTTTCTCAAATCTTGTTACAGACTGAGTTGAGGCCTGAGACAGTTGACAGGCACCCACAAACACTGGGAAGCAGAGAAGCAGGCTCACAGACAAAACAGAGTCAAAATACTTCAACAGCCCAGAATGGACAGGATGGATCACAACATGAGCTGTTTGTACAGTAGACATAGCATGTAGGGTTTTCCTACATGGTAAGAGGTATCCGGGGCTGGGCTCATAGCATGCCAGTGGAGTACTAAACTCAAACGTACAAGGCCTTGGATCCAATCCTCAGCACCACACAATGAAAGTCACAGTAAGGGGGAAAAAAATCAAACAGTTGCATGGAGGGGAGTGGGATTCCTTGAAGCTTGTGTGAGTTAGAGCCCTGGGAAATAGGAGGTTGTATCTGTGTTGACACATGCAAACACTTGTCCCCTGTCTCTGCAAAAGCAGCCAGAGGCACAGCAGAAAGCAGTCTCCGGCCATACTACCTTGGACACACCCAATCTCATCTGATCCCAGAAGCTAAGCAGTGTTAGGCCTGGTTAGGACTTGGATGGAGAACATTCTCTAGGATCTGGAGGGATGGCTCAGAACGGTTAAGTGTTTTTGCTTAACTGTTCTTCCAGAGGACTCCAGTTTGGTTCTCAACACTCATGTTGGGCTGTTCACAACCACCTGGAACTCAAGAGACATAACATTCTTTTAGCTCAGACACCTACACACACATGGTGGGCACACACACACACATTCATAAATACCAAAACATGATGGTTCCTGACAAGGTGTGGGCAGGGAGCATCAAGAGTGACAAACGTTAACAAAAGTACTAGTCAATTATCCAGAGAGATGACGAGCTGACACTCGGGTACCAAAGGGCATCAGGAACAGACCAGGCACACAAAGGGGAAACCTTTTTGTTCCAAAGAATATTTTTCTTCACTCAGAACCATGAAGAAGAATGTTGACCTCTTACTAACACAGCATCTTCCCAAACTTGGTTGCTAGTGTTTCAGGTTGGGCTTCGGGAGTGTAGTCCTACAGGTGTGGCCTTCCATTCCCAGCTTGTCTCCCAGATTTATTGACAAGTAGAAGCAGTCATTAGGGGTGCCACCCTGATCATTTTATCTCTCTTCTTGGTGTCCCTTTGCCTTGGCATTTCAAGACCCTCCCTTATCTCAGTGTTATACCTTAAAAATCAAACGAACCCCATCAATATGTGAAGACCCAAAGAAATTGTACAGTAAGCAAGCATTAATGTTACAGGCTAACAGGAATCCCTGCAGCCCTCCCCCCCCACACACTTGCTCCCCAGAGTCCCCCAGAATGATAGAAAATGGGGTTGGGAGGGAGCTTAGTTGGTAAAGGGCTGGTATGCAAGCATGAAGACCTGAATCCCCAGAGTCCACAGGAAAACCCAGATGTAAGGTCTGGCATAGGGGTGCATGCCTTTAATCCCAGCACTTGGGATGCAGAGAGATGAATCTCTGTGAGTTCGAGGCCAGCCTGGTCTATATAGTGAGCACCATGATTACATAGAAAGACTGTCTCAGAAGAGGGGGGGGGGATGGAGGGAGAGAGAAGGAGGAAGAGGAAGAGCAGGAAGAAGAGGAAGAGGAGGAGGGGAAGTAGGGGGGAAGAAGAGGAGGAAGAGAAAGGCAGATTCAGTGGTGCAAGCCAGTAGTCTCACAGCTATTGGGAAGAGGGCACACAGGGATCTCTGGGGCTCACTGGCTGGCCGACCTGGTCTAATAGATAATTACCAGCTTCAGAGAGGAAATCCTGTCTCAAAAAATAAGGTAGATGACACCTGAAGCACACCTGACATTGGCCTCTGGCCACACTCACACATGCACACACACAAGCAAGGAGACTTACAACTATGTATAGCATGACTATCAAAAGATAGGGACTATACACCTCAGAGCACCAAGAAGCCTCAGGAATATCCAACAGGCAGCTCTTAGGTTGCTACAGATTGAAAGGAAGGCACAGCCAGACACACCCAAAGGTGCTCCCCAGTGGGTCAACCCCAACACTCAGGCATGGAGAGGGATAGCTGACAGTTCCTCCCTGGAATGCAGACAGGTCCTCCACATGGCCTCCTCACTGTGTGTGTATCCTGTCTTCATCAGTTCCTCACCGTGTGGGATTTGATTGGTTAGAGTTGCTCCTATCACATGCCCTGACCCTACGGAGGTGATCATATTGTACCTTTTACAGTCCCTGTGGATACCCGAAGCTATAGGAAGTGACCAACTCGACACAGATTGGATCTTCCCTACACTTGCAAAGTTCCCTATACAAAGTTTAATTTATAAGTTACACAGTGGCTGGGCAGTGGTGGCTCACACCTTTAATCCTAGCACTTGGGAGGCAGAGGCGGGCGGATTTCTGAGTTAGAGGCCAGCCTGGTCTACAGAGTGAGTTCCAGGAAAGCCAGGGCTACACAGAGAAACCCTGTCTCAAACAAACATACAAACAAACAAAAAAAGTAACACAGTACAGGATGATCAACAACTGATAGGGAATAGAACAATAGTCGTGTAATAACAGCTGCTATGGTTTAACTTATTTTTAATTATGCGTATGTGTATCATGTGCACACCATGAGTGCAGGAACCTTTGCAGAACTTTCAGTTCCCTCGAAGCTGGAGTTACAGGCAGTTCTGAGTTTGGAAACCAAACTCAAGACTTCTGCAAGATCAGCATGTGTTCCTCCTACCCACTAAGCCGTTTCTCCAGCACCTAAAACTTGCTTTCTATGTGAATGGTTTAAGGATACAAGCAGGGGTTAAAGATCATTCCCAGCTATTTAGTACGTTTCAGGTCATATGAGACCCCCGAACACACACACACACACAAAATGAATTTCTAGGATTTCCTATTGATGACCAATACCACAAGCAACGGAGTCTGTGCAGAAAGAATGACCACTATGCCAGTCTCTTGTAGAAGCTTTCCCAGAAGCGAACAGTACAGTGTCCAGGATCCAAGCCCTGTGCCTGGATGAGGAGAGAGGGTAGGAGCCTACATGGGGCACTTCAGAGGGTGGACTGACTGGTTTTGTGTGTCAACTTGACACAGGCTGGAGTTACCATAGAGAAAGGAGTTTCAGTTGGGGAAATGCCTCCATGAGATCCAGCTGCAAGGCATTTTCTCAATTAGTGATCAAGGGGGAAGGGCCCCTTGTGGGTGGTGCCATCCCTGGGCTGGTAGTCCTGGGTTCTATAAGAGAGCAGGCTGAGCAAGCCAGGGGAGACAAGCCAGTAAGTAACATCCCTCCATGGCCTCTGCATCAGCTCCTGCTTCCTGACCTGCTTGAGTTCCAGTCCTGACTTCCTTTGGTGATGAACAGCAATGTGGAAGTGTAAGCTGAATAAACCCTATCCTCCCCAATTTGCTTCTTGGTCATGATGTTTGTGCAGGAATAGAAACCCTGACTAAGACAGAAGGGCAAAGGGGATCTACAAAGGAAGGCTTTTTCATGAGAAGTAGAAAGAGAGCCCTTAAAGCTAAGTACTGTGATACATACCTATAATCCCAGCACTTGGGAGGCAGAGGCAGGAGGATTGCAAATTCAAGGCCAGCAGGGACTTCATAACAGGAGCCCATCAGAATGAAGAAGAGCAGCAGGAAGCTGGGGTTGAAATGACTGGTTATCTATTGTATGATAGTTGAATAATGCATTTGTCTATTAGCTGCAAAGAAGGAACTATTTCAAAAAAATAAAACCAGCTCAACTTGTGTGTGAATTCTGGTGGCTGCCTACACACATGGCCCTCTGAACAATTGAGCCCTCATCCACTGAGACCTTTCTGCCACACAGGCATTTTGCTGGTTTAAAAGAAAAAAAGTTTAATGTCTTGTTAGAAGTTAGGAATGTGGCTTATGTGATAGAGAGCTTGCCTGGAATGCACAGAGCCCTGGGTTCCATCTCCAGTACTGCATAAACCCTGCCTGAATGGGTGTTCACACCTGTAATCTCATCCATCACACAGGAGGCCGAGGCAGGAGAATCAGAACTTCAAGGCCGTTCTTGGGACACATTGTGGGTTTGAGGTCAGACTGAGTTAGACACTCTTGTCTCACCCCCTCCCCCAACACACACACCGTTAGATTTTTAAAAACAAAACAAAAGAAAAGAAAACAAAACACCTGATAGCTATAAGAGTCAATTTTGAAGACTAGAAAACCTTCCTAGTTGGAGGGTTGCTAATAGTCTCAGATGGCCGAAAGGGACAGGAGTCATTGAAGTTATTTAGTCACCAAGGATCTGGGCTGTATCCCATTTCCACTTGGGCCAGAAAATTTCAAATGAGGAACATTTGCCACTTGAGCCCCCAGAATACCGGTAAGAGTAGAGGATTATGGTAATTCTGGATTATGAACTACAGTCTTAGAAAGGGGAAGTAGGGTGTCATGAGAAAAACATTTGAAATACAGCTGGCCTTAACCTTTGTAGGTGCCCTATAGAAGAAGCTAGTGTGGATTCTAGGGGACAGACAGAAAGCCTCAATTCAGGAAGTGACAGAGATAGATAAGGATGAGCAGGTAACTGTGGGAGGTGACAGAGCAGCCTGCGAGAGATCCCCCAGGGCTGCTGATGGGGAGCAGAACACATTTCTGCTCAGCCAAGTGTCCCCAGTGCATCCAAGGCTACATCAACCGCTTATGAAGAGCAAGGTGACTTTGAGAGACAGTGTTTGAAGACAGCCCAAAACTCTGTTGGCTAAGAATAAGGTCCCTTTGGAAGACAGAGTGGGGTTGGCAGTATGGCTCAGTGGGTAAGGGCACCAGCTGCCAAGCCTGACAGCAAGAACTTGACCCGCCCCCCCTCCCCCAGGACCTACATGGTAGAAGGAGAGAACCAACTCCTGCAAGCTGTCCTCTGACCTGCATACATGTGCGATAGCATATACATGGGCATGTACACACATATCACAAATAAATATATGTGACAGATAGATAGATAGATAGATAGATAGATAGATAGATAGATAGATAGATAGAACAAAGGAGGGAAGGAAACAAGGAAGAAGTAGGAGAAAATAGGAGGCTGGAAAGTAGGATAAGGAAGCTGTTGACAACAACATGGCACAATGGAAATGGAAGAGGAAGACGCCTGGAGACCAGTAACCCAGGAATGAGCAGACATCTTTGGTTCTACAGCTTTGTTGTTGGGTTTCCAGGGACAAGAAACTAAGACAAGAGCAGGAATCCCAGTGACAAAAAAAATGGTCAGCTGCCTTGAAGAGAAAAGAAGGAGGGATGGAGGAGTGGGGCCTGTGCCTTGGAGGGGTCCAGGAGGGTCAAGCTGGAGGATGGAGAGACTAAAGAGACCCACTGTGGGTGGACAGTTTCAGGACCCTGAAAGACTGTGTGACTTGAAACTCTTTCCACAACTTGGTGGAAACAGGTAAAAATATTTAGTCACTCTTCCTCAGTTTTTTCAGTAACTAATAGATCGGATACTTCTGGGTATTCTTTTTACACCTTTGCTGGACTATATATCTCAGTCAACATTCTTCAGAGTAAAGCAGCTCCCTTACTGCAGGAACGACCCCCTGGCATCCCCCCCCCCCCAAGCCATACTATGAGGGCTGGTTTCACTCAGCAAGTATAGGAGCCCTGGACTTTGATAAACCACATATCCTAATTAGCATTAACATGTCAGCACAGCCTATAATCAACTGAAAAAAGAGGCTCAATTGAATAATTGTCTTTAACAGGTTGGGCTGTAGCAGTATCTGTGCGAGATTGCCTTAAGGACCCAACCCACCGTGGGTAGAACCATCCTCTAGGCGAGTGGTCCTGAGCTGTGTAAGGAAGCATGTTAGCCACAAGCCTGAACAAACCAGAGAGAGAGAGTCAACAAGCAGTACTCCTCCATGGTTTCTGCTTTAAATTTCTATTTGTCTTCATGCCCTGACTTCCCGCCATGATAGATAACTACCTGGAAGTATAAGCCAAACACACCCTTTCCTCCTCTACATTGTTTTGGTCAGAGAGTTTATCACTGCAACAGAATGACACATTGAATCACCAAGATGCAAGAAAAACTCTTACTTGAAGGTAATCACTAGTGTGATGGCAGAAAACTAGCCAAGAAACCTCTGCTCTTGAGGAATTTTAAAGTCACTGGTAGAAGACTTAAATACTAATGGTAACAACAGCCAGGAGAGAACGCTAGCAAGAAAGGTGTGGAAAGAGCATGCCTGTTACCGAAGCCATTAGGGTCAAAGCCCAGGCCCTGGCAGCCATAGCAAGACAGGGTAAGCCAGTTCCTCAATAGGACAATTAAGGAGACTGTGAAGGATTGCCTTAAGGACCCAACCCACCATGGGTAGAACCATCCCCTAGGCAAAGAGACAAGTGGCAGTGAAAAGCAGAGAAGGAGATGTATTCTACGTGGGCACATTGAGAAGAGAAGCAAATAGTGGGGTCCAGTGGGAACCCCCACTTGCCCAAGTTCAATTTTAGGCTCCTGACATGAAGTCTAAGTTGAAATGGAGGGCAAGAGGTATGCATAGCTAAACAGTCCTGGTCAAGGTGTGGCCCCATCTCTCATAATTGTCTTGGTTCTAGACTCTTCTGTAAGGTCATCTGACGTGTTGTCAAAACCATGTGTAATCTCTTCCTGGGAAGTAGATTCCTTGGAAGCTTCAGTCTTTGCCTTCCCCCAGTGTGAGGCTCCTATGAAAATTTTAGTTACTTGAGGTCTGTTGTGCCAACAGTCTGATAGTCGAAGGGAGGGACACCAGTGGGTCTGAATATCTCCTCTCTACCAGGGGGTTGATTCAGCTCTGCGGGTGTGAACAAGGAATGAAAGGGCATGGGGCAAGTGAAGAGCCTGGTCTAGAGATCAGGACAATCAGCTTGAAAGGAGACAGAGCAGGGAACCCAGGCAAGCCACAGAGCAATGTTTTGGTCAACGGTGGACCGAAATTCAATGGTAATCTCCTAAGGTTATTGCTGTGTGACATCACAACCATCATAGTTTGTGTAGACACACACACCGTCTGATATCCTCACAATACCCTCGTTGCCTAGCAACACATTTCTCAGTATTTACATTAACAAATGCCCTACTACCTACTACCTTTCTTGACAGAAAAAATATACAACTGAGGCATTGTATATCACTGACATGAACTTACCTAGTGGCTAAGTAACAAATACAATTCAAAGACTGGACTGGGGAGATGGCTCAGTTAACTAGTGTTTGCTGTACAAGCAAGAGGCCTAAATTCAGGCCCTCAGCAGCCACATAAAGATACAGGCATGGCTGCATGTGTCTGCTAAGTCACGTTGCAAGAACAGAGTCAGGTGTATCTTTGGAGCATCCTGGCCAGCCAGGCTAGCCAACAGGTAAAACAGGTAACTAAGAAAACCTCTGGCAAAACCTTTGCTCTCCACCTGTACCAACCCTGCCCCCACATACACGCAAAATCACAAGTAACCACGGGTCTGCTTCCCATTAGACATTGGTTTCCAGCCTTTGTTTGTTGTTTTTTGTGAGTTTTTTTTTTTTGGGGGGGGGTGGTTTTCCAGACAGGGTTTCTCTGTGTAGCCCTGGCTGTCCTGGAACTCACTCTGTAGACCAGGCTGGCCTCGAACTCAGAAATCTACCTGCCTCTGCCTCCCAAGTGCTGGGATTAAAGGCGTGCACCACCACTGCCTGGCCTTGGCTTCCAGCCTTAAGAAATGGCCCTTGCTAAGCCGGGCATGGTGGTGCAAGCTTTTAACCCCAGTACTTGGGAGGCAAAGGCAGGTGGATTTCTGAGTTTGAGGCCAGCCAGGTCTACAAAGTGAGTTCCAGGATAGCCAGAGCTATACAGAGAAACCCTGTCTCAAAAAACAAAACAAAACAAAACAAAACAAAACAAAACAAAGAAAGAAAGAAAGAAAGAAAGAAAGAAAGAAAGAAAGAAAGGGCCCTTGCCAGGTGCAGTGATGCACTTCTGTTAAGTTCTAGGCATCCACAGAGGTCAAAAGGAGAGAAAAGGCATGTCTGCAGGCATATGAGAAGGTCTTGGAGATTCCTGGGTGGGCCTAGTGCTTAAGTTTCCTGTTCCTCTCAGTCCCTTCAGCATGAAGTTCTGTCCAGCCAGCCCTGAGTATCCCCCTCCTATGAAGAAGGCTGACCATCAGTTCTTCCAGTAGGACTGAGGAACATTCCAGAACACTCCCTTATCCTGTTTACGAGACTGAATATGGCCAAAAGTGCACTCAGCCAATGACCCCCATTCATCTCGGAGTTTGGCTTTACTACTTCTTTTCCTTGTCCTTTGCACATGGGTGCTGGTTGGTCCAGGGGGAAAAATGAGAAGAGCATTGGAAGAGGCAGGCATAGTTGGAGGGAGAAAGATGGTCTTGTGTAGAGAGGAGAAGAAAGAATGCAGAGAAGACGTGGAAATGAGTTGGGCAGGAGGGAAGTAGGATGTGTTTCTGGAAGATGGTGGAACCATGGGCTGACAGAGGTGAGCACTGGGGAGGAGGGAGTGGGGGAGGGGGATCAAGATGGACTCCAAGTGCTCCCAAAGTACAAGCTGATGGTGAGCATGGAGAAGAGGCTTGTCTCTCGTGTCCACAACTTATCAAACTCTTAAGTTGCCACATAAACAGCATTCTCAATTGAGTGGCTCAGGATGCTAATCTCTATTGGTCCTGGTCAGGCCAAAGAGCTGGGCAGTAAAGAGCGCCAGGTTTTCTTAGCAGTCACCTCATGGTGGTTTCCACTTTATCCTTTCTCAGTCATGAGCAATATGCTTAAACCCTCAAGGGCTAGGACCTTCTCCATCTGGGAGTGAAGAAAATCTGAACAGAGACTTGTGGCCCGTCCTTTGGCTGTCAGACTACTAAGACAATGAACGGATGCTGGGAAATTGGAATTTTCCAGGAATCACATGCAGAGAGAAGGGGAAAGCCAAAATCTGGTACCAGTCATCTTGTCTCCTGGAAAGAGATTTCACACAGTTCTGTCAATTCATCAGACCACCTTGCAGAACAAGCCAGAAACATGACGTGCAGGAGCACGCCTTGACCCGGACTGTTTAACTATATACACCCCCAGCTCTCTATCTAAAGGTAAACCTCAAGGCAGGACTCGGAAGATGGACTCCAGAGTCTGGATCTTTGTTCCTCTCTGGATGTGGCCTCACGGAATCAATATCCTTTTTCTACTGTTTTTGTGTTAATTGTTTGTTTCATTGACTTAGTGAGGACTGGCAGCCAAGCCTCACTGTTTGCTGAGAGCCCTGGCTCTGACTCCAAAAGTAACAGGAATAATGCTAAGGACAAGTAGACAAATAGGTATCCTCCCCTCCTGAAGACTGAACGCTGAGCCACTTGACAGTAGAATTGGTCCTTCATGTGAGAGCAGTCTACAGCTGGAGAGTCACCCAGCCACAGATCAGAATTACTTTGGAGATAAGTTGCATCTGTGTAATGGTTTATATATGCTCGGCCCAGGGAGTGGCACTATTAGGAGGTGTGGCCTTGTTGGAGTGGGCGTGTCACTCTGGGGGTGGACTTAAGACCCTCATCCTAGATACATGGAAGTCAGTCTTCTGCTAGCAGCCTTCAGATGAAGATGTAGAACTCTCAGCCCCTCCTGCACCATGTCTGCCTGGATGCTGCCATGCTCCTACCTTGATGGTAATGGACTGAACCTCTGAACCTGTAAATCAACCCCAATTAAGTGTTGTCCTTTATAAGACTTGCTTTGGTCATGGTGTCTGTTCATAGTAGTAAAATCCTAAGACAATCTTCCCTTAACATGTAGACTTCTTGTTATTTTTCTCTGTGATGGTTGATGTTGCCTATCAACTTGACATGATTGAGACTTACCTAGGCTATGAACCTCTGGGCATACTTGTGAGGAAGTCCATAGATTGAGGTAGTTGAGGTGGGAAGACCCACACTGACTCTGGGTAGCATCACCCGTGGACTAGAGTCCTGGACCGAATAAAAAGGAGTGATAGGATATTTCTCCGCCAGTGAAATGAACTGGTTCAGGCTGGATTAAAGTACACAAAGGCAGGATTTTTGGGAAGCCATTCTCAGGGGGGTTCACTTGTACTGAGGAGAGTTCAGGGAAGTCGCCATGGGGAGGGAGACAGAGGGAAGGAGAAAGAGAAAGAGAGAAAGCGAGTGCAGTGAGAGAAGCAAGAGGGATTGGGGGACCAAATTATCTGGATTATCTAGGGAAGAGCTCTACAGGGAAGGAGAAGCTCAGCCCCTGGGCTGAAAAGTTTAGGGTAGAGGCAGGGTCTGCCAGGTAGGGACTGAGGGATGCTTGGGGAACCTGGAGGCCAGGTCTGGTTTGACATGCTGAATATGCACCTCAGTTGCTTGTCCTGGGTCTGATTCCTAACAAAGAGGTAGTGGGCTGAGAACAGCTCCCTGCCCCCCTGCATGTGTGTGTGTGTGTGTGCTATAGATAGATACTATGCAGGCTACCTCATGGTCTTGCTGCCATATTGTTGGGAGAATTCCTCTCTTGGGGGTGGAGGGCACAAACGATGTCAGCTCCCTCCTTAAGGTCCCAAGGACAAAATAAAGTTCACCCTGGAGCCAGTGAGCTTCTGGAGCTCACTTACAGAACGTGGGTGAGAGATGCTCGCTGACAGGAGGGTGAGCAGCCCCAGAGGAAAGTCTTCACCCAGCTCGATGATGGCCTCCCATCACATAGATGGTGCCCCGTCTCAAATTCCCCCAGCTTATATTATTTTTGTCAACACCATCTGAAAACAGTGGTTATGTGCAGTTAGGGCAGAAGAGCATACAGGTGGCTGTGGGTGTGGCTAGAGTCTCAGGTGAAGGTCCAATGACCTTCCTACCCTTGTGTTCTATGATGGCATGTCAACAGTCAACAAACCAGATTGTGATGGACTCTTGCCAGTGGGTACAGAGATGTGATAAAGGCTATAGCTCTTCTGCTGGAAGGATCCTGTGCTCCTGGTCCATAGGGTACCCTTAAACTGTGAGCCAAAGTACACCCTTCCTTCCTCGAATTGCCTTGGTCACATACTTTGCCTTATGGCAGAAAACTAACAGATGCCTTTGTTTAAACCACACAGCATCTAATTGCTACAGCATCTTTGCCATGTCAAGGGCTGTATGGAGTCTAGGAATGATTGGTGACATATAAAAGTGATATGCAAATCCTGTGCCGCTTACATAAAGACGTGAGCAACTATGGGTTTTAATTTCCTTGTGGGTCTTTGAACTGTTTCCATGGATACCCAGGAACAACTGTAAAGCTCTTTAGAATGCATCTGCCCATGAAAGAACGAGGCTTTCTCCAGATGCCTCAGCACCAATGCACAAGCCAGGCCTGGTTTATGAAGAATGGGGGACATGCTGGAGATATTCCCAGTCATCTTTAAAGAGGAATACATATCACAAGTTATATTGCTTTCTTTGTTTTGTAGCTGCTTTTGTGTTACATGCTTCATGCAGTGGCATCTGAGATAGCCTCTCCCACACTTCAGGACAAAATTAAGACTATTATTTGTACAATTCAGGTGGAAGCAGTGATTCTTTTGAGATTACAAATGAGTGTGTTTTTAGAGAAATCAAGATAATTATCGCCAGGAACACGCAAGGTGAGATAAACCTTGTTACACATCCATAAAACTCACTCTCTCCAGGAGGATGAAGCATCTTTAACACTTACTTTTGACAGCGTGCAACAGGGCAGAACCGAGAAGAGTGCCATTCTTCCTGTTCATTGAGTTTGAAAGTAAATTCACCTCGGGGCCAGACTGTAACACAAGGAGGCAAAGTAGGCTATAATAGCTGGTAAAAGCCACGATCCCGCCGGGAAAGTGGGTGAGAATGTGCTTGCTTAGCCATGCTTCCTTGAAGTACAAACAGAAGAAAAAGAAAAAAAGAGAGAACAAGAAAAAGCATCTGTGATGGTTTGTAAATGCTTTGCCCAGGGCGTGGCACTATTAGGAGGTGTGGCCTTGCTGGAGTAGGTGTGTCACTGTGGGTGTGGGCCTTAAGACCCTCATCCTAGCTGCATGGAAGTCAGTCTTCTGTTAGCAGCCTTCAGATGAAGATGTAGAACTCTCAGTTCCTCCTGCACCATGCCTGCCTGGATGCTACCATGTTCCCACCTTGATGATACTGGACTGAATCTCTGAACCTGTAAGCCAGCCCCAATTAAATGTTGTCTTTGTAAGACTTGCCTTGGTCATGGTGTCTGTTCACAGCAGTAAAACCCTAAGATAGCATCAAACAGTAGCTAAGCAAAAGGAAATGCCAGGGATGGCTGGAGTTGTGCTTATCAAGTTCTCTCAAACCAGCAGAACTTGGATCCTCTGCAAGAGCAGCAAATGCCCTTAACCACAGGGCCATCTCCTCAGCCCTCTGAGGTTCTTCTTGATAGCTGAGTCCCAAAGACATACATGGTGTCAGATGAGAAAAGTGTGCCCATGTGCAATGTGCAAGTGTGTGTGTGCTTGCTCGGATCTTCCTCCCTCTTATAAAGCCATAAATCCAATCACGAGGCTCCACCTGATGACTTTATCTGAGCCTCATCACCTCTCAAGGCCCATCCTGTCAACACCACAGAGGGATTGTTTCCACCCTTTCAGCTTCTCACGTTGGGGAGTAAATACATTTCAACACCTGAAGCCTTCGGGGACTTTTTAAAGCCACATCTAAACTCTTCCCATCCAACAGAGCTCTGCCCTAAACATGCAGTAATACCTTCATAATGAAGCCTGACAAAGAGCAACAGCAGATCATATTGTTGAGTTTTCATGGGAACTTGAGATATATATAAATGCAGTTCTGTGGAACACAGAGATGGAAGCTCCAGGCATATCTCTGCAATCCTTCTTCGGAGCCATGATTGGAGAAGGAGGGGATAGGAGGTTGAGGAGCCTGGGATAGCAGATCTGGAAACTTCTTAACAACAACAACAACAGCAGCTCTGCCCAGGCAGAACAGAGTTGTTCTCCATGCAGAACAAGTGTTTGTGCTTGGGGGAGCACAGCAGTGCCCCTCATCCACAAAGCTGGGATAGTACCAAACCCGAGATACAGTTTGAGATACAAGAATATATATGAACACAGATTTCTTCTTAACATAACTCTTAGTAGGACTAAGACACAACATTTCAGTTTTCTCATTTTATTAAAAGAATGTTTTCCCTTGCATTTAAAAGAAGCATGGAGCTGGGCATGGTGGCACACACCTTTAATCTCAGCACTCAGGAGGCAGAGGCAGGAGGATCTCTGAGTTTGAGGGCAGCCTGGTCTACAAAGTGAGTTCCAGGACAACCAGGGCTACACAGAGAAACCCTGTCTCAAAACAAAACAACAAAACAAAACAAAACAAAACAAAACAAAACAAAACAAAACTAAACTAAACTAAACTAAACAAGAAAAGGAAGAGAGGCAGGAAGAGAAGGGGGATGAGGAGAAGGTGGATCCACGGAATTGGAGACATTTATACTTAGGTGTTTATGGTAGTTCTTAGTAAAACAGAGGTTTCTTACATAGGAGCACTCTCTACAATAACGTTGAGTCTGATGGCTGAAGCAGCTACTACGTAACTGGGGCAGGTAGGTAGCAAATACTGTATGGACACGAAGGACAAAAGGGCAGTTCTTACCCAGGCAGGGGTGGATGGAGTCAGATGGCCTGCAACCTGAACTGCTCTTATTTATTTAAGTAGTGAACATGAAAACAAATGCAAACATTTATTTGATGTTTTTAGGCAGTAGGAGATCCCAGAAAGGAATCTTCACTAAAAGGCAGAGTAGAGCTGGTGAGCTGGAACTGTAGGGAGAAGTGTTTGCTGCCAAAAGCACAGAACCTACGCGGCGGAAGGAGAAACCCAGCTTCCAAAAGCTGTCCTCCATACATGAGCTGTGCCACATATATACATGTACTCAGGCACACGTGCATGTAACACACACACATACACACACACACACACACACACACACACACACAGTAAAAAACAAACAAGTGATCCAAAAGCAAACAGCCAGCTAGCATGTAGCCCTCTGTCTTGTGTTCTCTGCGTTCTCTTCTGTTATCGGTTGGCCAGGACACAAAGTCAATAGCTAAGGAGCAGGATGCAACTGTAAGAGCCATACCCACAGTGGCCTCATTGGCTCCAACTTTCTGCTGATCCTAGATATGGGAACCAAGGTGGGAAGCAGCCCTCCTCCACCACTGATGGCTCAGCTCTTCCCCATGAAGAATTATAGTGTCAGGGATAGCTAAGCCCATTCCTGTGGTGTCAGCACTTGGCAAGTGGGGGCAGGAAGACCACACATTCAACATCATCATTGGATATATAGCCAGTTTAAGGCTAGCCTGGACCACATGAGACTCGATCAAAAAATAAAGCAAGACCAGCAAGATGTCTCTGCTAGTAAAGGTTCCTGCCTGAGTTTAATTCTCTGAACAAACAAACACGGAAGGAGGGAACTGGCTTCACGAAGTTGTCCTCTGACCTGCACATGTGTGCTCAGTGTCTACACACATGCCATCCACACATGCAATATTAATAATAATTTAAAAATCAAATACAAATGAAAAGTTACTAGTACACTGCCATACTTATCAGTAATAGTGGGCAGCCTACTGTGGGGGAACCAAAGGGTTTATTTGGCCTACTTACACAGCATGGGTGAAGGGTCACTGGCAGGGGCACGGGTGACCCTAAGGCAGCCACACTGTGAAGTTTTCACCCAGCATGGATTGCGTTTTTTTTTCTGTGAAGATGGTGGCAGTTCGGCTCAGAGAAACAGCGCATTACCACAGCTCTCTTGTACGGAATTTACCCCCTGGGGCTCCTCTCCTGTCAATCTGTCTCAGTATGACTCTCATCCATCCCAGACATTGCCAAAGATTTGATGGAAATCGGCCACCTTTTTGAGTATGAGAAGAGAGCATAGTGATACATTTATAAGGCAAGAATGACTGCTGTTCTGTGTTGAGGGCTGGTCTGGTGCTATGCATACAAATGTAGTTGTAAATATTAAAAGTGGACCTGCCAACTCTCCTCAGGGTAGGGCCACGATCCCACAATCCCGACACCACCACCAACTCTCTCTACCTAGCCCCTCCTGCAACTGATTCATTTGTCTCGGGCGCCACTAGTTCTTCTTCAGCCATAAACCCATGTATTCCACCATTTCACATTCTAGTAACTACATAGGACTGCCAACCTTGAGGTTGCATCTCACAACACCCAGTAACCAGGTAAAATCAAGACTTTTTTTTTTTTTTTTTTTTGGTTTTTCAAGACAGGGTATCTCTGTATAGTCCTGGCTGTCCTGGAACTCACTCTGTAGACCAGGCTGGCCTCGAACTCAGAAATCCGCCTGCCTCTGCCTCCTAAGTGCTGGGATTAAAGGTATGTGCCACCACGCCCAGCTCAAAATCAAGACTCTTACAGCTTAATTAACCAGTCAGATTTGTGTGTCAATAATATCACAATTTACAAGATGTCAACATAATAATTTTTGAGCCAACTGATAATGATAAAAAATTTTATCCCAATATTTCTAACCTTGTGAAATCATAGCTACTTGTGGCTGGTAAATGCCACGCAGGTACATGTCCACGGCTGTTTTCCTTCTCCTCCTACCCTCTGGTTGGCTCCCTCTCTCTGTAACTCCTAGTTCTGCCTCCCTTTTCCCTGTCTAATCACAGACCTCCTCTGCATGAATGTAATTGGACAGGGAAAATCGTACGACATACAAATGCTAAGTTCTAAACTCCAAGACCAGATGCTCTCCCTATGAGTGCATTCTCATGTATACTAGCCTTTGTTGTGTAAACCTTTCTCCCTGATTTAGAGTTGATTGGCTAATAAAAATGCTGGACAGTCAATAACTGGGAAGAAGAGAAGAGGCAGAGTTGAGGTTCCTGGGCTTGGGGTCAGAGGTGGAAGCAGTTGGGAGGGAAAAGGGGTAGAGGAGAAGGAACCAGAGAAGGGGAGGAGGGAGAGAAAGAACACGGCCTGATGGAGCAGATCCAGCCCAGACAGCACAAATATTGGCAAATACCTTGGGGTATGTGGTCCAGAGGTAGCCAGATTAACTTAGAATATTAGTTTAAAGGTATCTGCCCAGTTATTTCTTGTTAAACTTGTTTGAATAAATCATTAGGCTTCTGTCTCAATGACCTGGGAACTAGGTGGGTTAGAAAAAGATATCAAATACTAAATATTCAATTCCAGTGTCATGAGATCTGCATTCAACATGGTTCTAATCCCAATGTTAGTGTCTCTTATTGGTGTCAGGCACATTGAACATGTGAAAGACACACATCTATCCCATGACAACAGTACTTCTAGGAGTCCTGGGGCTGGAAGGTGCCTGGCTTCTGGGAGGCAGAGGAAGGGAGCTAGGGGCAGGCCTTGGCGCTCAACCTGAGATCATTCTGCCTCTATTTCCCCACTGTGCTGAGTTTGAACTGCCATTCCTCCAACTTGCACCTCCCAGATACTGAGATTTCAGGCGTGTTCTTCCAGGCGTTACATAGTACTGCATATTGAACTCAAAATATCATGCATGCTAGGCCAAGTACTCTGCTGCCTGGCCCCCTGCTTCACGCTCTGTAAAGGCATGTTTTAGCATCTCTGTTTTAAGTGCTTAGATGTTTCAGAATTTCAAAGATGAGTGCCGTGTGCATCTCTGGTTCTTCCACCTCCCGTCTCTCAACAGAGCTGCACTGGACTTTTAGAGCTTTGAATTTTTTTGACTCCTGTACTAACTACACTTTGTAAGTAAGGCAATTTGGACTTCAAAGGGTACCCGAGTCTTGCCTGTTATCTATAGGTGCACAGACCTTCCTGGATTTTTCTTCCGTCAATACTGAAGTCAGCTGCCTTATATTGTCCTATTGCTGAAAAGAGACCAAGGCATGATCAAAGCAACTTATAGAAGAAAAAATTTAATTGGGAGCTTGCTTGCAGTTTCAGGGGGTTAGCCCATGATCATCATGGTAGGAAACAGACACTCATGGTACTGAAGCAGTAGCTTGAGAGCTTTCTATATGGATCCACAGGAAGCAGGCAGAGACACTGGGCCTGGTGTGGGGTTTTAAATCTCAGAGCCCATCCCCAGTGACACACCTCCTCCAACAAGGCCACACCTCCTAATCCTTCCCAAATACTTCCACTAACTTGGGACCAAATTATGACCCCATGGGGTCCATTTTTCACTCAAACCACCACATCAGCTATGCACTGGGAAACTACTTCAGACTGGGGTGTGGCTATCAAGAATGTTTATGTGGAGTACTAGATAGCCCCCTTGGAATTGAAGGCCAAAGGACAGAAAACCCCCTTAGGAGTTAAACTTCCTTTGGAGGTTGGTCAAGTCACCTTGGGGAAAGCATTCACCTACTCTATTCATTCTGGGGAGCATCTCTGAGTTAAACACAGGACTGCAGCTGACCTCTGAGCATAGAGCCGGCTCACAGGAATGCTGACTCAGCACTGTTCCGCTTTGCAGTTCTTTCCCTGGGCTTCCAGCAGCCTTCACCACATTTGTAAGACTCTAAATCCACCATCTGAAGCGGTAAATCGTTTGTTCCCAGGTGGGTATGCATCACCACTCACCCAAATGTTTTGGATCCATGGATGAAAGACATGAATGAAACACACACACACACACACACACACACACACACACACACACACACACACACTCATGCTGCCTTCTACTTTAATATGCCTTAAATAGCACAATGGCTGGGCTACTCCCTAGCTCTCTGTGACTAACACACACTCCACTCCGATATTTCTGAATTAACACTTTCTAAATCTACATATTTTATCTTTGCTGCCCTAGAGTCTGCTGGGCAGCCCTCCTGGGGCTGCTTTCCCTTGTACCTACATCTCTCCCTCCTGAACCTTTCTGGTGTGGTTCATCTCCTACTCCCTCAGAATCCCCTCTTCCTCTTTCCTCGCTCCCTTCCCAGGAATCCTAAAAGTCCCACCTCGGATGCTCACAGTCTATTGGATGGAACACAGGGCCCCCAATGGAGGAGCTAGAGAAAGTACCCAAGAAGCTAAAGGGAACTGCAATCCTATAGGTGGAACAACAATATGAACTAACTAGTACCCCCAGAGCTCGTGTCTCTAGCTGCATATGTAGCCGAAGATGGCCTAGTCAGCCATCACTGGAAAGAGAGGCCCCTTGGTCTTGCAAACTTTATATGCTGGGGCAACGACAGGGCCAAGAAGTGGGAGTGGATGGGTAGGGGAGCAGGGTGGGGGAAGGGTATAGGGAACTTTCGGGATAGCATTTGAAATGTAAATGAAGAAAATATCTAATAAAAAATTGGAAAAAAATTAAAAAATAAAAGTACCACCTCTGTCTCACTGCCCAGCCATTGGCTGCTGGTAACTTTATTGGCAAATCAAAAACAAACTGGGGACAGGCTTCTTTTAGTCTTTAGTCCAAAAGGACACTGCAAACAGGTTTTTGGGTAACATAATTAGTATGAAAACATAAGCCTCTATAACCATCTGACTTTGTTGTCTTCATCTACCTGCTGATGTAATAAAAGATATTAAAGCAGTGTAGTTTTGTTGGTTTTGATGGGACAGGGTTTTGTGAAGCCCTGTGAGGCCTCCACTTCACCAGTTATGTAAGGATACCCTTGAATTTTTTTTTAAGTCTTACTTTAAACAATGTTTGCTTTAATTGCATGTGTGTACCTGTGTTGTACATACTTATGCAAGTGCCCTCGGGAACAAGAGAAGGTCATTGGGTCCCCTAGAGCTGCAGTGACAGGTGATTTCTAAGCCATCTGTTGTCAGTGCTAGGAACCCAACTTGGATCTTCAGCAAGAAGTCAACTGCTGAGGTAGCTCTCCAGCCCTTGACCTTAAACTGCTGATCCTCTGGTCTCTGCTTCCTGAGCGCTAGGATTACAGGCAGGTGCTGCATTTGCCTCGATGCAGGGATGTCCCCCAGAGCTTCGTGCACAGCAGGGGAGCCCCCCCCGCCCCCCACTAACTGAACTGCCGCCCCAGTTCTAGGTCCTTCACTTATCATCCTTATTATGACGTGAAGGAAAATATGTTCATTTGTTTTTCCACATTCTTCTAGAACGAAAGTGGCCCCTGAATGTTCAGTCTTCAATGGTAACAGAATCGTTCGGAGCATCTGCTTGGCTGTTAATTTCTAATAGACCTCACAGGCAGCAATCTGTTCTCCACGCACAGGCCTTAGCCATTCTTCACGTCCCTGAGAAGGGATGGCGCCGAGCCAACCACTGCTGGTTTGCTTACATTATTTTAAATTCATTTTATTTATTTATTTGCTGTAAACAGTCTGCCATTCAAGCACATGACTTACCTAAACACATCTCACTAAAATTCTATTTCTACTAAATCAAGACTAAGATCTGAGTTGGGGGAGAGAGACGGACACAGTGAAATTCAGAGCGCATCTGCTTTGTGAAGTTTTGTGGTATTCTTTCCAGTTGACAAACTCCTGAGATGGATCAGCCAGAGGCCCAGCAGGCCGAGTTGAAATCAGCTTCCACAGCCCCTACACTTGCAATCACAGAACACTTCTTAGGACATTAAAGCAAGGCAAGTCACTCACAAGCCACTGAGCCTGTGGCTGTTGGACCTAACAGCTCTCTTCTGCCCCCTTTCTCCGTTCCCTTCTCCCTTCCTCCCACCCCTCCTACTCTCCATGGTTAAAGATGCTCACACAGGCTAGAGGTATGCTTAGTTGACCACATGTCATGAGATGGTGGTCCATTTACTTATTCCATCTGTGCCTTAGTTTCTTTATTTGGAATCTCTGATGCACTCCATCGCACTCCATAATCCTGAGGGTAAAAAGCAAAGAATTATGGGAACTGTATGAACACCAGTAATACTGGATAAGAGCCCATCCCGGTGACCTCATTTTAAGAGCTAAAATGTTAATTTTAAGGGATGGAGAGATGGCTGGCTGCATAAGAACAATATCTGCTCTTGCAGAGAACTTGGAATTTGGTTCCCAGCACCTACAAGGATGTTGTAAACTAGTTCTAGTTTTAGAAGAGCCAGTGTGCTCTCCTGGCTTCTGAGGACTCTCTGCACAGACATAGCACACATAAATACAGGTAGGCAAATATTCATACACATAAAATAAAAGTAAGTAAATAAAAGTTGAAGTGCCGAACAAATGGTTAAAGACGCCAGCAGCAGTAGTGTTTGCTTTGAAACATCCTATTATAGTGTAGCTATGCTAAAACTAAGCCATGCCTCTGTGGGTCCAGCTGGCAAGTGAGAGGCTGAGTTTGAGTTCCCAGAACACAAGTAAAATCCGTGCTTGTAGCATGAGTGTCTATGCTTCCAGCATTCCTATGATGAGTTGGGAAATAAAAATGGGAGAATCCCAGGAGCTCTCTGGGCCAGCCAGCCTGGTATCCACAGTGGCTAACAAGAGATCATGCTTCAAACAAGGGTAGAAGGGAGGACTGGAATTCCAGGCTCTCCTCTGACCTTCATACATTCACTGTAGCCCATACACACACACACACACACACACACACACACACACACACACACACACTCACTCACTCACCATTTTAAAAAGAATGGAGACATGCCTGAGACAAGCAAGATGTGGTTATCTGGCTTTGCTTTCTGTCTAAGGCAAACCCTCAGTCTGGGCAGCTTAAACAACAGACATTTATTTTCTTACAGCTTGGAGGGGGGAAAGTTCAAGTTCAAGTTGAATTGTGAGCAGGGCATCTTCTCCTTGTACCCTCACATGACTTCTTCTCCTCTCCTCTCCCCCCTCCCTCTATTCCTCCTCCTCTTCCACCTCCTCCTCCTCCTCTTCCTCTTTCCCCATCTCTTCTTGTAATGATGCCAGTAATGTTGGATTGGAGCCCACCTTATGACCTCATTTTAACTGAATCCCTTCTTTAAAGACTCTGCCTCCAAATATAGTCACGTTCTGAAGTGCTAGAAAAGAGGATTTCGAGTTAGGAATTGGCAGTAAACAGCTCAGCCTTATCAGCGCCTTATCTGACTGTGTAGAGTGCATCTCTGGCAGATGGTGTACAAACCTAGCACACCTCCTTCATGGCGTTTTCAGGTGCTGGGGCTCCCTGTGTTTTCTAACAGTAGGTGATTTCAGATGGCTGACACCCACTGTGGGTGGCATTCGACTCCAACTTGACTTGAACAGACAAAGAGGTTTTCACAATATTTTTAAGATCATAGACTGTGGAAGAAGCGCAATGCAGAAGCACAGAGAAACACCAGTCTTCCTGTCTCCATTCACTCTTCCTACAGTGACCAATGGTCTATGGTCTGTGTGTAGTTTTCCATATTAAAGCTTATGTATGTTAGATGTCTTCTGAAACGCATGTTTCACATGAGGCTCTCACACCTGCCCCACTACCTTACTTTTGGCTAATCTCAGTTAAAGGCACATATCACCACCACATTTCACGAGTGAGTATGTAATGGGTAGCCTGCCTCCCATTTATTGGTAACAGCAGAAAGTCCCAGTGTCTGTCTGTCTCTGCCTCTGTAAGTGTCTTCTTCCTTTTCAGATGTTATCACTTGGTCAGTGTCCTGGCTAGTTTTCTGTGTCAGCCTGACTGGGCTAAGGGTTGACCAGATAGCTGGGAAAACATTGTTTCTGACTATGACTGAGAGCTCTGTATCTGCAGATCTGGCTAACACTCGAGGGTTACTTGCATTGAGTTGCATTGAGGTTGGAAGGCCTGCTGCCCACTCTGGGTGGTACCATCTGTGAGTCAAACGGTTTTGTCTTTAGTTGATTTTCCTGCCGCTATGATAAAATCATCTGACAGAAGGGACTTAAGGGAGAAAGAGTTTGTTCTGGCAGGAAGCCAAGATGGGACAAGCTTGACCTATTTGGTCATGTTGCACCTGAAATCTCAAAGCAGAGAGTGATGAATGCCTGCTACTGCTAACTCTACCAATATCCCAGCCAAGGAATGATACCACCATAGTGGGCAGGCCTTCCTATCTTAATATGTCCTCTCATGATGCAATCAAGACAGCTGCCCACAGTCACACCAGAGGCCTGTCTCCCAGGCTACTCTACATTCTGTCAAGTCAACAATTAACCCTAATCACCACAGGCTGATCTCAGTCCCTTCCTCCCCCCTGCTAGTCTGCCACAAAAGGCTGCATCTGACTCTGCTATGTCCTAGGGACAATGGGCTACTGAGAAGAGATGAATGGCTTACTGAAGAGAGATGGAGTGCCCAAAAGAGCATAGAATTGTGCTTCCTTCTTGGTTTCCACATATAGGAGAGAATGTGTGGTATTTGTCTTTCTGAGTCTGACTCGGTTCACTTAACACAACGATCTTTAATTCCAGTCATTTTCCTGTGAATGACATAATTTCTTCTTTACAGCGAAATAAAACTCCGTTGTGTATATATCCCATAATCTCCTTATCCATTCATCTGCTGTTGCATCTGAGGCTGGTCCTATTTCCTGGCTATTGTGAATCATGCAGCTATAATCAGGAATGTTCAAATGTTCAGTGTTCTATTTTGGTGAAGAGATGCCATGACTATGGTAACTCTTATAGAGGAAAGCGTTTAACGGGGGTTGGCTTACAGTTCAGTCCATTACCATCATGGCAGGAAGCATGGCGGCATGCAGGCAGACATGCTGCTGGAGACTGAGCTGAGGGTTCGACATCTGGATGCACAGGAAGCAGAAAGAGAGGGAGAAAGAGAGAGAACACTGGTACTGGCTTGAGCTTTTGAAATCCCAAAGCCTACTCCCAGTGACGCATTTCCTCCAACAAAGCCACACCTACCCCAGCAAGACCACACCTACCCCAACAAGGCCACACCTACCCCAGCAAGACCATACCTACCCCAACAAGGCCACACCTGCTCCAACAGAGCCATATCTCCTACTGCCACTTTCTAAGCATTCAAATGTATGAGCCTATGGGAGCCATCCTTATTTGAACCACCATAAGTCTCTGTGGCTTGTTGACTTCTGTCAACAAGTCCTTCAAGTATATATTCAGAAGTGTTATGTATCCAGATGGTGATGTGGTTCTATTCTTAATTTTCTGAGGAAGCTTTACTTTGCTATCTGTAGTGATTGCACCACTTTCTATCCCCACCGCAGAGGATAAGGGTCCTGATAGCCTCACAACCTCACTGGCAACTCTTGTCACTTGTTTTGGTTTTTTTCGAGATAGGGTCTCACTATGTAGCTCTGGTTGTCCTGGACCTCACTATGTAGACCAGGCTGGCCTCAAACTTACAGAAATTGGACTGCCTTTGTCTTCAGTGTTGGGAATAAAGACATAGTGATGCCCAGCCTTTTGTCATTGTTGCTTTTTAAATGACTTTAAAGTTTTAAAAATCATGTATATAAGTGTATGTCTGTGTGTGGTATGTGCATGTGAACGCAATGCCTGTGGAGGCCAGAAGAGGGGTCGGGCCCACTGAACTGGAGTTACAGCTTTGGGTGCTTCTGGGAAGCAACTGGGGTCTTCTGGAAGATCAGTGTGAGCTTTTCACCTGTGAGTCATCTCACGTCTCATTTCCCCTACCCCACACCAAGGAGGTCTCTCGTAGCCCAGGCTGACCCTCAACTTACTATGTAGTTGAGGATGACTCTGAACTCTTGACTATCCTGTCTCTGCTTCTCCAGCGCAGGGATTACGTGTGGGTTCCTCCGTGTGTGGTTTACAAAGCATTGGAGATCAAACCCAGAGCCTCACAGGATGGTAGGCAAGCACCCCACCAATTAGCCACATCCTCAGACCCCATTTCTCTTAAACGAATGTAAGTATTGCCACGAAAGTCGCACTCACATCTTGCTGTAACCTGTCCTCAAAGTGGCAGGAGGACTGGTTTACCAGAGGACCGCAGCGGAACACAAATAATGGCTGTAACACAGTGTCCTCTCGGGCCCCATCCTTCCCTGACAGCATGCACTGTGACACCGGCTGACCTGGTAGCTCCCTATAAAAGGGAGGCAGCCTGACTGATCTGTGGGGGTGTTTTTGTAACTTCAGCTTTGGCAGTCAGCTGTTAGTTGTCAGTCACAGTGGTGACCTGCAGAGTTTGGCAGCAGATAACAGGTGTACGTGTAGCCAAAGTACAGAGCTTGCTTAGCACATCTTCATCCTTGTATGTCCCTGATTCCCGTGGCTCTGACCCACAGCTGTGTCCAGCTGCGTACCAATGTGTATATCTCCTTTCTATCTAGTTTTGGAATCTCTTTGAGTTGCCCCATGGGTGTGTCTGTTGACACAGATGGAGCCCCCTCCCCCCTCATAGCCACCTGACCTTGGCAGACAGGGCTGCTATCTGCTTCTCACAGCCTACCTGTGCAGGGGCCACTCTGCTCAGGCCTCTCCATGCAGGAACAGCACAGGGCTGCTCCCTCAGTGATCTAGAAGCAGGAGCTGCTCCCTGTTATTAAAGGCCCAGCAGCCAAGATAAAGAAAATGCTATTATTGTGACCTGCTTTGTGCCTTATTTTTCTGCCTACCGATGATAAAACGTGGCTATGGGCTGACGTTTTTGCTCAATAATTTGGAGACTAATCGAGAACAGGAGTTTTATGCCCTTTTTACCCAAAGAGTTCTGGTTATTTGAAACAGCTTCTCGACCAGCGTGATTCACTTTTTGCCCAAACAGACACTTTTGATTCTTGGAGTCTAAGGAGGGTTAGGCCAACCATTTCTGTTCACTGAACAATCTCAAACACATGGCACAAATGTTCTCAGTGTCTGTCCATGTTGGGACATGCACAGAACTGGAAGTGCTGCTTGGTAAAATGGAGGTGCAGTGGCTTGTTGTATGCAAGCAATCAAAGGCCAAAGCGTCTTCTAAACAGAACTTCAGATGGTCTTGTAAGTTATGGTAGAGACACCTGATGGGGGCATATGCAAGGTTTTTAAAATTATCCATTGGATGCTTGAGTTCTATGTTTGGATGTGGGTTTGCATTTCCCCAGGGCTTCATGTGTTGAAATCTATTCCCTATTACAATGTGTTATGAGAATGGAAACAATCTCACCATGTGTTTACAGGAGGAATCATTCAAGGTAACTTAAGGTCAGATAAAGCCATCGGGTGGAGCCTTGTGATCCAATCCAGTGGCCTTATAACTGGGAGGGAGGAAGACCAGATAGAGGATGTTGCAAAGTGCATTCGAGTGTGTGCAGGTGCACACACACACACACACACACACACACACACACACACAGACACACAGAGACACACACACAGACACATACACAGACACACACAGACAAACAGACACACACACACTCACAGACACATACACACTCACACACACAGACACACACATTCACACACACACACACAGACACACACACTCACATACACACACACACACACACACACACACACACACACACACAGTGCCCAGGTGCCCACTTCCTAACTTTCCTCATCTGACAAAATGAATCACTTTGGGTCTCAGCCAACTAGAAGCTCACATTGAGCAAAAGTTTTGATGCTGCGTGTCTCTATTTTAATTTATTAAACTCAATCTTAATTGATTTATTTATTTTAAGACAGGGACTCGGGAAGTTCCAGGAACTCACGTTCTAGCAGAAGGTAACCTTATGCCTGTTCTTTCGGAATCTCCCTCCTGAGTGCTGGGCTGACAGGCAAGTGCTCCATTATGCCTGGCTTATTCTGCATAAGAAGTCCAAAGCAGGGAGTGTGTGTGTGTGTGTGTGTGTGTGTGTGTGTGTGTGCACACGCTAGGTAAACACTCAACCAACTGAGCTCCATCCTCGCTGTCTCCTTTCTTTGAATGTCAACAGCATACTGCTTTCACTTAAGAACACCCCAAAGTCAGTTGTCCAGGATGACAGTCACCCTGCATCAGCTTCCAAGTAGCAGCCACTCAGACGCGTGACATAGGACGAATGTACAGGAAAGACAGGCGTTCCTGATGCTCACTGCTGCAGCTGGGTGGGAGCTAAAGACTAGATGCTCTTCTTCAGCCTAATTTAATCAGCTTCCTAATTTACAGATAGATCATCCAGTGACTTCAGGGGGTTGGCATATGCAGAGCACTTCTGCAGCCAAATGGCAGTAATGATGCTGTTTGAAAGGAGGTCCTGACTTGTTTCCTGAATTATTGATAAATTCTGTTGCTTAAAATACACTATGGGTTATAGACAAAACCCTGTGCAGGATCTAGTGATCCCATAAAGGGATTTGCAGTCATTGCTGTGGCGGAGAGTAAGCATGTCATACTGGCCTTAGTTCAAGATAGGAATGATTGTACGCTACAGTGTAGGCTGCTTAATTAATGAGTTGAAGGTATCCTGGTCTGCGTGGAAGAGACTTCATTTTGATTGACAACCCCATCCTTCCCAGAAGCCAAAGACCAAGGGTGTTTAGCGGCTCTGATTCCCGTCTCGGTTCCTAAAGGATTTCAGGGCTGTTTTTCCAGAGTGGGTTGGGTGTTAGAGTAGAAGCAAAGACCCCTTAAGAAAAACTCATGGTCAGGAGAACAGATTCTGCACCCGGTAGAGTCCTGAC
This sequence comes from Mus musculus, assembly GCF_000001635.26. Taxonomy (NCBI): domain Eukaryota; kingdom Metazoa; phylum Chordata; class Mammalia; order Rodentia; family Muridae; genus Mus; species Mus musculus. The sequence continues at coordinate 52,938,662 of NC_000079.6, read as the reverse complement.
ATTCCAGTTGGTGTGGTCACTCACTCTGTAAAGGGTCTGCTGTAGGGAGGTGGTCTCACCTTAGGCCATGCTGAAGAGACTGGCAGAGAAATTTGTCCTTTAAGGAGATGATGAACTTTTTCTTCTTAGAATCCCTGCCTCAGGCACAGTCGCTCCCTGGGCTAAAGCGGTTCGGCTTTGTATGTCTACGGGAGTTGGGAGACTGCAACTTCTCCTTACTATTCTTGTCTAAGCATGCTTTCCTTGTCACTGTGGGCCTCCTTGTCAGTTCGAGCTTAGTTTTTCTCTCAAGCTCCTTTCCCTGCCTCGTGTCCGCCTGCCTGTCTGCTATGTGTCTAATGGCCATGTCCTTTCTAAATGGCATAGCTTTTTTTATTCTTATCCCTTGGCAGCTGCCAAGGTTCACACCTTGCTTGTCCTTGCAGCTTTTCCTTTTAAACTCTAATAAAATTTTCCTCTAGATCTTCAAAAAAGACTTCTTTGTGAGGAAGGAAGGCTATAAGATGTTCCTAGTTTTAAAATTAAATCTCTGAGCCGATACTCTCCAATTCCCTAAAATCACATAAACCAGGGGTGGTGATGCCCACCTGTAACCTCGGTCTTTGGATGCTGAGGAAGAAGACTCTTGCGTTCTAAGTCAGCCTAGAACACATAGCAAGTCCTGGTCTCTCACAACAACAACAGAAAAAAAAAAAAAAACAATTGCAAAAGGACAAAACCCATATCCCACCAGTTGAAGAAGATTGTAAACATATAGTTGTAAAAACACTATAAACCCACATTGTCCTAGTTAGCTCTAAGGGCCAACTTTACCTAGTCAACAGTCATCTAATGGGAGGGCTTCAGCTAAGGATGTGTTCAGACCAGATTGGCCCATGGGCATTCTGGTGGGGGACTTTCATTTTCCCTTGAGACTGGTTTTCTTTGTGTAGCCTTGAACTCACAGAGCTCCATCTTCCTTTGACTCCTTCCTGCTGGGTTAAAGGCTAGCATCACTCCCCTCTGTCCATGGGAGACTATCTTGATTGTTAATTGGTGTAGGAGGTCCCAGCTCACTGTGAGCAACACCATTTGCTGGGTTGTATAAGGAGCCTGTGAGCAATGCACAGAGCTAACCACCAAGCAGTATTACCATAGTTTCTGCTTCAGGTTCCTGTGTTGACTTCCCTCAGTGATAGACTTTGACTTGAGAGTATTAGATGAAATAAACCTTTCTTTTCCTAAGCTGCTTTTGGTCAGAGTGTTTTATCATAAAAAGAAAATGGAAACCAGAACACATAGGTGTGTGTGTGTGTGTGTGTGTGTGTGTGTGTGTGTGTGTGCAGGTGTGGGTAGTTATGTATATACACATAAAATCTATAGGTAGAGGAAAAATATAAAAAGAAGCCCTGTTATATTTTCTTACCCCAATATATATTGCATGGGAAATTATTTGTTTGTGCTAAAGTTATTAGATCATTAAAATAATAATAGCAGCTACATTTAGCATGGTGGTACATGCCTTCGATCCTGCAGCCCTTGGGAGGTAGAGACAGCATGATCAGAAATTCAAGGTCATCTACAGCTACTCGGAGTCTGATTTTAAAACTGACTTTGCAACAGTGACCTTAGTGTTTGCAGTGTATCTTTAATTTTGTTTTCGTCGCTTTAAAAAAATGTATGAAACAACAAAATATGTTGAGAATTAGTTCTAATGCTTTGTCTTAATTCGGCTCCCAAAAGATATGCTTCCAGACATTGAAAGGTCCCTGCCTCCAGATGGCTTTGATTGGTAATAAAGAATTACTGTACAGCCATTGGCTGGGCAAGGAGACAGACAGAGCTAGGACTCTTAGATTGCGCGGGCAAGGGACCGAGGGGGTAGAAGAACAGAGAACCACCATGACAGGGAACAGAGAGATCAGAATTAAAGGCCTGTCAACATGTAAGAATCCAGGGAAGTGGCCCTAGGGGCCACTCTCCTGCTTGGGTCTGGGGAACCAAATGGCTGCGGGGGGGGGGGGGGGGGGAGATGGGGGTGGGGGGAGGTGATAGATTTAGAAAATGTTAATTCAGGAATACCAGAGGGGAGTGAGCGTTATCCATGGGGAGATTTAGAAGTGTCCAGCCATTGAGCTGGTTAGGCATATTAAAAAATGAAGCTGACATGCATGTGTCTTTCATGTGTGAATCCAGAGCTCTTGGGAGGGTACAGAGCGCGAGCACTCTCGTGACCGGCTGGGAGCACTGAGCAGCTTTTTAACTATTCACCACTATACAGATAGAGTTTTAAAGATCCATAGGTATCTCTCTTAGGGTTTCTATTGCTGTGATGCAAGAACATAACCCATAAACGGTTATTTTGCTTATGCTTCCACATCCCTGTTCATCATCAAAGGAAGTCGGGACAAGAACTCAAGTCGAAGTGGAACCTGGAGGCAGGAGCTGATGCAGAGGCCATGGAGGGGTGCTGCTTACTGCCTTGCTCACCCCAGCTTGCCCAGCCTACTTTCTTATAGAACCCAGGACCACCATCCTAGGGATGGCCATACCCACAATGGACAGGACTCTCCTTCATCAATCACTAATTAAGAAAATGCCCTTAGTCTTGCCTGCAGTCCATCTTCTGGAGGCACTTTCTCAATTGAGACTCCCTCTTCTCTGATGACTCTAACTTGTATCAAGTTGGTATAAAAACAGGACAGGATCTGAAATGCCTGGAGGAACCAGGAAAACTCATCTATGTCCCTAACTTGAGTTTCTAGGTGGCTAGTTAAACAATCTTGCAGCCCTCGGCACCCAGCATAGGGTGCATTCTCTCTTACCAGTACTGGCTGTGTTTGTCTCTTGTGTGGGACTTCAGCAGAGAAGTTCTTAACAAACCAAACCTACAGCCTCTGGACAGGACAGAAGAAACAAGAACCCAAAGGCACTGGGAAGAAATCAGAACAGAAGAGAGTGGAGAGGACCTCACACTTGGAAGAAGTGCATACCACGAGTGAGTCTCTTCTCTGAGTTCAGGCCAGCGGTGGTTTGCACCCTATACAGAGGTCAACACTCAGAAAGCTACAGCCACACTAGTCCAGGGGTCAGAGGACAAAGGTTTCATGACTATTGAGTCTGGAATATACAGGAGTGGGGTGGAATCTCGGAAAAGAGAGGTATAGAATAGAAGTCTTGGTGAAGTATGGGGGGTCTGCCCAAATCCCAGGGAACTCTGGGTTCTGTTCCTCTGGGATACATGGAAGACTCAGCCCAGATACATAGTTAAGGTGAAAAGAATTCATAAGAGATTTCAGAGATGGACAGTGGTGGCACACACCTTTAATCCCAGCACTTGGGAGGCAGAGGCAGGTGGATTTCTGAGTTCAAGGCCAGCTTGGTCTACAGAGTGAGTTTCAGGACAGCCAGAACTGCAGAGAGAAACCCTGTCTTGAAAAAGAGATTTCAGAAATGCCCACTGTGCACACAAAGAAGATAAGTCTCTGCCAAAGTGAGACAACACTACCCAGGGCAAATATGATTTATCTATAACATACCATTGTAACACCTAACCAGACCTTAAATTATTAACTGGGTGTGGTGACACACACCTTTAATGGGTTCTCTTGGGAGGCAGAGGCAGGTGGATGTCTTTGAGTTCCAGGCTAGCCCTGAACTGGGCTTCAGGATTGTTCTTCCATCTACCTCCTACCTCAGAGTAGGCTTGCTGGGATTGTAGGTATGTGACAATGATGCCCACTTTTTGTGTTGACATGGGTCCCAGGGGTACAAATGGGGATCACCAAGCTTGAAAAGCAAGTGTTTTACCTGCCGAGACATCTCCTTTGCCCTAGGGTATTGAAGGTTGGTTGCCCTGTGGAATCTGGAATCAAACAGTATTCTCCTATATTTGATCTTCAAGTCTGTTAAGGTCTATTGTTCTATATTGCATTTGGAGTGGATATTTATGTGTGCTATTGTCAGGTCCAAAGGAAATTCCATTTCTCCAAATTCAAAGAGACAGAAGACACAAAAGGCTGTGGCGCCCTACTAGCATACCAAAGTGCATGCTGGGTATCACAAGTCCCTGTTGCACATTGCAGAGTCTTTGCTAGCTAGCGCAGTACCCTTCTCACCTCCCCCATACCATAAGCTCCCTTCAGTTCCTGAGGTTCCCCTTCCCAGCTCCTCGGTCTCCCTATAACCTTGCCATTTCAGATATGCTCTCTCGGCCTTCCTCTTCCTGTCCCGAGTCTCCCTCTTCCCCTGCTCCCTGCTCTCTGGGGGATATTCTCCCTCTTTCTATTCCTTCCACCCCCCTACTCCTGCTCCTGCTCCTCTCGTGGCCAGGTCAACTCTGCTGGCCATGTTCAGTCTACTACTTTCTCTTTCTGCTCTGGACTCTTCAAGATGCCTGCAATGTTCTCGGTCTCTCGGTCTCTCTCTGTCTCTTTGTCTCTGTCTCTGTCAGTCTCTGTGTGTCTCTGTCTGTCTGTCTGCCTGTCTGTCTGTCTGTCTGTCTGTCTCTCATCTACAGTGGAAACCTTCCCTTTAACCAAACCACGGAATGGTCAGGTCATCAGTTTATACAGTTGTCTCATGTGCTTTTATTTGACACATGGTCTCAAGTAGCACAGGCTGGCCCTGAACTCACTGTGTAGTTGGGGATGACCTTGAACTCTGGAGCATCCTGCCTCTCCCTCCCAAGTGCTGGGAAGACAGGCGTGTACTACCACAAGCCCAGGGTTTGCTTTTGCAGTGCTCTGTGAACACCTTTCTAATTGAGCTAAGACATCCCCAGCCTTTGTGCCCCTTTCTAACCTTGAGATGTGGGTCCACACCACCAAGTAATGTTTTAAAAGTACACAGTAAGCCACAGGGAGCTTTTCCTACCCTCCCCCATGATTTCTGGATAGCAGATGAAAAATAAAACCATCGAATGGGGTCTCTTCTCAATACAAAACTCTGTTTAACTTGAGCATTTTTTTTTTAATGACAAAGGGTCTCACCAAGTATCTCCAGCTAACCTGTAACTCCCTTAGCACAACCAATCTGGATGCAACCTCATAGAAATCTGCCTACCTCTGCCTCCAGAGTACTGAGCTTAAAGTCATGGGTCACTACTCCTGGCGGCATGAGTGCTTTTAACAACAGGCAGGCATGGGGATATGGTGAGTACAAATAAAAATAACAAGACCTTTCTCGGAGAGAGGAAACATCAGCTTGTAAGGGACGATGACCTGACCTCAGGGAGCCTGCCCCTCCCCTGCAGGGGGATGATGGAATCATGGGGCTTCATCCTGACTTTGATGCAGCTCTGGTAGGCTCAACAGAAGTGCACCATGATTTTTCTTGCTGCGATGTTCATGGGCAAATGCTTTATTCAGTGAGATAGTTATGGACCTGACACAGGAGTAGCAAAGTAGCAAAAGAACGGTACTTCAAAGCCCTGCAGTACATTCTATCTGCTGCGGCTGGGGGTGGAGGTGGGGGTGATTTCTGGATTGTCATAAACCACAGAGAGAGACTGACCGAACTGTCATCTGCTGCTCTATTATGGACCTCCTAAAAGCAGTGGCTTAGCTATTGGAAATGGGTTCTTATGTAGCCCAGGCTGGATTTAAACTCACTGTATAGCTCAGGATGGCCTACTGAGTTTACTGAGTGTTGGGATTGAAGGTATACCATGCCTGGTAAGTGGGGTCTAATCTGAGAGAAAGGGAAGCCACTAAAAACAATCTAGATGGATGTGCACATCTAAGTAGTTCCAGTAAAGGTGTGGTCCTGCCCACAGTATCTGGGCTCCAGAAGCAGCAAGGAAAGTAGTCAAATGAGTTGTAGGACTGGGTGAAATCTCTTTCCAGGATTAGGTGTCTTCTCTCTCTGGCACCTTTTCCTTCTCCCTGGGGACCCCTGGGGGCCCCTGGGGAGAAATCCCCATGTCTTTGGGGCCCATTGTTTCAATAATCTCAAGGTCAAATGGAGAGACACAAATGTCTGTTTAGAACATCCTCATTCCTGCCAGGCCAGCTCTACACCTGGACTACAGCCTTCTCGGCAGAGGAAGAAACACCAGGGACAGGCGAATACAGTGGAGAAGTCATGTGGGGACAAAATGAGAAGGTGACCATCTGCCAGCCCGGAAGATAAGCCTCAGAAGAAACTGACCTTGCCAGCACTGTGACTTTGTATTCCCACCTCCACGTCTATGAGGAAATCAAATCTGTTGTTTAAGCCACCTGATTTGTGGCAGCCAGAGAAGACTGGATACCCTGTCCTGTCCCCCTTCGCACCACAGGAGGACAGAAGAGCTAGAGGACATGTACACAATTCTACCTACTGGACAAGGGCTTAAAGGACAAGAAAGAATGAATTCCAGAGGTATAACAGGATAGGAACCAAACTATAGATTTCTGGTTCTCTAGCAACAGAGAAGGGAATTCTATACCTCTTAGGAGAAGCAGGAGGGTATACTCTCAGGCTCAGAACGTGAGAGAAATAGAGAGCTTTGTGGCAATTCTCACCCTTATTTGTTGGGGTAAGTTGGGGGGATGGCCATATTGTTATCAACGGATCCAGGTGCTCCTTGCTTCTCGGCAAATCCCACCTCAATAGACACATCAGAAGCTAAAAATATCCTGCATCAAAATGTGCTTAATACTTCCCAGGTGCTAAATATGCCAGCTTAGCGAAGTGGGACTCTGCCCAGTGTCCCTTGGGTTGTCATGATCCTGGGCTGAGCAGGAGATGCTGCTGCCAGCCTTTGAAAGGATGCAAATTCACAATAGATTTTTTTCATTTGTGTGTGCATGTATGAATGTCTAAGTGTGCACACATGCATATGTGTGTGTGACTGTCCAAGTGTGCACACATGCATGTGTATGTGAATGTCTAAGTGTGCACAATGTGTGTGAAGGCCCGAGGACCTCCACACCCTGAAGTGGTGTGCCACTTCGCCTGGCTGTTCATTTGTGCCCTTTGAGATTTTCTTTGTAATGAGCCCGCCGTGGACATAAAAGGCTTACATCACTTCTGTGAGGTACTCTGAGAAAAGAATGACCCCGAGGAAAGGGTGGTGGGAGCTGGTGCAGAGTTGGTTGGTCAGAAATATGGGAGGCCTCGGATCTCTAGTTGGTGGCTAACCTGGGCAGTGTTGGGTGGCCTCATATAAAAAGCCAATTGGCCAAATAAACAAACTGGGGAAAACCCAAAGCCTTCCCAGTGCAATGAAGTCTTATAATTTGATGTTGTCTCTGCATCTGTCTTGGACATGAACTCACCTCTCTTACCGCTGAGGTGGGCCCCAGTCACCCTGATGCAGTTGGTTTTCAGTTCTCTGCCTCCCTGGTTCTTAATTTGCTCAATTTGGATGTCTGTCTTGCCTTCACTGGGAGAGCCTGAAGCACTGTCCTCACTGATTGTCACACCCTATGTTGACTGCCAGGGAGGCAGGGAGGCAGGGATGCAGAGAGGCAGGGATGCAGGGATGCAGGGAGGCAGGGATGCAGGGAGGCAGGGATGCAGGGAGGCAGGGAGGCAGGGAAGCAGGGAGGCAGGGATGCAGGGATGACCCTCTCACCATAGCCGGACTCCAGGGGCTTGCTCTAAACCCACCAATTAGAAGCCACCATGCTGGCTGGCTTTCATCCTTAATCAAGTGCTCTCTCTCCCTACTCCCTCTTCCTCTTGCTCCTTTCTCCTCCCTTCTCCCCCCACCCCTATCTCTCCCACTAGTTGGCCTCCCTTTTACCCCGACACCTCCTTTCTGCCTAGAAATTTCAAAACTAAGTTGGAGAAACAGTAACAGTAACAATCTCAACGCTTAGCGAAAGGAACATTGCGATTAGAAAAAAAGACACAATGTAACTTTCAAGAGCAACAACCTCCCCAGCGAGCAGACACTCAGGATTCCACTGGCTCTCTTCCGTTTGGACCAAAGCCAGCAGGCAGAACACCGAAGGGACATGTGCTTCGGACGTTGAAGGTAATTATACAGAATCTCTTTTTCTTTCTTTTTAAAATAGTGATTTCTTTTTCTGGGCTTTAGTGGTCTGCCTGCTTGTTTGCGTGAGGGTGCCAGATCCTCTGGAACTTGATTTACAGACAACTTTGTGCTGCCATGCAGGTGTGGGGAATTGAACTTGGGGGTCCTCCGGAAGAGCAGCAAGTGCTCTTTACCACTGAGCCATCTCTCTAGTCCTTATACCGGAATTTATATGGCCAGAGTGTAATTTGCTTGTCTGGAAGGACAGGGAATACTCTAAGGAGACATTCTATCTCTTCCTTTAGATTCAGACTAGGAAGGCTCGCTCCTCAGGGAACTGGAAAACCTCCACTCCCAACCCCCCCCCCGCCCCCCCCCCCAGTGGAGAAGGAAAAGCTTAAATTTCTCACAGATAGTGCTGGGTCAAAGATGAAAGGGACCACACATTAACTTGGGCCTGGCTATGCATGATTTTGGTTCTCTACTTCAACTTGTGTGAGGCTTCTGTCTAAAGATAAGTTCCTCCTCTGACTGGTCCTAAACTTCCCCATCTTCACCTGGGATTCAGGGAAGAGAGGAGGGAGTCCCCACTGTTTTTTTTTTTTTTTTTTTCTTTTTGAGACAGGGTTTCTCTGTCTCTGTCAGACCAGGCTGGCCTCTGCCTCCCAAGTGCTGGGACTAAAGGTGTGTGCCACCACCGCCAGGTGGGAGTCCCCACTGTTAAAGACCTTGTGGATTTTAACAATCTGATGATACACAGAGGAGGGGAACAAGGGTCTGTCTTTCGAGTATCTTCCTTCCTTCCGGGATGGTCAGTCACAAGCCTACTATGGACCAAGTGCATGGAGGCAAGACCCTCTTGTCCTCTTCATTTAAGCGTTTCCACACTTTAAAGATGCCTCTCCTTCTCTGAGCTGGCAAAACATTAATGCTACCCGGGCGGCCGAGGTAAAGAGTGCCTGGGAGGGGCCAGACAACGAGGGGCGGGGCCAAAGCGACCGACGCCTGTCGTGTGCGTGCGCGGCTCCAAGCGGGGGGCGGAGCCTGGCCGCGGGCGCCCGCTGTAAACATACAACATGGCGGCGGCGGCTCCAGGCGCTCTGGGCGCCTTGAGAACGGTTGGCGTCCGCCTGGTGGCCGCGTGCTGCGCGCGGCTCGGCCCCGCGGCCTGGGCTAGGGGTACCGCCCCGAGGAGGGGCTACAGCTCGGAGGTGAAGACGGAGGATGAGTTGCGCGTGCGGCACCTGGAGGAGGAGAACCGAGGTGAGCTGCAGGCAAGCGCGGGCGAGGCCGCGGAGGTCTGCCCCGGCTGTCACTGCGTCCCCGAGGGTACGGTGGCCTTCCGGGTTCAGCCTGCTCAGTGATGATGCTCGCGCCTGGGGTCTCTCCAGCCAAGGTCAATGCGGAGCGTGTAGTACAGGGCCAGGGTTGCTTCTTGCTGTGTAATAGCTCCCTGCTACCCCAGGCGTCAGTGCGAGAGTTGTAGGAGCTGCAGCGGGGATGCCTTTTTATTACTCGAGAGAAGCTTAAATTAGAAGCATTCTTTTGCACATATTATCTCGGAGAGTTAGTTTTGGGGGGCTGTTGCACTTCACTTAAAGAATTTTGAACGCTTTTTAAATTTTTTGCCTTGCTGAGCTCCGTGGGGGGTAAATAATGAGGCTATTCATCTTGCCCTTGGGCTGATTACAGTGGGAGGAGACAGATATATTAGTGCATGGCAAAGGGTGGAAAGCTATGAAAAGGTAAGATGCAGAGGAATATTGAGTTTCCTTTAGTTGCAGTGTCGGCTTAACTATAGTGATTGAGAAGGTGGAAGAACGTATTGCCCAAGAAGGAAGAGAGGACCACTGAATGCATTTTGACATCCATTTATTGGATGCTGGAATCTGTTAAGAAGTGGAAAATAAGTCAGTATGGCTGTCTTTTTAGAAGCTCTCCTGTGTATTGAAGGTCAGATGACGCTTGCTTCAAGGCTTGTTGAGAACCCCGAAATGCCTGCAGGGTTTATCTCTCACTGTTATAACCTAGGCTGCCCTGGAAGTTAAGATCCCCAGATTTAAGAGTGCTGGGATCACAGGGCTGAACCACAGTGTCTACTCCAAGGCATTCTGTAGGCAACACGAGACTGACAGTTCTGACGCAAAGTTCCCTGTGCTCCACCCATCGAATATATCAAGCAGAATGATAGGCACTCCATGAGGTGGTTGTGGAGATGGGAAGGATACTGTGTATTGAGGGTTGAGCAGCCTCTGCAGGGCGCTCAGAAGTATGCGGAGTCATTTTGTTTCTTGCACGTTCAAGCCTTCTGAGACAGCGGAATGGTCAAAATGATGGAGATATTTATTTGGGAAATGACAGAAGACAAGTATGGTGTGACAGAGTTGTAGGAAGCTAAGCTGGGGCCTTAGAGGCCTGGAATCATTAAAGCCTTGGATGCCAGTCTTTTTGGGTAAGCTTAGTTTTGCTGGCGTTTCAGTTATGTTATATGCTCCGGGGGTGTGTTACTTATGAAGGGGTTGGGAGCGTTGTTAGCTGTATGTATATGCTTTAGTGGGTGTTCGTGTGTGTTTGTACGCACATTCACACAGAACTTCCTGGAAGTCTTTAAGTTGGGATGCGATTGGACTGCAGGGGAAGATACAGCCCTTGGAAGATTATTTAATATTTCGATAAACTGTAATGTTTATCTTGAAGGCAGATATCAGTAATTAGGACATCCTGGCCTAACGACTGACCCAGCATCCTTTTGAGGATTGGCAGAAGTGACGGTGCAGGCTTTGCTTTCTTTTTATGTCTGAGCCAACTTATAAGTAGTGCAGAGGAAGATGCGGGAGCCAGGGTACTGCAGATGGAGTCTCTGAAAGGTGGGTGGTACAGGGACACTGAATCAGATTGTCACTGGTTTAGTTACTAGTGGCTTGCCATGGACAGACAGACAGACAGACAGACAGACAGCAAACAGCATGGCAGGGACTCAGGAGAGTTCAAGCCTTGGCTCCAGAGACAGACAACATTGAGGGAGATCTGAAGAGTGGAATCAGGCCTTATGAAGCAGGAGTTGTGGTCTTTTACAGATGTTTGAGGACGGATAGGTGTAGTTTCTCAGCAGGATCGTCTGTGTGTGTGTGTGTGTGTGTGTGTGTGTGCGCGCGCGCGTCCATCAGTATCTCCTTTGATGTAAACTCACTTCTGGTGAGAAATCTGTTCTCAGCAGGGCGCGTGATGGTCTGTGAGAGGGAAGGGGCTGCTGTGGGTATCGTGGCCTGAGTGGGAGTGGATTTTGACATTACACTATCAATAGTCTCCTGGTGCTTCTGTCAGAGCGATGAGTCCACAATGTGACGCTCTCAGCCTTTCAGGACGGTGAGAACCCTCTGGGGGCAAAGAAGCACCAGGCTTCCTTGGTGAGGTTTAGGCTGGTGACTGGGGTAGGCTCAAAGCTTGCAGCTATTGTCAGGGCTGTGTTTGTGATTTGCAGCCCAGATCCTTGCAGAGAGCCACGTTTTGGGCTTGCAGAGGCCTCTCTTAGCCCTTCCCCCTGGTCTCCTGGCTGCAGCCACCCTGTTCCCATGTGACTCTTCACCTTGGTGAGCTGGGAGTCCTTTGCTTGCAGGTCTTCTCCACCCCTGCCACACACCCCGCAGCTTCACCTAAGCTTGTTCCTCTGCAGTCCTTTCTGTTTGGGTTTCTGCACGCACTTCCCAGACTGGTATCTCCCTACCCCGAGGAACTTGGGCTGTAATGTAACCCATTTTAAAGATGTCTTTGTGAAACTGTTGCGGGTAGTTTCTGGCAGACAGAACAAAGAAGCAAGTGACCAGAGCAGTGGCTCTTAAAGCATGGCCTTCATCCTTCACGATGCAAAGATCCGTCGAGAGATTTCACTGAAACCTTTCATGGCCTTTACTTATGCCAGCTTCATTCAAATGAGGCTGGTAGACATGGCCGGCATCTGCTAGCACACCTTTCTCTATGTACTAAAAAGATATATTTCCATGCAATTTTATGAATATGTGAACTACCTAATAATAAAGTTATAGTGTCTGGGTTCAAGCCGCTGATGTCGGTGCTGGGAACCGAACTCAGGTCCTGAGAACGGCAGGTGCTCTTGACCACCGAACCATCTCTACAGCTTCAGTTTGGAACATTAAAAAAAAAAAAAAAAAAAAAATCAAACTCAAATCCTTTAGTCTTCAATGGGACACTTCATATTCCCCCTCCCAAGACACACCAGAATCATTTTGTTTCCATAAGTTTGTGTGCACTGACTGACATTTCTGCTTCTTCTCTTGTCAGGAAGGGAATTATTTTGCTAATTTCATTTTCCAGCTACTCCTTACAGGTGTGTAGGAATCCACAGGAGTTTTGTCTGTAGGCATTGTATTGTGTGCTTGGATAGCCTCTTTGCTTTGTATACTTCCCATATATGGCATGTCATTTGCACATTGAGTGGCTTTGCTTCTTTCTGAAGGTCTTCATTCCTTTTTTCTTGCTAAGTTACACGGCTGGAGCCTCGTCTGGCTGCTCTTGATCTGTGGAGGAAAGCTTTGTCAGACTTTGCCCACTCAGTCTGATGCTAGTGGTACCTACGTTTGTTTTGCCCTTTATCAGTTGAGTGAGGAATTTATAGAGTGAATTTTTAGCTCATTTTTTTATCTTGTTGAATTTTGCTAAATACTTTTTCTGGGATGATCTTGGCTTTTCTTGCTTTTAGTTTGTTAGTGTGATGAATTATTTTAAATGCCTTTCAGTAATGACCCCCACCTCTATCTCTGGAAGTAAATTCCAACCGGTTGGGATAGTTTTTATGTATTGTTGGAGTTGATATGCTTATATTTTATTTGCATCTATATTTACGAGAAGTACTGGTGTTTAGTTTTCCGTTCCTGTAATCTTTGTCCAGTTCAGTGCTAACCCTGTAGACTTGGGTAGGACATGGTGCTTCTGTTTCTGATTTTCATAGAGACTTGAGAAGTGCTCTTTGATAGAGGCTTTTCAAATTATTCATCTTATAGCAAAACAAAATAAAACAAAACACCATTTTGGGGGACTGGGAGATATAGCTTAGGGTGTGAAGTGCTTACTGTGTGCATGTGAAGCCTGGGTCCGGACCGTCAGAAGCTATCCAAATGCCCGCTGGCATTAGTGGCTGTAGGTTTTGTAATCTCATCGCGTTAAGAGGCGGAGAGAGGGAATCTTAGAGCTGAGCTAGCCAAAGCTGGCTGACTCTTGGTTTAGATGAGAGACATCAGCCTTGGTTCCACAGACAGACACACATATGTTGGTGTATTTGTTTTATTATTTTGTTGGGTTCTTCTACATCTTCCTTCCTTCCAACTTTTAGTCCACCATAATCCCTCCCAACCCCCAACACTAGGTGGGAAAGAAAGCTTAGAGGGGAAGGGGGCATAGATCTCTTTCAGCTAACAAAATCTACTACTTCTTGCTGATTAAAGGCGTTGGGTTCCTTGAGGCAAGTCCAGTTTTCATTGTCAGGATATCCAGCAGCCCAGCAATAGCAAATGCAGGGGTAGCAGCACCCACCTTCTTTGGAGCACTGGCGCCCCTCTTGGGACTCTGGTATTTATTCTCTTTCCAGAATCCTCAGAGTTAGACTGCCTGCAGCAGGCAAAAATCATGGCCCTTTTAGAGTACAAGACAATCATAGTTGGCAGCTGTGGACAGACTGAAGCAGCACATATCCCCCACCTGGGATTAAACCAAAACAATAGAACTGGGTTTTTAAAGAAACCAAAACTCGCACCACATACACACACTCACTCACTAACTAATGCGCACGCATACATGCACGCACATGTTTTTGTTTCGTTGAACTTTCTGGGCTGATTTTTGGTTCCCAGTGTTGTGGATTCTGGTGCCTTTTGCCTCTCTGTTCCTTTGCATTTAGTTTGCTCTCCTTGTTCTTTTAAGATAGTTTTGCTGGCCTGGAATTAAGGTCTTGTTTCAGCCTCCAGAGTGCCCAGGCTACAGGAGTGCACTACTACGTGTATTAAGGTCTTTTCACCCCCAGTGTGTCTGTCCTACTGATGTTCCCTTGAGCTTGAGAAAGCTCCGCTGTGACTGGGTGGAGCTTCTGCAGTCAGTGAGCTGCAGCTGGGCCCGTCTGCTGGTAGAAGTGAGTTTCTGGCTGCAGTGCTGTGAGGCATGGGTTTGTCTCTTCTCTACATAGCTCCGTTGGTTCTTCTTCGGGTGCAAGGGCATTGGAGATGATGATGTCTTAGAGGAGTGGGATCCCTGCACTATGGAAGGCTTTCTTTTGGGAGGCCGTGTCTTGCTCTGAATTCAGCTCCAGCTCCCTGCCAGCATGATTTATCTTAAACAAATGTGTCTTTAGAGCTAGACACCAAGTCTTGCTTATCATCTACTCTGATCATCGTATCTATCTACCTGTCCATCTATCAATTCATCCATCCATCCATCTGTCTGTTATTGGTGCTGGACCAAAGTTCATAAACTCAGGGAGGCTAAGTTCACATAGGTCAAGTGTTCCACCTGCTGAGCCATATCTCCAACCTGGATCTCTAGGTCCTTCAAGCCTGAAGTTACTTCTGAGATCATTGGTTATTTTGTATCACGTTTGTGCCTTCTGTTGTCTTGTTAACCGGTTTCTTCACCCTCAACCCTTGGTCTTCTGTATTTAGGTGTAAGTCTGTATCATTTTGGCCTCAGATAAAACAGAAACAAATTAAATCAAACGATACATAAAAGAACTACTTACCACAACCATGTGGGAGTTACTCTGGGGATGCAGGTGTGGGTCTTTATTGAAATGCATTTAAAGTAATTCACCACAGGGGCAGACTAAGCAAGAAAAACCACAGTTATCCCAACACACTCAGAAAAAGCATCTGACAAAATCCACCACGGGAAAAACTCATTCTAGAAACTGAAGAAAGAGTCCGCCACCTATATAGGGCAAAACGTGGACACCAGCAGCATCAGACTTGAGTGAGTAGGGCCGTGTAGAAAGGCAGGCTTCAGGAACCACAGAGCGGCTGCTCATGAGGTTGCATTATTGTCTAGCATGTTTGTACATTCTGTTGCCGTGTTCAGGGCTCCTTCAGCTCCACCCTCTCGGTGTTCGTGTGTGTCCTTTGCTTTTCCCATGAGGTGGCACCTAGCTATCCTAGCACTTTGGCTCCCTCTGCCCCACCTACTTAAGGCTGCTGCATTCTGGAGGAACCCCCCCAGGTCTTGTCTTTTGCTGTCCCGTTGAAGGTTGCACGTTGATACTGCTTTGATGACCAGAGTGGTTTTTGTCTGTGCCTCGCACGCCTAGAGCCTAACTGCTGTTTCACTGTCATGGCTTGGCTCCTTCCTCCTCAGCCCTTGTTCTGGTTTTGGTCTTTTCTTGGTTTTTGCTGCCTTGCTACTTTTCAGGTGGGTTTAGCAGCGCTGTGTTCAGAATCAGGGTGTGTTGAGTGGATGTGAGGGAACTGTGTACGAGCTTTGGCTTACTGTGTAAGGACAAGTTTAATTTGTTCAGGTCTACTTTTCGGTTTTCAGAATTGTAAGAAGTGTCTGCCAGTGTGAATTGCCCAAATCTTGCTAAAAGTCAGTCATTTAGTTATTCTTCTGGCCTCTCCTTTTTAGCTGTTTCAGAAATGTGATGTCTTCCCCTAAAAGCTTTTAGGAGTGTCTCCTTTCTGCTCCCTTCCTAATGGGCTATTTTTTATGGTATGTTTATTCTGTCTTTTTGGCTGGGTGGTGTTGGCATAATGCCTTTAGTCCTAGCACTTAGAAGGCAGTGGCAGGTGGATCTCAGAGAGTTGAAGGCCAGCCTGGTCTACAGAGTGAGTTCCAGGACAGCCAAGGCTACACAGAGAAACCCTGTCTCCAAAATCAAACAAAACCAAACCAACAAAGAATGTTTTTTATGGTAGTGGTGCTTTTTGTGTGTTTGTTGTTTTGGCTTTAATTGTTTCTCTTTTAAGGAATTGTTAAGTTCTAAGATGCCTGTTAGAAAAGCAGCTACAGGGCTGGAGAGGTGGCTCAGAGGTGAAGAGCCTTTATTGCTGCAGTGAGGACCCAGGTTCTGTCCTCAGCATCCACACAGCGGCTCACAACCTCCAGTTCCAGGGCATCTGATACCCTTTTTTTGTGGCATCCAAGACAACAGGTACCCATGTGCACACATGCCCAGTTTCTTTAGTGTTCACACCTTAGGAATGGGTGATAATTTCTAATGCTGGAAGCAGAGAGGATGGAGTTCTGTGGTTTGATGTTGTTACCAGTGGAGTTATTTTCTAAAATTATCTTTAGATGATTCACTGTTAATGTATCAAATGAAAATGTTGCTGAATTCATTAATTAGCTCTGTAGGTTTTTCATGGGCTCTCTGGGATTTCCTTCACAGGGGACCCTGTCCCCTGTCAGTGGACATAATCTTACTTCTCTCTTTCCCATCTTGAAGTCACCGTGCTCTTTGTCTCTCTCCTGCCACGATGCCTTCCCGAGGCTCTCAGCACCGTGCTGAGTAGCAGTGGGGCCTTATCTTGTTGTTCATCTTTGCTTGAAGACTGTCTTCCTGGAGTTTGATGTCAGCTCGGGTTTGCCCCGGTGTCCTTTGTCACATTGAGCTAAAGTCTTACAGGTTGTGTCTGTTGCTTTCTAATCAGAGGGCCCTGTGCCTGTCAGGATCTTCTCTTCAGTAGTAGAGATGGTCATAGGATTTCGAGCACTTGCTAGTGTTGCTTCTGTCAATGTGGCTCATCGCCTTGATTGGTGGGCGTTGCCTTTGGCTTGTGTGTAAGGTACGTATAAACCTAGTTGGTCTTTGTACTTTTAGATCTTGATATTTGTTAAATGATTCTGTCTGTCTTAGGGCTTCTATTGCAGTGAAGAGACACCATGACCAAGGCAACTCTTAAAAGGCAAACATTTATTTGGGGCTGGCTTATACTTTTAGAGGTTCAGTCTATTATCAACATGTCCGGAAGCATGGCATCCTGCAGGCAGGCAAGGTGCTGGAGAGTTTTACATCTTTTGCACTGGGCAGAGCTTGAGCATAGGCCCTCAAAACCCACCTCCACAGTGACACACACTTCCTCCAACAAGGTCACACCCACTCCAACAAGGCCACACCCACTCATGGTGCCACTTCTCATGAGCCAAGGCTATTCACACTAACACACTGTCAGAGTTTTTGGAAAACTGTGTGAAGGTACATTTTAAGGTCTTTGTCCCACCAGAAGTGTCTCTTACACTGCTAGTTGCTAAAGCCAGAAACCCAGTAGATACTGCTAGCCCTGCCTTCCAGGGTAACCAGCCCTCAATCAGGTTTGCATTCCCACATCTCGAATAAGTCTTGAATCTTTTCAGTTCCCTTGGTTTGTACTGGTGTCAGCCTCCAGATGGGCAGCCCTGCCCCGGGATCACATGAGTATGTGCATTGTGTAGAACCAGTTTCTGTTAGCTGCTACTCCTTGTTCTTAGGCTAAAGAGAACTTTGATCTTGGCCTGCAGCCGTTTTTTGACCTGTGCTGACTTCTTTACTTGGTTGACCGCTTGCTCTTCTCACCCCTCCCATCATGCACTCTCCGTGGCTGCTTTGTGCTTCCTTCTGTGTGTCCTCTGCCCCGAATTCAGTCTCTCTATTATTCATTTTTCATGTATGTCAAAATATCTGTATTGTACAGAGATAATGTAAATAAGGAAGGAGTTGTTTTTGGGCTAGTGGCTTCAGAAGGTTCATTCCTTGGTGGTTTGAGCCCACCATGCATTTCGGCAGAACACCTTACTGGTAGGAATGTACCGTGGAGGAAGCTGTTTCTCCTCCTGGAGGACTGTGAGCTGAGGGAAGGAAGATAGGAAGGGGCCAGGGAAGATATAACCCCACACTCAGTGACCCATTTCCTCCAGCCAGGCCCCCCCCCCCCCCCCGTCTTTGCTACTTTCTCATAATGCCATCACACTAAGACTCTATCGGGGGTGCCTTCATTCCCGTCAGTAATTCATAAACAGGCAGGGGTGGTCACAGCCACCCCTAGAGGTGTCCTTCAGTAGTTCTGGGCATATCTTAATCCAGTCGAGCCTCTTTCCAATGGTTTCCTCTTTCCTACCTGCTCTTCCTTCTGGCTCCTCTCAGCAGTGCCTGGAGGAACCTTTCCTTGACCATCTTCCTTTGCCCCAGGCCATGCCAACCTGACCAGAATCACCAGGTGATTGGTGGGTATTTCAGGTGCCACTGAGCACTGTCGTGTGGGCTCAGCACATCTGGCCCGAGCTGCTAACTTTTCTTGACATGGAAACCGAAGCTTGGATGTAGTGCAGCCACTTAGGTGTGGAGTCAGAGAGCCACCTACACGATAACGGCAAATCCTTAACCTCTGCAGCCTACCTGGGGCCGAATGCTGGCTACCTGTCAGGTTGCTATGGGATCAGTGAGCTAGCATACCCAAGGCTGTAGGCCCTGTTGGACCACAGCCCTCAGTCACTGCAGAAGGCCTTCAAACGGTCACAGCCTCAGGCCCTGCAAGCTTGTCTCCACCCCGAGGGGCATCTGGACTCTGGACGTGTGCATCTTGCTTTGATTTAAGTCAGGAACAGATAAGGCCCACACCCAGTGCTGGAGAGGGCATTTCTGACTCCCAGTGGACGTGTGTGCTTAGGGGGAAGGTCGAGTGCAGGTGGATAGACCCGCAGAGCTAAGAGTTAAGGCCACTGAATTTGGGTATTTTGCAAATAAGGGATTTTACATAAGTGGTGAATCCTGTGCTCGGACCTGCTGCAGCTGGGGTGGCCAGCTTGGTTTAGATGAGTGTTCAACAAGACAGGGAGTGAGCAGGGAGAGCCCGGGTCTCAGGGGAAAGAAAATGAATTTCATTTTATTTGGGCCGAGTCCTCATTGCCTGTAGATCTGACTAGAAGTGTTGATGGGCAGAGGTCAGGAGGAAGCCTGGCATAGAAGTACTAAGACTGGTTCATCAGCAAGGAGCAAGGAGCTACCTGCAGCTGCAACAGCGCCAGAAAGCAGGACAGAGGCCTGCATGCACCCAGGCCCTGCTGAGCTGAGCCAGGAGCCAGGGGCAGGTGGGAGAGTGGCTGTCACCAGAAGGACAATGGTGAATGAAGGCGGATCTGCCCGGCTCTCCTGCGGGCTCCCTGGTCTTCTCAGAGATTCAAACCTGGAAAACATTGCAGAGGCCTTTGAACTGAAGGACCCATGACGCTGGCATTCTCCCCTTAAAGTGCAGCGAGAATATTAAGCACCAGTTTAACCTGATAAGTCCTTAGCTACCATATTAAAGAAATAGAAGTACTAGCTTTGAAAAGGAAGCTATAACTGAAAATAAAGTCCCGTCTTTGCCTTGGCTAGGAGGGCAGATCAGCTAGGTGCCATGTCCGTCATTCATCCCCACTCTGCAGTCTGCCTTCTGAGCGCCCCACTAACCCAAGCCTGTGTCCTTCTTCTCCCTCCCTAACCAGGCATTGTGGTGCTCGGGATTAACAGAGCTTATGGGAAAAATGCACTCAGTAAAAATCTCCTCAAGATGGTGAGTGGAAGACTACGCTGTTTGCTTCTAATATTAACACATATTGTTGGTATGATTTTAAAAATGATTTTTCCCCTTTTTTCTTCCCTCTCCCCCCTATCTTGGTTTAGTTATCAAAAGCGGTGGATGCATTAAAGTCAGATAAGAAAGTTCGGACCATTATCATCAGAAGTGAAGTCCCTGGGATATTCTGTGCTGGTAGGTAAAATAATCTCCTGTTGTCTTAAGATTTACTTTCTTCACGTGTGTGTGTGTGTGTGTGTGTGTGTGTGTGTGTGTATGTGTGTGTGTGTATGTGTGTGTCTGCGTGCCGTACGCGTGGGTACCTGTGCCGGTGAGGTGAGCAGGGATGACTGTATCGCTTGGGGATGGAGCCACAGGCATTTGATGGAAGCTGAACTCAGGTCCTTTGGAAGAGCTGCAGGAGAGCTTTCTTCCTGTCACCCTGTGAGCTGGTCCCATGCTTCCTTTGCAGTGCCCCATTCTCCCTTCAGATCTTCTGTGGTTCCATCCCTCTTTGTTTCCTCTTCACAGTTTCATAAGAAAGGAATATTCTTAATCTGTTAGCATTGGAAAGACACTTACAGCGTGTGGATTGTTTCAGAAAACAAAATGCTTGGGACCGTTAAGATAATTATTTGAGGTAAATGAACAGGACCTGGTGAAACTCTAGCGGGGGGAGAAACCAGGTCTCAGGCCACTGTGTTCCCTGTGCCTTTGATTGCTTAGCACCATCTGCCTCATCATGGACTCTTAGGTGCAGGCCTGAGCTCTGAAGGATGGTGTGTGAGTGCCTCTCACACCCTGTGAGTGTGCCCATAAGTGTGCAGTGAGTGTGCCCGTGGGCCGCAGTGGTTTTCACACTAGTGGCATGTTTTCCCAGCATTAAAGATTGTTCTCTTGGGATTGACTTGTTAGGACTCCTGAGCCACGGAGGGGAAGGAATCTGTTTCCCCCGGTAAACAACCTAGGCGATCGATCACTACTGATACGCGGGTAATGAAACGGATTCCCCTAATCATTCAAGGGAACCCCCTCTAGTGTTTTCATGATGGCACAGGTGTCTCTTTACTAACAAGGGTCTGCTCTGCCTGGGCCAGCCTGAGACCACGGGTGTTGACAGTTCTTTTGGAGGCATAGTGACCATGGCTCCTGCCCCTCATGTTCCCCATCCTTACAAGCCTGGCTTCACCCCAAACCCCAGTAGAAGTTTATGGGATTTAGGCACATTCAGTGCAGATGAGTTACATTTTGGCTCTGGTAAGGTTTTACTGCTTCCGTAAAATGTAGCATACCTAAAAAGGTAACATTTTACTGGGTGTGTAATTGAAGAAGGTGGCTACTGCCCTGGCATGTGGGGGGTGGTATTCCCAGTACAGACTTCTGTTCTCTGTCTGCCCAGGCAGGTTGAAGGGATGGTTTAACAAAGCACAACCCTGGGTTTGGCCCTTGGTTCTAGGATCTTTCCCTGTGATTCCCCCCTTCCCCAGAACTCCAGTCTGTGTGGGTGCTGACCGTTGTCTTACACAGCTGCATAGTGTTTGCATCCAATTCTCTCATCTTCCCAGGTACTTTAGGTGGTCTCTGGATCACTTGCATTGCCTGGTAACAATGTTAATGGCTGTGAAAACCATGGCTGCATGGCATTTAGGCAGTGTATACGTGAATTGCCACAGGTATTTCTGTTTTCTTGCTCACTTGAATCGAGGTTTTGAAATTGTGAATGCAGGAGGCTTACAGTGCTCAGAACGCTGTAGCTCCCTGGTTTCTAAGAACTCACACCCAAAATGTTAGGATCCTTTGTGACTTTCAGGACCAGCTACAGACAGTCTGGGATGGAGGGCTATCAGGGACTGCCTCTGAGAACGGTGGGGGTGGGGGTGGGGGTGGGGGTGGGGAGCTGTTTTATCAGAGATTTCGATGTTCCTGAGGCAGAGCACTTCAGGTGAGCGGGCCATCCATCGGTACTGTCTGCCAGTCCTGGCTGGCCTCCTGACTAGCCAACCTTGTCCTTTGTCCTGCATCTCTGTGTGTGATGCTGTTGGGATGAGACTTGAGTGTTTTGGTACAGTCTGCTGTTTCTGTTACAGGCTATGCAAGCCTAGTGCCATGTGCTAGTTGTTACACTCAAGTCAGCCTGGTTAGCACAAGTTAGTCTAGTATCTGCTCTGTGTGCGTGAACACTTTTGCATAGCCAGGGTATTTGTTCACATTTTAATTCATAAGCGGTTTTTGCTTTGTTTTTCCTTTTGTATTCTGTCAAGTACTCAGTGTTTGTACTATAGACAGTTTGGGGGGCAGTTTGTTTATTGTCCTAATCCACAGCCTTTCTCCAAAGGGCATCTTTTTCATAAATGTATTTGAGATAGGCCAGAAGCTCTGCTAGTGTTTGTGTGAAATACAGTTCTGTGTCATAAAGGAAACTCAATTAAGAGGGTACGTAAGCTAATCACAGCCTGTAATGTAAAGTCTTAATTTCGGCCAGGCTGTGGTTGTTAGTTATGCAACACTTTGTGTTCTGGAGTACTGGAGGCGGCAGAGCCTCACAGCTCGGCTCCCATCTGCAAATCCTTGGGGGGTTCTCTGTGCCCCAGAGGCACTGTCTTCCCTCCATGTTCCCCAAAGGTTGTCTTTGTACATCCGTGTTCTACTGATAGCTTGTTCATTTCTGATAACTTGAAGCCTCTGGGGTGGGCTTGCCTCAGGTCTCTGGAGCAGGGGAAGCTGTCTTTGAAAAATCCTGTTTTGTGGTCTCAGAACACAAATCGCAATGGGACTCAGCGTGTGTATTTGCCCCAGCTGGACAGTGCATTCGTTCATAGTGTGTTCTTAGGGGCTGTTGGCTTGGATGACTCTGAGCATCTCAGACCATGCTCCTGTTTACCGACAGTGTTTCTAGCTGTAGTCATCTGTTTATTTTCCCTTCCTTTTCTCCTAAAATATCATGAAAACAGGCAGTTACTACCTGGGTCAGGAAAAGGATTCATTCCTACATAGCATTGGAGCTTAGACCGGGAGGCCTGACTTCCCATTTAAATCTCACGGTAGAATTGAAACTCTATTTTACTTACATTTTAAATCAAAATGTAAACAATAGATTCTGGATCAAAATATTGGAAAAAGTGTACAAAGAGAAGGCTTTCCTCACCCTACATTCCTCTAATAAAGACACTTTATCACGTCTAATTACTAAATACTATTGTATCACTCTACCAAGCACACAGACGTGCAAGAGGATTGACGCGTCAATTAGAATGTTAAGTGGGCACTTAGGGTGAAGGCGGCGCTGAGACGTGGGGTGCTAGCAGCAGAGAGGGGGTGCACGTTGATGTCCCTCCTAGCATCACTCCAGCCCTGTGGACTGTTTACAAGTCAGACCTTGGGTTGGGCATACAGTTTATCCTGAAACTTCTGAAATGGTGATCTCCTTTGCAGAAGCTAACTGGATAGTGCATAGGGTGCCTAAGTGTACTTTCTGAAGTGATAGCTATGGTGGTGACTCAGCTCCTGGGTTAGTCTAAAACCACTGAAGGAAAAGGCTAAGACCAAAACACGGACTTACAGAGTCCGTTATGTAGAGGCCTGTGCGGCGAAGTGCTCCTGTGCTGCAGATGCAGCCCAGGCCCTTTCCCATGTTCAGCAGGGGCCGTACCCCATGTACCCCAGTGTTGTAATGTCAAACCCTCAGGCTTTTGTTTTGTTTTGTTTTTTAACCTTGACTTTTATCCTAAGATCTCAAAGGAGCAACCTCCCTTTCCCCACCCCCACCCCCCAACTGTGTGCTTATTGCCTCAGTGGCTTTGCAGACCAGGATGCATAGTGCGTGGTTCCTTGTAGGTTAAAGCTTCTGGACTCACGGTTGGCCCCTTTGGAATATTGCAGGGGACATTGTGTGCGTGCGTGTGTGTGTGTGTGTGTGTGTGTGTGTGTGTGTGTGTGTATGTGTGGGGGGCGTTATCAGCCCTACATAGCTTTGTCCCCTATGCTTGATAGGAATTGTGTATTTGATTTAAGGTTCACCTCTTTACATATGTATTCGTCCTCTAAAATCTGTTATTTCCCGATGCTTAGGATCTGTTTAGTTTTAGTAATGTCACCTTCGATGGAATGATGGAAAAGCCCTTTAGGTCAGGCTGCTCGGCGTGTAGAAGCTGCCAGCAGCTGGTCCCTGTGGTCAGCTGTTATCTTTGCGTCTCTGTTCTAACACCACGCAGTAAATACGTGGTGGTGTTTTTACCGTAACGTTCTAAAATGAAAACTTAACCAAGCCTCGCTTTTGCCTCATTGCAGTTTCTGGACAAATGACACCCAGTTCTTAGCAGCCGTTGCTCTGCGCAGAGTCTAAATTGAGTGTTTCACTGAATTATGCCAGTGTGGGTTTTTTCCCCCAAAAAGTAAAGGTCGTTTCGCTTCTGCTTTTGAATTCTAGTAAATTGTGTTATGACTAAGGCCTCCTCACTAAAACCGTCAGCACGCGTTGTTAAATGGTGTGTGTTCAGATGTCATGACGGGAATTGAGTGTGGGAGCCTCTGACTAATGAAGAAATCTATTTAAGAGATTGCTTCAGAGCCTCGGGGTTTCGCTCTGATGTGTTATACAAGTCAGTTCTGTAGGAGTGAAGGGGCACAGGGCTATTTTGCTCTTTTGTGTTGCATGCATTGGTTTACATAAAACACTGCTAACTATTTCATTGAGGATATGAACTACTTGGAATGACATTTACCACTTTTAAGTGCATAATTGATGTTTTAACAGATGTTTAAGCCTTGGTATACAGACTGTCCATTTGTATAAATCTTTTTTTTTTCTTACAGTGAAGAACCCTTAAAACCAAAAAAAAAAAAAAAAAAAAAAAAAAAAAGGCTACTTTGTCTCCTCAGACAAAGGTGTTTGGAACCTTGCAGGATAGATTGTAGGTCTTTTGTGTCTGGCCTGTTTGATCTACCATAATGCTTTGCTGTTTGGCCGTGAATTTCCGTGGTTCCATTTTCCTGTGGAGCTGCTGGTTTTCTGCTGAGCACGTGATAGTTTGGTTTTGTGCGGACCACACTTGCATCAGCACCGTTCAGTCACTGTAAGGAAACAACTGAGGTGATGGACTCTGACCGAGGAAAGGCTAATTCATCTGGGTTCAGAGGTGTGGAGGCTCCAGTTCTATGTTTGGTGGCCCCTTGGTCAGGACTATGGTGGCTAAGTGCATCAGGGCTGGGATGACTTGGGACATCTTAGAGGGAAGGTTCACCCTGAAACTATGGTGGTTTCTGAGACGTTCACAGACAAGTCTTTGTGGGCGTGTGTTTTTATTCTCTTGGGTGGGTGAGTGCTCAGGAGTGGAGTTACTAGGTCTTCTACAACCGAGCCAGCCACACACAAGTTCTTAGTTAGATGCCGCAAGACCTCCAAACTAAGAGGCCAAGAGAGAGAATGTGTGTTTGTGTGTGTGTCTATGTGTGCATAGAGAGTGTGAGTGTGTTTATGTGTGCATGAGAGTGTATGTGTGTTTATGTATGCATAGAGAGTGTGTGTGTTTACATGTGTATGAGAGTGTGTGTGTGTGTGTATGAGAGTATGTGTGTTTATGTGTGCATGAGAGAATGTGGGGGTGTGGGGGTGAGAGAGAGAGTGAGTGCGTGAGAGAGAGCGAGAGCGAGAGAGCACAGAGAGAGGAGTGTGCCCTGGTGCTGTGATGCATCCTGCCGCTCATGGCATTATGACTCTAGTCTGCATTTCTCTAATGAGTCTAAACGTCTTGTCCTGTGCCCGTTTGTCACAGTGTCTATGTAGATATATTGTCTCCATTTATGTCCTGCCCTGTTCCAGCCCCCCACCCCCCACTGCCACCTCTTCCCCCTTTCATTCATGGTCTCCTCCTGTCCCGCTTTCTTTGCCTGTTCTCATTCACCCTCTCAGGCATGGTTTCTCTGTGTAGCTCAGGCTAACCTTGAACTTGTGATTCCCTTGCCTCAGCTTCTCAGAGTGCTTGGATTGTAGGTGTGTGTCACCATCCTTGGCTTCCATATTTTTATTGAGTGTCCCCTTACTGAGTAGAGGTCCCTGTCTCTGTTTGAAACAGTGCTCTGCTCTTCTCTGGCATGCTCTGCCACTCAGCCACGTAACTGTTCTTTTTTTGTTGCAGTTTCTTTTCAGCTGAAGGCTGACATCCAGCTTTGTTTCCAATTTGCACCTTTTTGGTGGCCGCTCCAGAGTCACAGCTCACAGAAGCCAGAAGTGACTCCTGACTCCCGGTGCTCTCCTCAGATCTGGGCCTAGGGTGGATCCGCAGTTAAGTTGTGTGTATCTAGTGACGTAGGGTTGAATTGTTAGGGGACAATAAAACACACACAGTCTCTGCTTCGGTTCCCAGTGTGGCGCTCATGAGCACATGGACGCCGTGCCTCACGTTTGCCTGAGAGGTGACCTCCATAGGTCTCTGAATGGATTAGAGGGCCTGACTGGTACCCTAGTCTGCATCTCATAGCAAGTGGATAGGGGCCAGAGGCTGAGTTTAACCATTAAACTATTAAAGGGCCCTCAAGAGATTTCTTCCCTTGGGGCCCAGACATGCTGTCAGGGTAGTGATGGATCTGTGTGTGTCCGTCCCCCCTCCCCCTCTGTGGCCTCTGCTGGCACGTTTCTGAGGCTTGCCTCCACAGTGGTAGAACTGCACATTGCCTGAGTTCCTTGAGTTGTTTTTAGTGAGTGAGTTTGGGCAGGGCTTTGAGGGAAACCCCACATTTATATCATGGTTGGTCAGAAGTATGAATTGTTCTTAGGATTTGTCTTATGATTGACTTTTTTGTTTGTTTGTGTTTTTTTTTTTTTTTTTTTTTTGAGACAGGGTTTCTCTGTGTAGTCCTGACTGTCCTGGAACTCACTCTGTAGACCAGGCTGGCCTCAAACTCAGAAATCCGCCTGCCTCTGCCTCCCAAGTGCTGGGATTAAAGGTGTGCGCCAATTGATTTTTGAGGGGAGGACAGTCTCTGCTAGACAGCCTGTGTGACTTCAGGAGCTCCCCCTGACAGAGTTCAATTGAGTTTTTGGATACTGGCCTGGCCAGCGAGCTAGAGAACTGGTGTGGGTCCCTCTGAGACAGCCGTGCTGACAGTCCACGTGATAGATAGGGTGTAGAGCCCACGGAAGGGCAGGCCTGTGAGGGGCAATCTTGTTTGGTT
Organism: Mus musculus; assembly: GCF_000001635.26. NCBI lineage: Eukaryota > Metazoa > Chordata > Mammalia > Rodentia > Muridae > Mus > Mus musculus. The sequence continues at coordinate 52,912,025 of NC_000079.6, read as the reverse complement.
AAATTGAGGTGTGAAGGCCCACCCTAAAGGAGCGGTCAGCGCCAGCCATCATTCTCTGCTTCCAGCTGTCCGAAGCTTCCCCCAGGACTTCCCTGCCTTACAGAGTGTGCCCTCAAATGAATCACACCAACCTTTCTTCCTCGAGGCATTTTATCATGGCTACAGGAAACAAAGCCAAGTTGCCCCCTGCATCTGCTGTAGGATTTAGAAGCTAGAAAGTCACTTACCATGGAAAAGTGAGGTTGCTTAGGGCAGGGCAGGTGGGAGTGTGACTGAGGGTGCAGAGCCTCCCCTGACTTCTTTGGGCCTGTCACTGTCCTGAGAATGGCCAGGGGTTCTTATCAGAGAGTCCTGGTGCTTAGAGGAGCCCATGGAGGTCTTCCTGTGTAGTGTTGGGGGTTAAGTCCTTGCCCATTGGGGATTGAGCACCCATTCTCCGACCATCATCCCTGCCCACCCAGTGGAGTAGGGTGGGGCTGAAAGTTCTTACCTTCTAATCCTAGCTTTACTCCCTAGTGACCAGTCCAGTGCTGAAGCCGCGCCCTGACCCAGGAGAGTCACGTGACCCACATAACCTCTAGCTTGTTTGGGAAGGGCTGCTTTGAATAACAAAAGGTACTCCAGAGTTCAAAGCTTGGGACTCAGTACCAGAAACCTGGAGTCTAAGCCAGGCACAGCTTTCACTATGCCATAGGCTGTTATTTCTCTTTATTTGACTTATTTGTTGCATATGCATATTGAATTTTTCTAGCAGCCATTTGTTGAAATGACTTTCCTCCCATCGAGTTATTGAGGGACTTTACTAAAATCATTAGATGCTATGTATTGAGTCATTCTCTTTGCTCCATTAATGAACATTGGTTAATACAGCACTATACTGTCTCAGTTACTGTGTTAGATTGGGAACACTGTATTAGTTTATTCTGTTGCTATAACAAAACACCTGAGTTTGTACCCTTTATTTAGTTTTGAAAGCTGAAAGTCTGGGACCTGGCTACACCATCAGGTGTGATCTCTGATGAAGGCTCCTGCTTGCATCACCTGCTAGTGATATCGTAGTGGCCCAAGCACACAGCAGTGACAGGAAACCAGAGAGCTGGTAAAAGCCACCAAGCTTGCCAGTGCATGCCAGCTACTCTCCCTGAAACTTACCTGCTCCATGAGAATTGTTTGCTTTTTAGCACTCCTGCACCCCCAGTGCTCTGTACCTCCTAGGCTCTTCTCACAAATGTCCAGCATCCCCAAGTACTACCACTCGGGGACCCATCACCACCAAGACATGAGCCCCGGGGAGCGGTTAAAACTCCAAAAACACAGCAGTTATTTAGCTGGATTTATTTTCAAGCATCCAGTGGTTCTTGTGGATTTCTGATTTTTATTCCTAGCACAAGGCAGTCCATACAGCTGGTTTCCTTGATGCCCTCACATTTTAGGAAGCACCTCAGATCATGTACTTCAGATAGTCGCAGTATCTGCGAGGGAGCTGTGTTTCCCAGCATCTTTGCCTTCCTGTTTCCAGCATCATGCTCACTTCATGCATGCAGCAAATCGAGTCAACAGTGGCAAGACCTGTCCTGGTCCTTTCTCACCTCCACAGAAGTCACCGCACCAGCACCAGCCGGCTCTCAGCTGACAATGTTAAAGAGAGTTCTCTAGACCTCCATTTCCTAGAGATTAAAATAAAAGCAAAACCACAAAACCCTCATCAGCATGAGTTGAATTTGCAAACTTGTTACAACAGTTATGTGTATATCCTTTCTGCCGGTTAACGTGCTAGGTTACAGATTGTCAGATATTAAAGAACTATTCCCGGACCAAATCTCTTGGTCACAGTGCATTCTTTCTGCATATGAGCAGCCTGTCAGTCTCTGATTTGCTAAAATGAGGCAATCTCCAGTTAGCTCCACCAGGACAGTTGCTCTCTTGAGTGTTTGGGTCATGCTGGGCTCATAAGAACTCTTGACTTCTGGCTTCCTGGAAATGTGTATAGAATTTTTATTAATTCTTAGCGGCTTGGTAAACTTACTGTGGAAGCCAGCTGGCCTCTGGGCTTCCTTAGTGGGAAGGTTTTAACTATGAGTGTAATGTCGTTAGCAGATGCAGCGGCAGGGCATTTATCTGTTTCTTTTGGGACAATTTTGTTAATTTGTGATTTTTTTTTTTTTTATTTTTAAAAGGGAAATCAAGTTTATTAGCATCAAGCTGCTCCCTCCCCCACCTCCACCCCCTCTGCTTTTCGTGTGTGTGGAGTCAGCAGTTAGGAGTGTCCGCATTCGGACAGTTTTGTGTTGTGTTTGCTTTGAGTGTGCAGTGCTGGCTGGTCTATGTCTCAGGACCGTCATGTGCCCTCTTCTCTAGCACCCACCTGCAGCCTCAGCTCTGAGCTCAGCCTTTGTCCTCTCTCTGTTGGTTTCCCACATGGGGTCTTCACCAGCCTTTAACTTTTCATCCTCCTGCCTCAGCTTCCCAAGCGCTGAGATCACAGATGTGTGTCACATGCCCAGCTTTTTAAAATTCTTTATAACTTTTGTCTTTTTTTTCTCTGTCTCTCTTAAAATACAAAATAATCGTTTCACTCGTCCTTTCAAAAGCTAGCTCTTCCTTTCGCCGAGTTGTCTTTCCCTTTCTGTCTCAGTGTGCTTGGGACTCAGTCTTCTGTTTCTCTTAGGCAGAAAGAAGCTCAGATCTTACATTTGATCTTCTTCTCCAGAGTGACCTTTTCACGGTTATGCGCCTGCGCTCTCTTCCGTCGATCCTGCTAGGATTCCCATCGGTTCCAAGGAAGTAATTGATTGGCTGTCATTAACTTCTAACTCTGTTTCCGCCTCAGCAGACCAGCCGGAATACTGTCCTAGATTTTGTACATACCCTTTTCTTAGCACATCGGAGATACCCATTAGTAATGACGCTGCTGGCTCATCTTGCCTTTGGCCTGGCCACTCAGCACTTTCCGCACACAACCCAAGTGATTGATCTCAGAGCACTGCGCCTGCCCAGCATCACCGCTGTCTGGAAGGCTAGCTGAGGGCCCAGACCTGCCGGGCTAGCGACCTGCTGCACTGATATGCACAGGAGGCTTGCCAGATGGAAGCCACAGATCTCATGGTGTGGATGGAGATTTTCCTGCTCTGTTAATTGGGCCTGTGGACGATATAGTGTCCCCTGTTAGGTGGAGGAAGGGGTCTTTGACAACAACAAATGATGCTGGGAGCCAGAAATCAGTCATGCAAGTAGTGGCCTCAAGCCACTTGGAGAGACATGGGCACTTAGCCTACCCTGGTGCCTCCAGAATCACAGGCCTGCCTAGAGAGACTGGGTGTGACCCACTGTGATGGTTTGAATATGCTTGGTCCAAGGAATAACATTATTAGGAGGTGTGGCCTTGTTAGAATAGATGTGTCACTGTGGACGTGGGCTTCAAGACCCTCATCCTAGCTGCCTAGAAGCCAATCTTCTGCCAGCAGCCTTCAGATCAGATGAAGATGTAGAACTCTCCGCTCTTCCATCCCTGTGTCTGCCTGGATGCTGCCGTGCTCCCACCTTGATGATAATGGGCTGAACCTGTAAGCCAGGCACAATTAAGTGTTGTTTTTATGAGTTGCCTTGGTCATGGTGTCTGTTCACAGCAGTCAAACCCTAAGACACTCATCTAGAGATAATGACAGACACGTCTGTAGTTGCTTTCCTAGCAACAGCAGGGCAGCTGACACCAAGCACGTTAGGTTTCATCTGCCCTGGCCACAACCTCTTCTGCCCTGTGCCCTGCCTTTGCCCTCTTCTGTCACCTCTGACAGACAGCCCTTATTCTCTGGCAGACAAAGCTCATTCTCTTCCCAGACTCAGTACACCTATTGCTTGGAGCCAACTTGCCTCAGATCTTCCAGCCTCTGTAACTTTAATTTTTTTCAAATCTTATTTTTAATGATGGCTTTTAAAAACACTTTAACCTCCCTATAGCCCGCCTCCAACAAGTGGTAGTGGAAAAGAAAGGATGGGGGTGGGGGAAGTGGACCTGTTTAGAAAGCAACTCCAGTCTGTGTTGTCTGGAAATCTGGAAATCGGCAGTTCAGTTCACAGGTTAGCAGGCAGTGGCAGCATGGTCCACTTGCAAACACCTCACGGATACACCAGCAATCGAGTTCGGAAGTCAGGTTAGCAACAGCAGTGACACGACCTAGCAGAGATAGCCAGGTCTCAGCCTTGGCTCGAGTCAGCAGGAGGGACCTTGCGGGTGGGGGGGAAACCAAGAGAAGTTCTCAGCCTCTCTCAGGGAAGCGAAGATATGAGAGCCACAAACATCACGCAGCTAGCTGGACCAGCAAGCCAAGCTCTGTCTCCATCGTTCCGTGGAGTCCTATTTATACCCTCCCAACATCGCATGTTTACCACGTGCCTTGCCTCGGCAAGCTCATCCTATCAGCCCGAGTCCTCGGAAGCTGCAACAAACTACAGCACACCACCGGAAGTTTTTTTGTGCGTTTCTCTCTATGGAGTCCCGACAAATGCAGCTCAACTACACAGTGTAAGGTGGACCAATACACGCATGTCATTAGCAAAGAATCCTTATCACGTGTCCTTTCACGAGCTTGCTTCAGCAGAGCATCCCCTCTCCTGTGTCTGCTTCAGCGAAACATTCCTCCTTCACCAGGCTGCCTTAGCCTTTCACCTGTGACCACTTTGACGGAAGGTTCCTTCACGTGTCTGCCCCAGCTAAACACCATCCAACCGACTTTCCAAAGAACCCTTAAGTTTCCACTTTGGTCCTCAGAGGTGGTCCCCATTCACCTAACTATCCATTTTACTTCTGTAAAAGTCCACCGATGCTGGAGAGCTGGCTCAGAAGTTAAGAACACTTACTGCAGGTTGCAGAGGACCCGAGTTTGGTTCCCAGCACTCACGGCAGCCTGTAGTTCTTGGAAGCACACATTTACCTCACGTGTACCTACCATAGTTGACAATAATAAAAACCAGTCCATCTTTCTGTTTGAGGCTGCTCTCTCACTGAAGCTGGAGCGTATTCATTCGGCTAAGGTGGTCGGCTGCTGAGCTTCAGGGATTCTCCTGGTGCTCCCCATTATGGAAGTGTGCTCCCAACTCAGACCCTCGTGCTTGCATAGCAGCTGCCCACCCAGCCGCACATCTTTCTCACTCACAGTTTATTAGTAGCTTGTTTGTAACATGGCGGATGTAGCACTGAGAGGCCATACTATTGAGATATACAGGTCCCTAAAGGCACTGTTTTGAAAGGTGTGTAGGATATTTTCCCTCCAGTGTGCTTTTGTTGCATCCCAGATTTAGGTTCCCTTCATTGTATCTTATCTTGACTATATAAATGTCGACATGGTTTCAGAAGTTAGAACTGCAGAGGCGACACCTTAGGAAAGCCCGTGCCCTCACCACTGTACCCTTGCTTACGTCAGGCGGTAGTATACTCGGGAAACCGTTCCATGTGAGTTCCCAGAACCGTGAAGGTGACCGCCATGAAAATGGGGTAAGTGGGACTCTCTGGAGGAGCCCTGGTCAGCGTGCATGTGGGTGGAGTCCTTTACCCTATGAGGACAGCAGGGGTCTGGTGCCGGGCAGGAGCAGAAGTTGAGAAAAAGCCTGAGGAAAACTGGAGTGAGTCCTGGTGGAATCCTGCACCACAGCTGCCCTGTGCTAGCCAGGTTTTTTAATTGGAAATTTTATGCTTAATTAGCATCCAAGGGGTGTTTGTCCTGGAGGAGATTCAGGCAGCTTTTCCACTACAAGCAATGCTGGGGGCCTGGTAAGCCACCAAGCTCTGCTCTTCCAGAGAGCCTCTCTCCTCCTTAGCATCACCTACCCATTCGCTCTCCATTCAGAGTGTCTAGAAATTTCCTGTGATAACTAGCCTGGTCTATAGGCCCCCACTGATTAAGGTCACGTTCCCACCCCACCCCTTTTGTGAGCATTATGATAGTTTATGTAGCAAAAAGTTGCCTATAAAAATGCATATGAGTGAGACATCATAGTAAAGCAGGCCCTTTGGGGAGCAGACCCGGGCCTCTCTGCTCAGAGGCCATCATCCTTAGCACTTGTAACACTTGCTGATCCTGGGGGATCAGGATTTGTTTAGCTCAGTGGCTAGCAAGTGCAAGGCCCTGGGTTGGAGCCCAGCTGCAAGGGAAAAAAAAAAAAAAGGGTAGCATTTGCTGTCTCCTCCTGTGGCCACTGGCCCTGGGTTTTCTGTGGCTCACTAGTGTCGTCTCCCCACCCCCCGCTGTTTCCAAGATGGCTAAAGGGTTAAAGTCCCTCAGGGTTCTTGGCGATCGGATACCAACATTTAATTTCAGCGACCACCTCTTGTCTGAAAATGACTTTAGCCTTTAAGAGTGGTGGCCCTCGCTCATGGCAGCTCCTGGGCAGGCTCCGGGTGAGGCCGTGGAGGAGCGGCAGCCATGAGCACAGACTGTGTTGCATAAGGTCACGTGCCCAGAGTGGAGAAGCACTCGAGTAGAAGCAGGTTATCATGGTTTGATTCTCCTCTGGATGGCGAGGAGCTTGCAGTATCCTGCAGCAGCAGAAGGCTCACAGGTGATCCCATCGCCAGAAGCCAGTGTCTTCTGAGCCCGTCTGAAAAGCCTTCGCAGTCATCAGATGCTTCCGTGGTCCTAGGCCTCCCGCTTGCGTATGGCTTTGATGATGGAATATTTTTGCCCTATTGTAGGCTGGAGCCTTGAACTGAGCTGGACTAACTAACCAGAGCCTACCCAGAGGGGTCTGGGGTTTGGGGCGTCAGGTTCACATTTGTGGACAGGAGCTAGTAAAGAACAAAAGTAAGGAAATGGGGGTGGGAGGGAGAGGGGGGATGCCGTGGGAAGAAGACGGCTTGCAAGTTCCTACTGGAAACTAAGGGCTTCAGGGCCCAGTGTGAGGGCCGGGCATGGCAGGCTTGGTGGATGGAGTGCTTGGTTGTCAGGCACAGAGCTTTGCTTTCACACTTGTGGTGTGTTCCTATAAGCCCAGGGCTTGGGAGGTGGAGATAGGACCCAGCATATCAGAGGCCAGCCTGGGCTAAACGCCACACTGTCTCAAAAACTCAGAAGGAAGCCTGTGCCTTGGGTCTGAAGCTCGTGCAATGTTGCGAAGGGGCCTGGGGACTCTGCGAAGTTTCTGAGCCCCACAAATGTGGTTTTCTCCCTTAGTCTCAAGAGCCTCCCCTCCCTCCAGGAGGAGCTATTTCAACTGTGTTCTTTCCAGAACTTCCTGGGTCTCTCAGTAGGGTACAGGGTTGAGGCGTTCCTTTCTGCGTTTCCTCTCTTGCACAGAGGATGCTCAGTCCCAATCTGTCCTTCACTGCAGGGAAAAGGAAAGGCCTTGACTTCCCTTGCAGAGGGGCCTATAGAGGGATGGCACCGGACAGACACTTCATCGGGATCCTTATCAGTGATTTCTAGGTTGTTGTTGTTGTTGGTTTTTTTTTTTTTTTTCTCAGCACCACTTGCAGGCTGTTGAGTGAAGTGGATGCCGGCTGTCAGCTCTTTCTTGATTGCTGTGTGATTATCACCCCCCCCCCCCCCAGCAGTCAGTTGAGTGACCCTGCTGTCACAAAGCTCCTTCCTGCTCACTGTGGAATGTTTTTCTCAGCATGAGTCAAATTGAAAGCAAACCCTGCACCATCCTAGTGAGAAATGGTTTCCATACAAGGATACATGAGCTAGTGAGACTGCGGAAGACGGGAATCATGGGAAGATGGGAGACGGCCCAGAACGAGATACATTTAAAACATAATTTTACACTCAGTCCTGACTAGTGGTTAGGTCTGTTGTTTATGTATGATGTGGTCAGCTGTACTAATAGTGCTGGTAATGAAATTCAGTCGGGAACAACTCATCTTATTTAAAGCTACAGTGAATTTAATAACACTTTAGTACATGTTCACTGGAAAAAAAAATGTGAGCGGTTATGAGTGAAGGTTTCCAAGCACGAAGCCTGATCATGTGGTTTTAAGCTGCTATGGTGTGACCGTGCTCTGTGGGGGAACCCAGGCTGGTGGCAGCTCTGCAGGGGGACTTTTCCAGGATCTTTCTCTCCAGTCTGTGAGTGAGCCTGAGGGCAGGCTCTTAGCCGAGGGGCCCTGCATTACCCTCGCACTTCCTGCAGGGACAGCGGGCACCACATCGCAGCAGGCCTCTGTCATCTCATTGCTTTCCGCCCTTTTTCCCTCTGCTTCTTGGTACAGGAAATAGATGGATCAGTGACTGAGAGAGCGTGGTTAAAAGTTGATGCGATGGATCTTTGTCACCTTTCTCCTGACGTAGTTCCCTGATGTATTTTGGGCCTTTCCTTACTATGTGAATCAGCAAGTTCAAGTTGTGTGGACTTCTGAAAGTGTGTGTGTGGGGGGTGGGGGGAGAGAACTGATACGTATGTGCCATGGTGTGTGTGGAGGTCAAAGAACAACTCCTAGAAGTCAGTTCTCTGCTTCCACGTGGGGCCTAGGGTGGAACTTGGCTTGTCACTCTTGCCCAGCAAGCGAGTTTCATTGTGTCACAGAGTGTGAGAACGTGTGTGCTTTTTACCCTTTACTTTAGCCATTCTTTGCCCTTACCTATTTTTTAAGGTGCCACCTTGAAAGCAATGTAAAGTTAGATTGTGTGTGCACACTCGGAAATTGAAGGTGAAGTTTGCCGTTGGTGACGCTGCTGGCGACGTTGCTGGCATGGCCACACAAGCTTCAGGACTTAGTTATGAAGGCAGTAGCAAGGCCTGAAGAGACGCCCGTTTGGGAAGACTGCTGTGGGTGAATGCTGTCAAGAGAACCCTTCAGGCAGGCCTCAGTGAATGAGGAGAACTTCAGGGTGTCTTTAAGAATGGAGACCGTTAAGGGCATCGTCACAAACTGCAGGCTAGCCTGGTCTACACAGAGCGAGTTCCTGGCCAGCCAGTGCTACACTCCAAGACGCTTTCTCTAAAAAAAGAAACCCTGACCATGAGCGGTTGCTGTTTTGATGAGGTTGCAGCCATAGGTGCTCAGCAAGGTGGAAGGTGGGAGGAGTCCTCCATGCTGAGGGTTCAGGTGGGCTTGAGCAGTCATAATTTAATGTCAGGTGGGGCCACAGGAGGGGACAGGGTCGCAGGGTGGGATTAGCTAGTGTAGATGAGAGTCTGCAGGTGAGCAGTCTCAGGCTGTGCGTATTCAGGGAGAGGCTGTAAGTGTTAGGCTTTGCTGCACTGGTCAGTTGTTGCCATTGCACATGAGCCTCGTCCAGTGGGTGGGTCCAAGGCCACAGCATGTCAACAAAGCACTCACGCAGGGCTCCTTCCACTCTCTGTATTGAGACTCGATGCCCTTGCTCGCTTGCTTGCTTAATGACCTGCTGCAGAGTTGACCGTATCTTTTTTTTATATACCAGGAAATTAAAACCACCCAAGTAGTTTGCTTTGCATGCCAGCCACTCCACTAAAGTAGTCTGGCAAAGAACCCACAGTGTCTTGAGGTAGAACGGTGGCCGTTGCCTTAGCCAGCCTCTGTCACTGTAATATTGTTATTGATTATCCTGAGATAATCAATTTGTGACGAGAAAGAATTGTTCTGGCCCAGAGTTTTGGAAGTTTTCAACACATGACTGGTTGGCCCAGTTGGGTTGGGTGGGTGGCAGGCAGCAGGAACACGTGGGCAGAGCTTAAAGTTACTTCTCAGGAAGGAGAGGAGGGTCCTTCAAGGATTTCCTTTCAATGACTTGAAGACTTCCTGAGAGGTTCCTGTGGCACTGTCCTGGGGATGAAGCCTTATAGTGTGTATCCCTGGAAAACCCTACAAGAGGAAGTAGGTGTTAATCCTCTCACCCCTAAGGCACTGCTCTTAGGTGGTATTCTTAGTAATGAACTTGAGTTCATAACCCATCCTGTAGTAATGGTGTGTTTCAGAACATCGTCTCATGCTTGATAAATGTGTATAGTTTTATCAATCTGAGATAAATTAGTTAACGCTACAAACAAGAATGCAGTTTAAGGTATAAAGCAGGCACAGGGGTTATGTGGGGTTGGAGCTTCGTCTGCGACTGTACCGTGAGGATGGGTGTGTGCTCCAGTCAGGGCTGCCTCAACCATTGCAGTGCTCACGTTGGGCAGCATGTGCTCAGGGTTGGTCCTGAAACATCTTTGGATGCCTGACAAATCTTCATAATAAATTTTTCCATAAAGAATTACAATGTAATGAGGAAGGAAGATGTTACCCAGGTATTAAGCCGGGTAAGTTAGTTCATATGGTTGTTAAAGGAAGGGTGGGTGACCCAGCTCAGACATGAGGTGTTCCTTGGCTCTTTTTGCTGGTTTATGATTCTTCAGTTGCTGGAGTTTTGCTTGTTGCAAGTCTTTGTTTTGCAGCTTCCGCAGTCTTCCCAGAAATGAAGATTGTAAGGGGCCAGCTCTGGTTTGTGCTTGGCCAGAGGGAATGCTGTGTTTGCTTTGATCTTTGGTCCAGACCACTACGACTTTCTCTGGATGTTCAGTAAAGCATTTTGCTTTTCGGTGTCTCAAGTTACTTAGCCTTTGCACCGAGAGCTTGGGCTGACTGATGCAGAAGTCCGGCTTCCCGCCCGTCTTGGCGTTCAGTATGGCTTTCCCACTAATGTTAATCATTTCTGGTCTTTTTAAAATGTCTAATTTTATTTTATGAGTGTTTTGTTTCAACCTGCACGTATGTATGTGTACTGCAAGCATGCCTGGTGCCCACAGAGGTGGGAGATAACATTGGATTTCATGGACCTAGAGTTACGAGCCAGTGGTTGTGAGCCAGCGTTTAAGTATTGGGACCCAAGTCCGGGTCCTCAGGAGAGTAGTAAGTGCTCTTAACCATTGAGTTGTCTCTCCAGCCTGACTTTTGGTTTAAATTTGGGAGATTTGTGTCTCATCTCTTTGCTAGAACATTTAGAGGTTCCAGTATACCTATTAATTGATCTCTTCTCCAAATTGCATCTAGGTAAGTTCTCTGTCTTACCTGAGCATGATTGGTGATAGCCCAAAGGGGACAACCTTCAGTGTCATTCCTTAGCCAGTGTCCACCTTACTTTTTGAGACAGGGTCTCTCCCTCGCCGGAACTGACACTAGTAGACTCAACTGGCCTGTGAGCCCCAGGGAGCTGCCTGTCTGCCTGCTGCAGTGGGCTCATAACCACACACACACCACTTACAAAAACAAAAACATGGGTCCTGCGCTCAAACTCGCGTTTTCAAGCTCGCAGCAAGCACTGTACTGACTGAGCTGTCTCCCTGGCCTTTGCTTTTTTCAGACTGTGTTTGGGTGTAGGTAACGGTGCGACCAAAGCTCTGCATTAGGAGGGGCGGCTAGTGGGATTGTTGTACCGTGTGATGTTTCTCACGAGCCCCTTCCGTACGTTTCCACATGGGTGTGTTAGTGTACATCTTCACTGATAAAGTTCAAGGGCTCCCCCTTCTCTACAACCCCCTTGCTCATTTGTTGTGAGGCAGGGTCTTGCCATGCTACCCAGCCTAGCCTTGAACTCCCGATCCCCCTGCTTTAGAGTGCATTTAGTCTACAGTCTGGCATTCATTGTCTTTTCTGAGGTGATGTTGGTGATCTCATGTTGTTGGCTACTTGTATATTGTCCTTTACCCTCCCCTCCCCCAACAGCAACAGCAACAGCAGCAGCCTGAGGTGACTCAGTGGGTGACTTGCATGCTGCACAAGCATAAAGGCTTACACTTGGATGAGTGTGGAGATGCGTTGCAATTGTGGAGGCAGGAGGATGCCCAGAGCTCACTGCCACCCAGTCTATCCCATCAGTGAGTTCCAGGTTAGGTGAGAGACACTATCACACAACAGAAGACAGGATACACCAGGGAAGGCACCCATGGTCAGTTTCTGACCTCCGCTCGTGCATGCGCAGGTGCACTGCCCACACTGTACATCCATGGTCAGTCTCTGACCTCCGCGCGTGCATGCGCAGGTGCACCGCCCACACTGTACATCCATGGTCAGTCTCTGACCTCTGCACGTGCATGCTCGGGTGCATCTCTCACATGGTACACACTCATCGTTCCTCTGCTTCTGCCCCCATACACACATCAGAAAGACAACAAGAACTCTCCGTCCCCATCCTGTGGCAGCCAGCTGTTCTCTTGCTGTTGGGTTGGGCCTCTTGTGTGCTCTAGGCTGTGGGGCAGGTGTGGCCAACTGGCACATGCTTTCTTCCATTCTACAGGCTGTCTCTTTGCTCTGCTGACAGCTGTCTTTGCTGCCCAGAGTTCTTCAGTTGGATGTCATCCTATGTGCTTCCTTTTGCTTTGTAACTGGTTGCCAAGCTGAGTATCATTCCGTAACTATATTTTTCCTTCAGCAGATTCATTTGCATTTATACTCCTGATTGTTTTATTTAAGTCCCTTTAGGAAGAGCACGTCCTAGCTCTGTTGCCATCTGTTGGTGCTGTTTAACTGTTTCCGGTTTCTCAGTGTCCTTTGGCTGTACTGTGTACTGTTGTCTGTGCTTTCGACGGACGGACGGTCTGCCTGAGATCTCGGTGGCATGTGCCCGAGAGCCACTGGATTAAGAGGCCTGTGCTGGGCTGATTCTAATTCTCCTCCCTAGGGAAGGTGTGTGTGTGTGTGTGTGTGTGCGTGTGTGCGTGCGCGCTTAGCATCCCCTGGGCACTGTACATAGTCATATTCTACAGTGAATAAGGAGAGAGGGACAGCCACCTCTGTGCCCCTGTGCTTAGTTTGTTGTTTCAATGGGACAGCTTTTGGTGAAACCCTGTCTTGAACTCAGAGCGAAATGACCCTTTAAGGAACTCAAATATGTTTTTCTCTGCTCTAAACCTAGTGTTGTGTGATAAAGTCATAATTGCGACCTCATCCCTTGCCTTTAAACCAGCGCTTCTCAGGTTGGATTTGCAGTCACCGTGGTGACTTTGTTGTAGTTGGCCTTTTTCATTGCTTTGGCCGTTACACCCTCAAGCCCAGAGCAGAGGCAGGAAGATCGCCATGGCTCCCGCAGGATGCAGGCGATGGCACTAGTCTGAATCTGTCTGTGACAGTGTTGTTGTGTTTGTAACTTTTTAGTGAATAGATGAGTCTGTGAAAGGCTTCTTGACTTGAATTCTTATAGAGCAACAGTGGTCAGTGGGTATGACATGAAGGGGTGCTGGGGAGCGAAAGCTGCAGGATGCTGCTGTGGACCACGTGATCTCTCCCACGGTCACCAATGCAGCGTATAAATTCCATGGGCCTTCACATGGAAACACATACTTTTTTGCTCTCCAGTTGCCCTTTTGTTACAATCTCATCTGAATACGATGTCTTGTAGGTGCTGACCTTAAGGAACGAGCCAAGATGCATTCCAGTGAAGTTGGTCCCTTTGTCTCCAAGATCCGATCGGTGATCAATGACATTGGTAAGCACAGCTATGCTGAGGGTGGGCTTTACGTCACGGTTGTCTCTCCCCACGAGGTGGTCAAATTCATAGCTAATTCATCATGAACTGTGGTTGCTTGAGCACTTAAAAGTATTTCACTTGGAAAGACACGTGAAATATGTCAGGTAGGATGGCTCGGTTGGTGAAGTGGCATGCAAGGATGTGGACTTGAGTTTGATCCCCGGAACATGTGTGAGAAGCTGGCTGCAGTGGTGGTGCGCACACACTTGTGATTGCAGCCCCAGGGAGCTGGGAGCGGCCAGCCCAGACTAATCGGCAGCTCCAGGCTCAGTCACAGACTTACTCAGAGAGTAAGGGGGAGAGCAATTGAGGAAGATACCTTGCCATTAATCTCTGGCCTCCACACACGTGTGCACACATGAACACCTGCACACATGTGTATACACACACACACACACTCTTCCTCTTTTCTCTCCTCTCTTTTAAAATTCTTGACAAGTAGATTATTAATCAAGAGTTAGACCTGTATGTCGACACACAGAGGCTGGATGAGGCAGGAGGATTGCAGGTGGGGCAGCCCAGGTTACAGAGTGAAGTTGAGGCCAGCCCACCAAACCTCTCCTTCAGAAAATTAAAACCTAATAACCGAAGGAGGACGGGCAGTGTGCCAGCATGGCGCCAGTCAGCATTGTAAGAAAACGAGCACTGTCAGTTACTGCTCCTACCACTGGTGTCTCCATGGGCAGTAAGATGATCCACACTGACAAGTCTGACAGTGTTAGCAAGTCGTGTGTCCCTTACTTTGCTGTGAATCCAAAAGGACAAAAGGTGATAAGTAATTTTTAACTTTAGGGATCCAAACAGCCTGGCTTTGGGGTTTGATTTAACAGACTCATGCCTAAACCAGAAAGTATGCATTATTCTTACAGAGTCTTTGTAAAAATGTGCTGAGCCAGAATCTAAAGTTGGTTAAATTTTCACAAAATTGATACACAGAGACATTGTTCTTGGTTCACAGTACAGGTAAGCTAGAAACAGGATACACAGAGCCTCAAGAATCACGGACTTCCAGGCTGAAAAGGAACTGGGAGGGGTCGTGAATCACAGGAGAAGCTGGGAGAGTTACCCGAGACTGTATGTCCAATTTCATGAGACTTGTCAAACACTTGAGGGACATTCTCAACCTTAAGTTCATGTCGGCAAGAGAAACCCCCACTAATGATAGATAGATAGATAGATAGATTGATAGATAGATAGGTAGGTAGATAGATAGGTAGATAGATGATAGATAGATAGATAGATAGATAGATAGATAGATAGATAGATAGATGATAGATAGATAGCCAGGCATTCGCAGTGGCTAAGAACCCCGGGACGTTTTAGGAAAGCAGTTATACAAGAACTGGAAGCGAGTGACATACAAGAAGAGTGACAGTCTAAGCCAAGCCACACCTCACAAGTGTGGAATTTAAGGGTGGTTTCCATTGGGAAAACTAATATAAAGGCAATTAAAATAAAGTCCTATGTTTACATAGTGTAGTGAAGAAAGCCTCTGAGAGGTGTCAGCACGTCTTCATGGAAAGGCCGAGCGAACGGGAGTGGGAGGAGGCGCCTCCAGCCACAGCCAGTGCCTATCTCTTCATGGTGAACCTTTGAAGCTGTCTCCTGAGCCCAGAAGCAAGTCGGGAGAGGCCTGTGGCAGCCTCCCTCTGCATCTTTCTGGAGTCTACCCCCTGGAAAAGGAGGGGACAAAAACAAAGACGGAAAAGAACAAAGCAAAACACCAAGAGATCAGCTTGGTTAACTAGCAGAACATTGTGGTAAGATGGCAGGGCTTGAGACTTGTGTTCCAAATGGCAACCATAGGCCGAAGCCATCACAAAAAGATACTTTTGGCCCTGGAAGTAATAGTGTATCTAGGAGCACAGGAACCATGCAGAGGTGAAACAGCCTTGTAAGATAGGGGAGTGTGTATTCCCTTTAGGGTTCAGTTTCAAGAGGTGCTTCTCATGAATCTGTGTGAGGGACACACAGCCAGAGCCAGAGTCACCAACAGAAAGAGGACAAGAAGCCTTGCTGCAGCCACGGTGCAGGCTTTATTTAACGAGACACAACTAAAGCACTGGGCTGCTTGCCTAGGCCGTACCTGTGGCCATGTCTGTCTGGCCCACAGGACATGTTGGGGAATGGGAAAGAAAAGATGAATAAGTTCTGTCAACATTAAATGAAGACCACCGGAGGATGTGTCTGTGAACACGCAGAGGCTTGACAGCTGAGCTGCAGCCTGGAAGCCCTCGGGAGGACTCTCCAGGAAGTAGATGCAAAGCCCACCCCCTAACTAAGAAGCTGTTCACTGTCGATACCTGATGGGAAAGAAGAAATCAGTTTCCTATAGCAGAGTGTCACTGGGCACACCGGACACACACCAGGGCAGGCCCCATGCCCAGGAACAGCTGGCCAACACAAAATGAACTTAATGGTTGGTCAGTCGGTGAGTTGGTCTATCTGTCTGTCTATCATTTTTATGTGAACTTTTTGTTTTGTTTTGCATCTTTTGACTTACTGGGTCTTTTGGGGGGGGTGCTGAAGGAGGGAGGGAATGGGTTAGAGAGAGAGAGAGAGAGAGAGAGAATGAAATTGGGTGGATAGGGAGGTGGGCAAGATCTAGGAATTGATGGGCAGGAAAACATAATCAAAATGTATTGTGTGAAAAAAAGAATTTAAATAAAAAAAAGTCCCTCACACTCTTGGGTAGTGGTGTTTAGTCTTTCTGATGCAGCGACCCTTTAACACAGTTCCTCATGTCGTGGTGACTTCAACCATAAAATTATTTTTGTTGCTACTTTGTAACTGTAATTTTGCTGTTGTTATGAATGATAAGTATCTGAGTTTTGTGACCTTTGGTGACCCCTGTGTAAGGGTCATGGCCCACAGGTTGAGAATTACTGCTTTACTGACTGGGCTTAGGCTCCTTAGTAGTCACTTGCAGCTTGTCTCAGTCTCGGTGGGAGGTTGTATCCCCCAGATCCCACCCAGACATTGAAGCCTGAGGAGCATTATAAAATGATAGCCCTCCCTGACAGGATGGCTCTGTAGGCAGAGGTTTGGAGTTCAGTAGCCCACATCCACATGGTGGAACAAGAGAATCGACTCTGGCAGGTTGTCCTCTGACCTCCACATAGACACCCTCCTCACGTGCATGCGCATGCGCGGACACCCTGAGTAAGTCAGTGTAAGTAAACCCATTGTGTGGCTTTGCATTTTGTGGATGAACGATCAGAGAGGTTACTTGGAAAGACTCCTCTCACAGATACCTCTGTAGAGCGTAGCACTGTCCTACATCTTGGTCTCTGTTACGAGGGTCAGCATCTCTGGTATGACATCAGAAGGAAGGAGGAACGTGACTGAGTTTTAAGTGCTATTATTTATACACTTAGCCGTTAGGTTCATCCTATCACCATACGGTGTTAAGAACACGGCTGCTGTCTCTCTCACTGGTGCAGCCTACAGGAGCTCCGTCTCCTGTACTGGTGCAGCAGAGTAGCTGCCATTCTTGTTGCCGTTCAGATCTACCCCACCATGTAGGTGTCTGACTTTTGTCCCTCTTTATTCAAAACCTCGGCCGGTTAGTGCCACAGCGATGTTGCCATGCAGGCAGAAGCCAAGTGCTCCTGTGTTTCCGTGCGAACTTGTTGCCTCCTGATAATTTGGCTTTTGCTTTCACCACATTGTGCTGAGAGCTACTCAGTGAAGAATAGTTTTGTTTTCTTTTGGTTTTTTTGGGTTTTTTTTGTTTTTTTTTTTTTTTGAGGCAGGGTTTCTCTGTGTAGCCCTGGCTGTCCTGGAACTCACTCTGTAGACCAGGCTGGCCTCGAACTCAGAAATCTGCCTGCCTCTGCCTCCCAAGTGTTGGGATTAAAGGCATCCGTCAACCCGCCCGGCCCAAGAATAGTTCTGAGTTTGCAGACTGTGTGCTGTATGCTCACTGTGTCTTCTGCCTGTGTCTGAGTGCCGAGGAAGAGTCGTGGGAAGGGCGGGCGAGCTTTTAGGAGTTATATAGCTAGCTTCTTTCTGAAGCTCTCCTCTCACTGCTGTCTGTCCTGTGAGTCTGCTGTGCACAGCGTGACACTTGGTCAGGAGCACTCTGCTTGCTTGCTTGCTTGCTTGCTTCCTTTCTTTAGAGACAGGGTTTCTCTGTGTAGCCCTAGGCTCTCCTGGAACTCACTCTGTAGTCCAGGCTGGCCTCGAACTCAGAGATCCACCTGCCTCTGCCTCCCAAGTGCTGGGATTAAAGGTGTGCGCCACCACCACTGGCCACTCTGCTTTTAAAGCCTGAGTTTAAACTGCCAACTTCTGCCATTCCAGAGTACCATTCTAGAGTTCATCAACACCAAAAAAAAAAAAAAAAAAAAAAAAAAAAGGAAAGTCCCTTCCATTCTCATTGGTCTTTCTATACTTCTGATTTCATAAGGAACCCCGGATGCTGTGTTTTTTGTAGGCGCTGGCAGTTTCTCGGCAGCTGCCATCTTTCCCTGTGTGGTCATTGCTCTGTTATACTGCCTTTGACTCTTACACAAGGCACTTGTGTACACATGGGGCTCGTCGCTTTGCCCCTGCTGCCTCGTTAAGGTTTTCCTTGGGGCTTGGCTGCAGTGCTGTGTGTGTGTGTGTGTGTGTGAGTGTGAGTGTGAGTGTGAGTGTGTCAGTGTAGATACCCTTCTGAGTCCAGAAGAGGGTGCCGGGTCCCCTAGAGCTGGCTTTCCAGGCAGTTGTGAGCTGCCCAGTGTGAGGCTCCGTGCAAGAGCTGTATGTGCTCGTAACTGCCGAGACGTCTCTCCAGCTGTCTGCGTTAACTCTCTGAAAATAATTACAAAGTACTTTTCTGGCTTGTCCCACACTGTGGCCAGGACACCCCCCCCACCCCCCCCTGTGCCTGCCTGGTCTTTACATTCTACCCTGCAGTGGCATTAGCCCTCTCTGAATGTCCTCTGGCTTATTTTGTCAGCAGGTAGTTTCCCCTCCATCTTCCGAGGGTAAACATCAATGCAATCTCTTATTTTATGTCCCAGTACAGCCTGGAAACTAGGATGGGTCCTGTGTACAGGTGTGTGGGATGGGTCCTGTGTACAGGTGTGTGGGATGGGTCCTGTGTACAGGTGTGTGGGGATGGGTCCTGTGTACAGGTGTGTGGGATGGGTCCTGTGTACAGCTGTGTGGGATGGGTCCTGTGTACAGCTGTGTGGGATGGGTCCTGTGTACAGCTGTGTGGGATGGGTCCTGTGTACAGCTGTGTGGGATGGGTCCTGTGTACAGCTGTGTGGGATGGGTCCTGTGTACAGCTGTGTGGGATGGGTCCTGTGTACAGCTGTGTGGGATGGGTCCTGTGTACAGGTGTATGGGAATGGGTCCTGTGTACAGGTGTGTGGGTTGGGTCCTGTGTGCAGGTGTGTAGAGGTAGAACTGGCCCTCAGGAGGTGGCTGTTAACAGTATTCCCCTCCATGAGGAGCACCAGAGCCTTCCAAGCTGCCTCACTTTATTTGAATTTTAACCTGGTGTTAGCATTTAGTTGTCATAGGGGTTTGACTAAGGTGGTTGAGACTTTCAGTCTTGGATCTGGCATCTCTCCCTTGAGGGTGGTGGTGTTTCTCTGTGGCATGCCTGCTGGCATCCAGCAGCACCCTGTGTGGCAGTCCTGGGCCAGCCTCCAGCAGAGCCTACCCAGCCTGCCAGCTTTGCTCAGGGACCACTGTGTTCTGTTCTTGTGGTTTCTTCAGAAGTTAGAGAAAAGGGAGAAAGCATCTTAGTCAAAAGTGCAATTCTAACTGGACCTAGAGATAACTAGGGATTTATTGTGATTTTGTTAATAACGATTTCATTTCTATTCTTGATTTTTATATTCAGATTTTTCATCATAACATATATGGACCTTTCTGTTAAATTAATGACTTTGCTGTTTTGTAGCACAGTACTAGATTTTTTTTTAATTGTTTAAAATTACAGTTTATTTTTCATTTGTGTGAGGGTCACGGTGTTAATTCTCTGCTTCCACCACGTGGGTCCCAAGAGTGAAGCTTAGATACTCAGCGCTGGCTGCAAGCACCTTTACCCACCGAGTCATCTGGCTGACACAGGATGCAGGCCTCTAAGCAGAACCTAGGGTGAAAGTCACATAACCAGCACCAGCCTCCTCCTCACAATCAGATTGTCGGCCTTTCTCGAGGCTTACAATTAGCCTCTGCCTGAGGAGCAGAGAGTAGGCACAACACGTCCAGTACAGTGCTGACTCCAGCCTCGCCGGGCCTGGGTGTGCTATGGGCTCTGAGGTCCATCACCCACCGTGCCTTTTCTTCTCAAAATAGCTCCACTCTTTAATTATTGCTTTAATTATATTTTTAGGAGCATTTCAAAAGGATTATTATCTTCCTTGTCATACCTGGCTCACTTCCTGGAATGAAACTCAAAATAGTATCTGATCCCACTGTTGCGTAACACACTGAGTCACGGTTTCTCGCTGTAGCCGTGGCCCTGGCATTTCATTTCCTGCCTCAAGACCTTTGTAGGCATTTGCAGCTGCCCTCTGGCTGTTCTCTCAGGCCTCTGTACCGATAGTCTGCCTTTCCAAGGGCATATGGCTTTAGAATTTATAGTATTGTAAAATATTGACTAGATTAAGCTGTTCTAATTAAATAATTTTTTCAGTAGGAAACACTATAGCCAGCTTTCTGCCATGCTGGTTTCTGTTACTGTTTGGAAGTCCCAGGCACAGTGTGGGCACAGTTACTCTCCCCTTGCCCTGTTTGGTTGCCATACTGTGCTCTATGTTTCTCAGAAGTTACAATGTTAAACTTGTTGTATTCCCTTTGGAAACATTAATTCCTCAAAACTTAAACGTCAGATTTTTAAAAAATACTTTTTGATGATGCCACAATGTTTGATCATCACTGGAAAAGGTTACTACTGTTTGTACCAGATTCTGTGTCTGAGGTCAATGTCTCTGCTCCTGCCCCCAAGCCAGACTCCTGGTCAGTCATTGTACCTTGCTAATCCAGTCAGCCTGTTTCTTACCCATTTCTTTCATTGGTGGTTGGGGGTTATACTCACTAACTGACAACACATTTCACTTGTCTGGTTTTGTGTGTGACGGTCTGGCTGTGCAGATGTCTGCCTTAGCCTCAGATCAGTGCCAGCACCATATCACCCATAACTCCTGCTACAGGGAGCTTAGACACCTCTGGCCTCTGCAGGCAACTACACTCTTGTGACCATACACCCCCTCCCCCTATACACACACACACTAAACATTTTTAAAAGTATTCACTAGTGAACAGTTTACAAATATTAATAGGACAGATTTCATTGTCAGTTTGTCATAAAAAAAAAAAAAAGATGACCCCTTCCTAGAAATTTTATGAAAGAGAGTGTTTTCTGCAAGCCAGGGCGTAGAAGTGAGGCTGGCTATTTCATACATAACAGCACAGGCTCATTTCTTGGCCTCTTGTAAAGTCTACGAAGCTCCTGAAAGTTACCGAGTTCCCACAGTTGCTCTGCTGATTGTCTGGAAGGCTTGGGAGGAGGGGCTGTCACACAGGCCACTGAGCGAGGGGAGCTTGGGTCTCAAAGGACCCAAGGGATTAAAATGCCATCCAGCACACTGAGGAATAGCAGACAGTCACTTCTCCAACAAGGAAAGGTTAATAGTACAAGGGTATTTGGCGAATTTCACCTGCAAACCAGAAAAAGGAAGGGCAAGGGTGGATTACAGCGGGCAATCCTGAGGTTACCTAGAGCGCCTGCTAGGGTATGAGGGTGCTGTGACTTGAACTCAGGTTCCCAGGAGGAGCAGCGTGTGCTCTTACCTGTCAGCCATCTCTCCAGCCAGCATATAATATGTTCCAACTCCTCCCCATCCCCCTCTTTCCCTCTCAGCTTCATGTGTGCTCCCCACTTAAGCGCACAGCTAGGACCACCTACTGCAACAGGCTTTCAGAGCCCATATCCCTGAAGGACTGCTCCTCCCCCACCCGTGCTCATGTGTGCAGTGTCCCTGTCATGTCCAGCCAGGGTTTAGCCGCAGACATCCGTGACCTCTGGCTTACAGTTTTTCTGCCACTTTTTCCACTGTGACTCCTGAGCTTTGGGGCTGCGACATAGATGCCTTATTATGAGTCTCATTCTCTACACATTGACCAGCTGCGGGTCTCTCTGTTAATCTTCACCTACTGCAGAATGAAGTTCCACCGAGGAAGGCCGAGAGGTGTACTGGTCTTTGGATATAGCGACCAGAGTGTAGGGGCCACTTCTTTATTAAGGCCGTTTAGCAGGGCAGCAGCAGGGGCCTCTCCCCTATGGACTATGACCATATGTCTTAGGCCCAGTGAGCAGTACCTGGCATGCATTCTCTTGTGGGGTCGGCTTCATCCAGTCAGAGAGTGGCTGTTTACTACAGCAGCATCCATGCCCCAGTCGTTATGCCAGGCAGGTTGTTATTGGAGCTCTCAGGCTTCAATCCTGGGTAAGATTGTGGATATATGTGTTAGATTAGAATACCCATACAAGTCAGTATACTGGGGAAAGGGCTGTGGTGTGGGCTTCAAGGGATGGGGTTAGAAATCAGGCGGTAGGAAGAAGAAAGGGAAGTGGGCAGGGGATTGGGGGGGGGGGGAGCCAAGGGCACTACAGTGACCTTTGAAAATGCCATATGGATACCTGCTACTGTCGAAACTTCCAGAAACACTCTCTTGTAGGCTCTGTGACTACCACCCCTCCCCACATCTACTTCTGGTCAGAATCCCAGAGCTAGCGAAGATGTAGTCAAAGCGTTTGTACACCAGCTTTCTTTGGTACTGGGGTCCTGGTCTCTGCCCTTTATGGCTGGTGGCATTGTGTGTTTCTTTGAGCAGATGTCTTGTCTTGAGTTGCATTCTAAGCACCAGAGGACCAGGAGTTCCAAACTGCTGCATAGATTGTCCAGTCTTAGATTTGCATGAGCTAAGCACCTTGTAAAAGACTTTAGGTCCTCAGGATATGAGGCTATAGAATTCAATAAAATAATCCTGAAAGTAGTTCAGGAATATGAGAGGTTCAGAGGTGTTCCCCAGTCAAAGACTGTCTACAATTCACACAGAAAGCTTTTGAGGGATGCTGGGAAGGCTTGTGTCTTATGGAAGATGAAAGAGGCAGAAAGTCTTCATGGGACCAATTTAAAAATGTGTGCTGAATAAGCTGGGTGTGGTGGCACACTCCTTTAATCCCAGCATTCGGGAGGCAGAGGCAGGTGGATTTCTGAGTTGGAGGCCAGCCTGGTCTACAGAGTGAGTTCCAGGACAGCCAGGGCTGCACAGAGAAACCCTGTCTTGAAAAACAAGTAAGCAAACAAACAAACAAACAAAAAACAAATAAAAATGCATGCCGAAATGAACTGGGCAGAGAGGAATTGCTTTGAGTAAAGGAGATAAACTTTGTCTGTTTCAGCAAACCTCCCGGTGCCCACCATCGCAGCCATAGACGGCCTTGCCCTCGGAGGGGGTCTGGAGCTGGCTCTAGCGTGTGACATTCGAGTAGCAGGTGAGAATTTAATCCTGTTAACATATTTGGAAGAAGGAGCTTGGGTTAAGGCATTATAAAGTGATGTTATTTGCATTTAGAGATTCACATGTTTATTGAAATACATGGAAAGACATTCAGTTTCCTCTTGTGTTTAATCTAGACAAAAAGAACAAAAAAGACATGAGAAGGAGATTTTGGGATGAGGAGTGGGGTAGGGGGGATGAAGAGCGGCGAGGGAGGAGCAGTCATGATCGGAGTACAGAACGGGCTCCGTGAGAGTCAGAAAAAGGGATCTGCTGTTTCGTACAGGGAATATGCTAATGAAGAAGCCTGAGGTCTGGGGCGGCAGGTTCTGGGTTGGCCTCTAGAACACACAGAGATGGCAGCGGCGGTGAGGGGTGCGCACTCCTCAGGTCCAGACATTTTTGATCCGCTTCCTCTTGAGTAGAACACTGGAAAATTTCCCATGGAGCCCAGTGTTTGTCATTCCAGGTGGGAAAGCTGTCTTTAGAGCTGAGCGTTTGGAGCTCCTTTGTCATCCCTTGTTCAGCCTCAGTTGCAGGACACATCTGATCTGGGACCCCAGGGCTGCCCATTCTAGACTCGTTCTCTATCTACCATTTAAAGTAGAGCGCGTGCCTGTGGTTGTGTGCATCTCACCCATGGGGTCAGTCAGTAAACACATCTGGTCCAGCATGTAGGGACTTTGTTTCCATAGTGACAACTTCACTCTTTGGAAGTTCCACCCTTTGGAGTGCCAGCAAGCACCGTGTTGAGGGGGTTGTGAAGAGCTGGGTGCTGACCAGAGGCCAGTGGCCCTTTAGGTGGTTCACTCGCCATCCTGCATGGAAGCCCTCTGAGTGTCTGAGGGAGCAGGATTGGAGAGGAGCGAGTGAAGGAGCTGGGCACCACAGCACACAGGTCTGCCCTGCTCCTAGCAAGCGCCTGCACCCTGCCCTGGGTTTTATTATGAGCACTGTCTCCCAGAGTCTCAGCACACAGGACCCCGCCCTCTGGCTCAGCACTGGAGAAGCAGGAGGGGTGGACAGCAGGGGGTATCATCACAGAGCCCTGTTTTACTCTGTGGCTGCTGCTATGGCTGCATGGCAGGAGTTGAAGGCCTTTAGCTTGCCTGTTTGTTAGTGGCTTCATGTGGCCATGTCTTGGGGTGCTTTCCCTCTTCCCCGTGTTATTGTGGGTTCCCGGGTTGCTGCGATGATCTTCACTTGTTTTTCCTGGTGCTGGAGGATGAGTTTGCAGCTGAGAAACCGAGCCTCGTGCAGCCCATTCAGAAAGGCCGCAGACAGGAGGCAAGGCTATAGGGAAACAGCCCAAGGGACACTTAAGCTGCGGGGCCTTTTGTCAGAAAGTAACTGGACACTTGGCCTTATCTGACTGCAGATAGAGTCATTTGGTCTGGGGACCATTGGGCAGCTAAGGGATCTGTACTTGTCAGGCGAAGTTTCTCCCTTGATATCATTAATGGGATTTGGGCCCTCCTGCTCTGGCAACACCAGATCCAAAGGTGGAACCACCACTTTGATACTTTGACCACTGGGACCTAGCTCACTGCCAGGCAGTTTTGTGCAAAAAATGTCCTGTGTTCTCCTGGGGGTGGAGCAGGGGAGTGGGGGGGGGGGTAGAGGGTCATTTTGAATCATTATGTTTTAATAACAAAACTTTTTTTAAAGTAATTGCTGAAAAGTTGTGGTATCAATTTAATCCGTAACAAAGTTTTCAGAGAATCTTACCTTGCTTCCTCAAGTTCTCATATTACAAAGTGATGACATGCCTGTCACTTAATTCTCTTTATTTCTTTTTAGCTTCCTCTGCAAAAATGGGCCTGGTTGAAACAAAGTTGGCAATTATTCCTGGCGGAGGTATGAATTGCTCACTCTTCGTCTCTCGGTAGCTTAGATTTGGTCCCCATATGGGTGCAGGTCAGAACCCCGCCCATGGGGAAGGTAGCCTTTGGGTTAAAGAGGCAGCCAGCAGAGCCCCTGCTCAGCATCTGTTTGGCCTGCAAGCATCGTCGTCAGGTGGCCTGTGTTGGTGTCACCGCTTGCACGGTCTCCTTACAGAATCACAGCCAGTTTGAAACTGTGCCCTGTGCATTTGAGCATATGTTCCCTCATCCCAGAGTGTCAGGTACATAGCCAGACCCTGAGTCTAGGAGGAGATGTTGCTTCTTCTGCTGTCCAGCTTTGGCCACCGTGACAAGACACCAGAGGCAGCCGTCTGTGGGAGGGAAGGTTGGCTTGGGTTCAGTTCACTTCTCTTGTTCCACTGTCTGGGTCCCTGTTTGAGCCAAGCATGCTGTCCTTCTGGGAGGCTTGTGGAGCAAACTCATCTCATGGTGAGAGAAAGGGGGCGGTAGAGAGGGAGAGACAGAGACGAGACCGGGGGTCCCTTTCAGTACCCCACTGACCAATTCTGTCTCTAGGTGGCCCCTCTGTCTCCCACTTCCTTGTAGTGCCTTGCTGGGGTGTCTTGGGGGGATATTCTGGGTTTAAATTACCCTAGTGGCTTGGGCTCTAGGCTGTCTCTCCTCTCTGCACAGTAGGACAGCAGCTGTCTGTCTGTGTGTGTTCACATATGGGGTGGGGTGTGGGCCGGGCTGGGCCTTTCCCTTTTTAAAAGTCATTTAAGAATTCACTTTGTCAACATCGATAATAAAATACTTTATCTGCTCCTCCAAAATCTGAATGTTCTGCTGTTGTGATTCATGGAATTTGTAGACATTCCCATTTTGCAATGTCAAAGGATACCTTTGAGAAAGGTATCATTTAAGGATGGGTACAGTATACTATATAATACCTGATAAGTTATTTCTCTGCTGGTGATCTGAGCCAATTCAAGCCAAATTAGATTATATTAAAGGCAGGTTTATTGGAGGGCTGTGCTCCGGGCAAGTTCACTGGCCCCAAGTATTGAGGAGCGGGGAGGGGGAAGAAAGGGAGAGAAAGGGTGCTGGAGCAGAGAAAGCAGAGAGAGAAGAGGGAGGGAGGGAGGGAGCACAAAATGTCTGGATTATGTAGGGAGGAGCCCCTCAGGGAAGGGCAGCCCAGCCCCCGGGCTATAGAAAGTTTAGGGTTGGGGCCAGGGTATGCCAGGTAGGGACTGAGGGATGCTAGGAGGAGCTGGAAGCCATGTCTGCTTTGATAGGTAAAGAAAGTATGTGCCTCAGTCCCTAGTCCCCAAGTCTGAAACCAAACATCCCAGCCTTTTGTAGATTTTTTTCCCAATTTTTTTTATTAGATATTTTCTTTATTTACATTTCAAATGTTATCCCGTTTCCTGGTTTTCCCCTGTGAAAACCCTCTCCCTGTATCCCATCCCTGTTCCTCCTGCTTACCAACCCACCCACTCCCGCTTCCTGGCCCTGGCATTTCCCTATACTGGGGCACAGAGCCTTCACAGGACCAAAGGCCTCTCCTCCCATTGATGACGGACTAGGCCGTCCTCTGCTATATACGCAGCTAGAGCCACAAGTTCCACCATGTGTACTTTTTGGTTGGTGGTTTAGTCCCTGGGAGCTCTGGGGAAGGGGGAGGTGCTGGTTAGTTCATATTGTTGTTCCTCCTATGGGGCTGCTAGCCTCTTCATCTCCTTGGGTCCTTTCTCTAGTTCCTTCATTGGGGACCCTGTGCTCAGTCCAATGGATAGCTGTGAGCATCCACTTCTGTATTTGCCAGGCACTGGCAGAGCCCCTTTTGTTGATTATAAATGTATGAGGGGCAGTGGAAATGTCTGACTCCTTCCTGCTGACACGGGGGCACCTCTGTTACGGGGTATGCACAGAAGCCGCTGTCTTACCGCAGTCCAGGCTCTGGGACCATCTGTGGGTAGGAGTGTATTGAAGCAGTCTGTGAGACTGGGTCAGAGCAACCTGTCAGTAACTGTGTAAGCTCTCCTGGATGCAGATTCTGAGAGAACACCTGGACGTTAGGGGCACAAGATAAGGTTTAGGGAGGAAAACTTTCTCTTGGTCTTTTGGGTGTATATTTGACATTCTCAGGCCCATGGTCTTGGTAGTTGGAGTAGGGGTGGGGTGGAGTGTCCCAGGACCAGGGAAAGGGAAAAATAGACCCCACCGTCAGGAGTAGGCAGGTGGGGAGAGAAACAGACTGTTAATTGACAATACTTACCTCGATTCCATTTGACCCGTGAGAGGCAGATTGGAGTGGATTCCCTGAAGCTTACAAGAATCTTTTTTTAAGTTTACAAGAAAGATAAATCCTTCAAACAGTACCCTTCCTTGGTAATTTTCACAAATAAGGACAGCTTATGAGCCCAGGAGTGGAACATTCAGTCTGGTCCACTGCTCTTTAACCCTCCCTGGAGAGTGCATCTGTAAGGCCTGGGGATAGGAAGATGACAGCGCAGTGTATCGGAGGGGAGAGTGCTTACCCTGAAAGCTAATTGCTGCGCCCAGTGCCTTCCTGCTTACACGTGCCGGCTTTGCCGAGCTCATCTGTACAGGGAGCAAGGAGGATACCAGGAGAAGGAGTCCTGAGAGAGAGGGTCTACCTGTAGATAACTCATGGGATAAAACCGAATTACGGAAGTGTGATTTGTTATGTCTTGGACTTGACTTTTCACAGTGTTGGGGACAAACGCAGGGCCTTAAGCATGCTTGCTCGAGATCTGCGGCCTAGCTGTACCCCAGTCCTGAGCCTCTTTTAAGGATCCTCTCTTTAACTAGGATGTAACTAATCCTAGAAGGCCAGTGTCTGACTGCTGGGTCCCATCCCCTCCCCCTCTCCAGTGTGTCTTCCTGGAACCTGTAAATGCAACCTTATTTGGGAAAGGGGTCCTCACAGGTGGGAATAACGGGTCTTAAGAGGAAGTCATCGCAGAGAATCAGAGTGAGCTCTAAGCCCAATGACTCAGATGGAAGACAGGGAGTTAATGGACCCATAAGCAGGCCCCAGTATCTGAGGGCCAAGGCAGGGGATGGACATCCCCACCCCGCCCCCTCCACACATACACACTGAGCAGCAGTGTCTTACTACAGAGTCAGACATTTCCCCACTCTCTTTCCCTTCCCCTTCTCCCTCCTTCTCCCCACCCCACTCTCTTCCCTTTCCTTGTCATGGGTCTTGTTGTGTGTCTTGACTTAGGTCTTGCCTGTCATTCTCTGTATTTCTCACAGGCCGGCCTCAGCCCCCCCCCCCGCCCCCACCCCCCCCCCCCCACAGATGGGAGCCGCCATGCCCAGTGAGCTTGGCGCACATTTGATAGTTCTGTCTCAGAACTGTGAGAGAACCCCTTTCTGTTGTTTAGCACTGTCTGTGGTGATTTATCACAGCCACCTTAGGAGACCGGCAGCAGCAGTGGAAGGGACGCATCTGCCGGATTAGTAGCTGTAGTCGGCCCTGGTGGTGGGCAGCGCTGATCTGGGTATCCACTGTGTCTTGTACATGAAGCGCTCTGTGAGCTCAGTAGGAGCTGGAGTGTTTGTGTGAGAGCAGCTGTGTGGGTAACTGTGGACAGACTGACTGTTCCGAGACAGGGAGGCAGTGCAAGCCGAAGGCTGAGAAATCACAGTTTTCTCTCATGCACTAGGTTCTTTGGGGGCCTGTCACAGTAGACCACTGAAGATTTGATTGAATTCAGGCTATGTTTTCTTACGAATAGAATTTGTTTCCTAACTTTTACTACATACATTCATAATAAAAATTGGAGTGCACTGGTGTTTTCCTCCTGTGCCTGTGAGTGATGGGGGTCTGTTGTGTTACTTTGTAATGGAGTCTGAGCACTGGATTTTAGCGGCTCCTCAACCTGCGAAGCCTTCAGTTTGTGACTCACCCCTCGGTGTGCTAGTAGGGTGCGGTTTCACTTTGAAAGGGGTTTGTTTCTTCCTGACTCACCAAGATTCTGCATGTGGCAAGGGCACATTACTATTTTGATTCTTAAAATAAGGCGCTTTCTAGTTTAAGTTGCTGAACGATTTATTTTAAGGGAGATTTTTGTCTTAATTAAAAGGGTGAGTCTAAAAGCTTGTAGGAGATTGCCCTGAGCCGTTCTACCTGCTGCCACCTGTCCTCTCTCCTTCCCTTTCATGGCCAGCATCATCTGAGAAGACTGACTCTAGAACATTCTGTGGCCTGAGAGATGGTTCAGCCGATAAAGGCCCTTGCAGTGCAAGACTGGCTCCTGAATTTGATCCTTGGATCCCTCAGTGGATAGAGGAAACAGCCTTGGGGAGTTGTTCTCTGGACCCCCCAGGATGCACATGTGCACTACTAGATAAGATAGGGTATTTTTTGTTTTGTTTGTTTTTAATTCTGTTTCTACATATTGGTGATTTATTTATTTATTTGCTATTCTTGAGAGAAGTTCTGAGATGCCTGCTTTATGAAGCTGTTCTGTTAACTATTAAACCTACCTACTTTTACTTTTTTCTTAGTTCCCAGTGGCTAAAAGGTTTCCCTGGTCTCTACATCCCCTGTCCACCAGGGATGGTCTCCCAGGAGGACCTGGCTAGAATATCAACCTTGTCTGCTTTTCTCATTTTCCAGACAAGAGCTAAAAGAGAGTGAAGGGACAGTCCATCTGTGGGGGGCGGGGGGTCTGTGGGAGGGGTCAATGCCCCATTTCCCTTGTCAACGCTTTGGAGGCTGTGTCTCGTAGTGGGGAGACGCCATCCCCCCTCCGTTCCCGCAGACCCACGCTTCCGTATTAACCAGCACTTGGAGGTTTGTCCAGGTGACACAGAGCTTCCCCGTGTGGATTTCGGTACCTTGGGTGGAGCCAAGAGACTTAGTTTCCGCCCTCGCTGCGGTTTCTTCAGGCTTGTCCTTCAGTGTGACCTCAGCAGCATTTGGGACATGGCCTGTCACACTACCATTTGGTTCTCTTTGAGTTTGAGGCTGAACCTGAATAGCAGTGCGATTACTTCTGACACATTTGATAAATGAATAAAAAGCTCAACTGTAAAATGTTTTTGAGAGACCACAATATTCCTAATGACCCACTCCTATCATGTAATTTATTTTAGAGTTCTCAAGTGTAGTTTATTAGAATATCGTTTAGTGTTAAAATTACCATTGTAAGTACATAGTTCAATGGACGGTACAAAGGAATGTGGATGTATGCTAATATAAGTTGACCCTCTACCTGACTACTGTCTGGTTGACTCTGATGCAGTCCAGGTACACTGTCAGGTACCCACCCGAGCCCTTCCTGACGTTGGAAAGGGGGTGAGCTGCCTGTCTCTGTTCCCCTGAGAGATCAGGCTCTCTCTCCTTCCTTCCAGCCTGCAGGTGACAGGATACCTGCACGGCTGACTACTGACACTTTCCTACAGCATGAACAACACTCCCAGATGTTCTTGTGCTGCCATCTTCCTAACAAATGCCCTTTCTGGTCCAGGATCTGGTCCAGAATTCTCACTTGCACAGTTGTGTTTGGAGGAGCAGGGTCTTTCCTTTCTTGATGACCTTGGCAGTGCCCGACAGTCACCGTATAGGATCTCTAGTTGAGTGTGCATCATGTTTACCCTTGAGGAAGTTGAGATTGGGCAGCTTTGGTTAGAACATCTGCACGGAGATGCCGGGCGAATTCCTAAGGCATCTGGATGTCTGATTATTGACGACGGTACATTTTTTTTTTTTTTTGTCCTTTAACAGGGTCTTAGTCAGGGTTTGTATTGCTGTGATAAAAACTGTGTCCAAAAGCAACCTGGGAGGAAGGGGTCCCACCTTGAAGTTTTTAAGTCTGTTGTAGGGAAGCCAGGAGGCAGGAACTGGAGCACAGACCTCAGAAGGATGCTGCTTACCTGGCTTGCTCTCATGGCTTGCATGGCTTGCTTCCCTGTAGCTCTAAGGACCACCTGCCCCATTCACCCTGGACTGGGTCCTCTCATGGCAATGAAGAAAATGAGTCAGTCAAGAAACTGTCCACAGGCTAATCTGCTGTGGGCATTTTCTCCATTGAGGTTCTCTCTTCCCAAATGACTTTATCTTGTTTTTGTTTGTTTGTTTTGTTTGCTTGCTTTTTTTTTTCTTGAGACAGGGTTTCTCTGTGTAGACCTGGCTGTCCTGAAACTTGCCCTGTAGACCAGACTGGCCTCCAACTCAGAGATCCGCCTGCCTCTGTGTCCTGAGTGCTGTGAATAATGTGTGTGCCCTCACTGCCTGGCGCTTCTGTGAAGTTGATGCAAAACTTGCCTTGTCTGTGGTGAAATTGCCACTTTACCTCAAATCTGCACATATTTATGTCCTGTAATGTGGGTGCTTTGACGTCTGCATACATGTGTGACTAAGTTATCATGTGGGTGCTTTGACGTCTGTATACATGTGGTGTGATTGAATAAAGCCTCCTTAACATTTCCATCACTTCAGCCCCCCCCTTTGTTCTCTCCCCTCCTCCCCATGACGCCACTGAGGCCTGCTCCCTTGCCAGCTTTTAAAGGCTCCATGTCTTATTAATAGCCTTATCACCAGTGCCAGAGACCTACAAAAGGTCTCTAGTATTTCGCTGGCCCAGAGCTTACTGTGTAGCCTGTGCTAGCCTCAGACTCCCTGCCTTCCCAGTGCTGGGGCCGCAGGGTGAGCTGCCACAGCGGGCTGTTCACACACTGGCTTCAGTTAGCATTCCTGCATGCTTCAGCTGGGGTTGAAAAGTCTGGCTGCAGGCCCTGAAAGGAGATGTGTCGCATTTAATGCTCCATCCATCCTGTGACAGTGTTTGGCTAGCTTGGGTTGTTAATCTGGTTAAAGTGGCAACTAACTTGGCATCCTCTTTGCAGACTGACAGGTGAGGCTATATGGTAGAACTCAGAGTGAGAAAAGGAGCCACCCCCCCCCCCCACCGCCTGCTCCCCCCCAGTTCTGTTCTTTCCACTGTTCAGGATGAGCGCTGTGGCCTCTGGGTACGTGTACTTGGCACATTCTCCAGGAGCTCCGTGCTAAGGCATGTCTCTGAGGTAATGACTGACATTTAAATCCTGTCAGTGTGTTTTGTCGCTAACACAGCCCAGAGTTGGGAAGCTCCGTTTATATCCTTTGTTGCAGCTCTCTTAGAATTTACATCAGAATCCGAGCCTCAGCCCTGAGTCACCGCTACCCTGGGAGGGTGAGCTGGGTTCTCAGAAATAGCAAGAGGTCCGCCTGTGCCCAAGCCAGCGGGTAAGGTCATCCAGGAAGGAGAGCCCTGTCGCAGCAGAGTGAGACCTGAGAGGCTTAGCAACGCAGAGTGGGCAGACAGCCTTGCAGGTCTGTGCTAGTGGGATGGATGCATGGAGGTGCTTCTCTGAGTATTCTAGCAGAGAGCTTTCTGTACGAATCCTGAAATGCCCTCCAGGGTCACTTCCTCAGTTCAGTCTGTCCTGGGGCTGGGAGTGTGTGTGTGTGTGTGTGTGTGTGTGTGTGTGTGTGTGTGTGTGTGTTGGGGGGAGCTGTCCCCTGACCTCCTTGCTGCGCTCAGGGCTGCTGTGGAGGAAGCACCTCTGTAGGACTCTCTTCTTGCCTTGGAGTGCCCCTTCTGAGATCAGGTAGGAGAGAGTCCACATGCGCCCACACGTCTAACTACCAAACTTGCAACCAACCAGAGACAAAGGAATCTAGGACTGGCAGTCAGTTCTGAGTGTAGCACAAACAGTGTAGGCCGCACGCACGAGGCTTCCTGAGGAAAGTCAGTCGGTTCCAGTTGGCAAGGCCTGCTGCTCTCTGGTCTCCCTCCGCCTCATCCTACTCCTGTTCTGAGTCAGGGGCATATTTATTCAACTCACTAACATAGCTCTCAGGTCCTGCCTGTGATCTTGTAGGAGGTGGCTATAGCTGTGAAGGAACAAGCTACAGAGTCGCCACAGAACTTCTTTCGCAGCCCAGGAGCAGAGCAGGGGCCTGTCCCTCAAAGTAGAAAATACTGTAGAAAAAATAAGGGACAGGGTCTGAGGGGGATGGGGCTTTGCAACCAGGAGGCCAGAGTCCCTCACTAAACAAGGTCCCATAGGCTTAAGGCTTAAAAGACCAGGGAAGACTGTGTAGCCGCAGACAGCACCCAGGCCCAAGGGTGGAGGTGGGAGAGTGCTTGCAGCCACAGCAGGATGCACTAGAGGGAGGATACATTGTGCAGGGATTGCTCACAGCACAGTGACTTCGGTCTTTATCCCAGTGAGAAGGAGACCCCGGGGAAGGCAGGTCAGCAGTTTAATAGGTTTCTCATCAGTGCACTGAAGACACACAGCAGTTAGCCGAGTCTAGAAGCAGGAAGCCAGCGCCTGTGGCATGGTTGGCTGTGGCATGGCCTGGACAGGGCTGCATTCAGATCCGGGGTGTGTTTAAAGACGAGTCTAGAAAAATCTCCTAGCAGGTTGGCTGGGAACATAATCAGGAGAGATACGTGGGGTTTTGGAAAGAGCAACTGCCTTCTCCTGAGACGTGGAACTGCAGTCAAGAGTCCTGTCTTGGATATTATTTGGATATTTGGTTAAAAACGGTTACTGAATATCTAGATGATCTCTTAAATAAATGCGGAGAAGAGGGGCATGGTCTGGGCTGGGGCTAAAACTATGGGACTCGTTGTTTTCCCCACTAACAACCTGCTCTAAAGAGAAGTCCTGAGCCCAGAAAGCCACACCCTCCATCCCCAGGGCTGGGATAAGTGGGAACTACTCTGGTCTCTTGGAGGAGGAGGCCATGTTTGTCTAACCTTGTCATAGGAGAGAGCAGGCAGGACTTAGGATTGACCACTGTGGGCCTTCAGCTGCTAAGGCTCCTGCCACTTGATACCTTAGGTCTGGGTCTTTTACATTTTGAACACAGTTAAAACACACTGAAATGTAAAAGAGTTTCAGAAAATAAATGAAAGATGAAGCATATCAGATGATTATCTCTTATCCAAAATGGTGGGAGTTGGAAGTGTTTCAGATCCAGTTTTCCGATTGTGGAGTGTTTGTATATGGATTACTCGGAAAAACTGAAATCCGAGATGTCCCCAGATCTCCAAGTCTGATGTTTGCTCACCAAAGAGTAGGGCTGTAGAGCATTTCGATTGCTAGGGTGGTTCATCCTGTACCAACAAGCAGAAATGGGAGGGCTGAGAAACCTACAGGTAACCCACTGTGTAGACAGAGTTGCCAAATGCAGCTGAAGGAGACGGAAGAGTCTGAGGTACAAACAGTGGACAGGTCTGCAGGAAGTTACTCAGAATTAAGAAAAGGAATCACAATGTTACTGAAAGGGTTAATGTCTAGGCTTCCGAAAGTCCTAGAAGGAGGGAAGAAAAAAGTGAGCCCTTATAACTGAAAAACAGAAATGGAGTGAGAGTGGACAGAGCTAGGAACAAGGATAAAGCAGGCCAACCAGGTGGAGAGCCCGCAGGTCCAGCCAGCTACACCACAGGACTGCTTGCACACTGTTTGGAGTGCAAGTAAAACTTTGTTGGAAGCAGGAGGCACCCGGGACATACATACTTATAAAGAAGCAGAGGTTAAAATGGCTAGTTCTCATCAGAAACTACTCCAGACACCAAGGGAGACATTGTGATTTGCTATAGAGGAACGCCATGTGCAAAGAGGGTGGCTTGGCCAGACCCAGCGGTCAAGTCCCTTGTCTCAGCACTCTGGATTCTGAGGCAGGAGAATTGCTATGATGTCCAGGCTAGGTCTCAGCACCTACCCCCATCCCCTCAAAAAGAAGGTAAAACGAGGTGATTCTCAGATCAGAAAAACGAACAGTTTAGATCTCAGTCTCAGTATCTATAATAACGATCCATCCATGATGGACACAGCCACATCTCGACGTAGTTGAGAGAGCTGCTGGGGAGCCTTCTCGGGCATAGATTAGATTTGGTGAAGTTGACGGCTATGTGCAAAAAAAAAAATAAAGAACTTTGATTTAATCTTGAAAATCTAGGCAAAAACATGAGCTCAAAATAGAACACAGATATAAAACCACATGGAGTTCTGAAATCCGCAGAGGTCACACACTCGTTCCCAGCATTGGAGACTGAGGGGCTTGGCTCCGGGGGCTCATGGGAGTCTCCATCGAGTGACCTGCACTCCGGAGAAGGTGGTGCTGTCAGTGCCCACCCTCATGGCCATTCCCTACTCCTTGTTTTCAACATGTAGGAACTTGTTATGTTTAAAGCACTTGCTTCAAAGGCCTGGCTACCTGTGTTCAATCCCAGAGCCCCGGAGAAAGGTGGAAAGAGAATCAGCCCCACCAAGTTATCTTCTGACCCCCATGAACTCACCATGGTGCCTGTGCGTGTCTGCGTTTACATATCACACATACAGTAATAATAAACATTCAAAAAGTGCATCATTCATTCTATCGGCAACCCGATACATTCCTCTGGTCCGGCCATTCTCACAGTAACCTGATTTACATATTTATACAGCCCAGTGTGTATGGATAAGGTTAATAAATGATCGTGTGAAGTATGGTAGAAAGCAGATGTTTGAAAATCAAACTTGTTCCAACAGTCAGGTAAAACATGTTTATCAAAGACAGTAAAAGAAACTACACCAGTTCTGCCTTAGCCCCGAGGCATGTTTTGGTGTGTCCATGAGCACTGCATCTGGGAATTGATAGTGCCCCGATTTGGAATAGGGGGATTGGGAACACATTCCTTTATAGAATCAACACACTTGGCAGCTCAGCTGTCCTATGCTTTTCTGTCTGACCACTAGCCTGTGTAGCTGACGCTGATCCAGCCCGCAGGAGGACAAGAAGGAAGATCCAAGCTGCCTGTTCGGTGCACTGTTGCTGCCTAGTTGTTGCTTGCTACAGTTTTTCTTTAGCTTTAACAGGTTAAAATTAAGGTGCAATAAACAGCACATATTTTAACACACAGCTTGGTAAGTGTTGATATAGACACAGCCATGAAGGCATAGCCACGGTGGAGGAACATGCCCTGTGCACCCCAATGTTCTCATGCAGCCCCGGGCTGCTCCCGATCTGTAAAGTGATGCTTTTATCTTCTCTCTCCGGTGGCGCTAGGGGCTGAGCTCAGCCTTGGGTGCCGGGCGAGCACTCTATCAGTGAGTCACGTGCACAGCCTAGATCATCCTGTGACATCGTACGTATGTGATCTTCTCTATTTGGCTCCATTCACTTGCACAGTTATTTTTGAGTTCATCTATACTGTGAATTTCAGTATTGATTTCCTTTTTTGTTGCTAACCGGTGATGCATTCTGTTCACGTCCACAGTCTTTCTGTCTGAACAGACATCTTTTTTCCTTTTACCTTTGGCTGGGGTGAGCAGAGCCGCCGTGAGTGGTTGCATACAAGACTCCGAATGGCTCCCTGCTTTCAGTTAGCGGAGGCGGATGCTTCTGACTGAAATGGTTCATGCCGTGAGTGTGTGCTTGGCTTTAGTGAGTTGTTACTGGTTCCAGCAGCGTGAGTTCTATAGTGGGTGGCTTCCCTTTTTCGAGACAGGGTTTCCCTGTATAGCCTTGACTGCCCTGGAATTCACTCTGTAGAGCGGACTAGCCTGAAACTCAGATCCGCCTGCCTCTGCTCCCGAGTGATGGACCTACAGGCGTGCGCCACCACAGCCCAGCAGTTCCCCCATTCTTCACATCAATCAAAGATCTGCATGTGGTGATACTGGGGAAGCCCATCATGTCTGCTCCTCGGTGGGCTGTGCTTGAGCTCCTGTCTGCAGCTGACAGAGACCAGGCTGGCTTCCTGCTTCGTTTAGCGTGTTGAGTTTTCTGGTTTTTATCTGTGGTATAAGGCACATCCCTACCTGTCCTCACATTATGCATTGAAAAGACTCTCTCTTCTGGCTTCGGGTCTCTAAGGTAGCTA
This sequence comes from Mus musculus, assembly GCF_000001635.26. Classification (NCBI taxonomy): domain Eukaryota; kingdom Metazoa; phylum Chordata; class Mammalia; order Rodentia; family Muridae; genus Mus; species Mus musculus. The sequence goes on along the minus strand of NC_000079.6, from coordinate 52,875,350 downwards.
CATCTCCATAAAATTAGATCAGACTGGCATTCTGTTTCATGAGCGTATTTGTCTGGCTTGGTGCCAGGGCCACGTGGTGAATCTTGAAAACACCCACATCGGTTTTTCTACTTTTTTTTGGCCAGTTGTTTTGCTGAATCCTAGTCCTTTTCATTTCCACATGGTAGTCAATTTCTACAAATTCATTCCTGTTGAGTGCTGGGGATTAAACTGAGTACCTGTCACATGCCAGAGTCACTAGGCTACATTCTCCTGTAAAGGATGGAGCACATTTACTATTTACTGTATACACTGTTTTGCCAAAGCGCTCTCAGGCTTCCCTGTCCTCAAAGGTGCAGTTGAGCTAGGCTGGTGACTGCAGGAGTTCCTAGCTGTGGTCAGGGACCATCTTTCCTCTGACGTGGACGAGCTGCTAGCTGTCCATGTCTCTCAGAAGTGAGCACCGTCTGTCAAGTGGCCTTTGTCAAAGAAATTTTTGCCACTTGTAAGATCCCTCTTTGGAACTAGAATGACCGTTTACACTCCCCTGCCTCACTTCCCCTGTGTTTATTTTATTTTTTCTTTTCACAAGAAAGTGGCCTTAAATATATTTCAGGGTCTGTGGGTCACTAGACATGACAGCTGTGTGCACAGGACCTGTGTAGGTCCTGTGTCTGTCTGTCCGTCCATCTATCTGTCACCATCATGTCATACCCCTCTTCTGTCCCCACCGCTGCCTCCTGCACCTGCTCCCTCCGCTGTGCCTCCTCAGCCGGGAGACTCTGAGCTCAGGTAGACTCAGCACCTTACCCCCAGCTACAAAGGAAGTGATTCTGATAAACTCTGGCTTGAGAAGCCTTTAAAATGGAAAATATGTAGACGTGACTGACACGTGATAGCAAATACAAAACAATCTGGGGAGACTGGATTTTTAAACTCTCATTTATCTTTGTATTTTCCTATCATCACCTTTTTGTTGTTAAAAACACACCATTTCTCTCTGTTCCCTTTCTTAGTAAAGGGTTTCTTAAAAACCCCTGTGTTGCCTGATGTCACTTCATTTCGGTTCAGGCACTAGAGAACTCTTAGGTCAGTAAGTAATGATTTGTGGGTAGCTTTCCAGAGTTGTAAGCTGCAGGCACCGCTCGGCTAACACACAAGCATTTCTCGTCTATGTGTAACTCAGATACAGAGAAGTGTTTTTACCATAAAACCCTTCTTGTGGTTTTTAGCCCGTGACACTCCTCTCAACTATGATAAGGACATGTCATGACATTAACGCTAAGTAATTCGATACTTGAAGTGCGTTGTTAGGTGTGATGGACGGCTTGGCTTTCCTGGGGTGAACCGTGTATGATGACCCCATGTTACTCTTCTAGAGCTGGAACACTCAGACTCCAGGTTTTCTGCGCTTATAGCAGGACCTGTTTTTATAGATGAATTAAATGAATAGGTTTTTTTTTTCATGTTATTTTGACACCATCTTAAAAAGCATTTGAGCTGGGCGTGGTGGCGCACGCCTTTAATCCCAGCACTTGGGAAGCAGAGGTAGGCGGATTTCTGAGTTCGAGGCCAGCCTGGTCTACAGAGTGAGTTCCAGGACAGCCAGGGCTACACAGAGAAACCCTGTCTTGAAAAACCACAAAAAAAAAAAAAAAAAAAAAAAGCATTTGGAAGTATACTGGCTAGTTTTGTGTCAACTTGACACAGCTGGAGTTATCACAGAGAAAGGAGCTTCAGTTGAGGAAATGCCTCCATGAGATCCAACTGTAAAGCATTTTCTCAATTAGTGATCAAGGGGGAAAGGCCCCTTATGGGTGGGACCATCTCTGGGCTGGTAGTCTTGGTTCTATAAGAGAGCAGGCTGAGCAAGCCAGGGGAAGCAAGCCAGTAAAGAACATCCCTCCATGGCCTCTGCATCAGCTCCTGCTTCCTGACCTGCTTGAGTTCCAGTCCTGACTTCCTTTGGTGATGAACAGCAGTGTGGAAGTGTAAGCTGAATAAACCCTTTCCTCCCCAACTTGCTTCTTGGTCATGATGTTTGTGCAGGAATAGAAACCTTGACTAAGACAGGAAGAATGATCGTCCGGTCTGTAGCTAGTCCGTGAAGTTCTGGAACTCTTGATTCCTCGCAGTTCTGTATTAAGTCTCGCTTGGGTTTTTCACTTTGGCACTTTGAGATTCCTCCTCACAGTGGGTGCACGTTGCCCAGGTTTTCAGATGTCTTAGCACTGATGTTTGCAGCGTCATGGTATCCTTAGCCCCTGGGGTCCCTTCAGAGTTCCCCGAGTCCTGCGTTTGCAGAGCTGCATGGCGTTTGTGCTCTCTTCACAGGCCCTCGGCCCTGCTCCCAGCTCCATTCGGGCCGCCTTCTTCCTCCCTGGGTATTTTCATTCCTTTTCTTAAACTCAGAGTTCACGTGTTTAATTTGCTCTTGTTCATTTTTCTTTTTGAAATCACGTTATTACGAGGGACGCACAGATCAAAACACTGTTCAGCTAGGTTAAGGCAGCCACTCACACATACACTTGTGCCCACCCTAACCCTTCCATCCCAGTGGCCCTCTCTCCAGTTAGAAGCTGTACTTGGAAGCTGTGGCACTTCATGCTGGCTTTTACATCTCCATCAATTACATTTTTATGCATTAACTACCCTCTCCCCCTACACATACAAGGAGAAAAAGCTGACAGAGCTGGAACCAAGAAAACAGCCTTACGTCTTCTCTCACAACTCACGTGCCCTTTTGCCTGAACAGTCATTGTCAGTGATAAAAAGTGTGCATTTGTGCTAACTGCATACTTGCCACCCAAATTTATGTAGCACTATCATTATTATATTACATATAAAAATTCAATTTGCAGTCCTTTGTAGTAAAATATATATGTGTATTTGTGTATTACACACACACACACACACACACACACACACACACACACCTCAAGTTACTTTGGGCAGTTTCTACTCTCCAGAAGCATTATACTCTATTCCAACAGTGTCCTCTCAGGCGTTACCTGCAGCTCCTGGCTGTGGCTTTTGCTTTGTATGAGTAATGCTTTAATGCCTTGGCTCTTCATTGAGACTGTCTTTTAGGGACCTTAAAAAGAGGCTAGCAGTCATTGACAGCCCCTAGGTCCAGTTCTCATCTCTTCTGTTCAGTTTTTGTCTTCGTGATCTGTCCAGTTAGGAGGGGGTGTGTTGAGGTGCCCACTTGCTGTGGTGCTGATGTGAATTCCTCGTCTCTTACAAAGATTCTCAACGACACCGTCTTCTGAAGTGTCTGGTCTTGTGTAGTCACTGTCTCCAGCGCCTTGGTTCCCCCACGCAGTGTGCTCCCCTGTGACATCCCTGTGACAAGTACAGTGACTGACTCAATGTTCGTGGGGGTGTGTGTCTTTGAGGTGGAGTCTTGCCTTGAGGCCCAGGTTGGCTGCCTGCACCAGCCTCCGGAGGTGCTAGCTTACAGGCTCAGGGCCACCAAGTGCGGCTGCCTAGCTACTGGGTCCTACTTCTGAGCTGCAGTGCTGCACGTCCCATGGTGGGCTGGAGTTTGCCTGTGCAGTGTAGTGCATTTCATTTAGGAGGTGGCTTTACCCTGCCCTTACCTTCCTTACCTGAGCAGAAAGCCATGGAGTAGATACTCTTGAGTCCCTGTGTGTGTCTGGCTTGTTTCTTACCTCATGTCTTCAGAAGCTGTTGTGTGAGAGGCACTTTTATTTTTTGTTTCTTGTTGTGTTTTTATGTGTGTGTGTGGGTGGGGTGGGGTGAGTGCGCATGCGCTGTGGCATGCCTGTGGAGGTCAGAAGACAACTGTGTGGAGTTGACACTCACCTTCTACTCTGGGACTGGCCTCTTGTCAGGCCTGCATGACAAGCATTTTGACCAGCCGAGCTTCAAGCCCTGCCTTGAAGCCCTCAGTGTGCACCCTGACTGGTTATATTTCTGCGACTGTGAGTGAGTTCTCCACATTTGTCCTTCTCGTGTCACTGTTATTGTTTCACCTGGTGTTTCTCCCCAGATGTCTCACTGGCAGGGTTAAGTGGACCAGCAATCTGCCTTGAGTTTCTCTCTCTTAAGGTCCAATTGTTGATCACACTGATAACTTAATGTTGCAGACCTCGACCTTCATTCAACGGCACTCATTTCTGAAATTACAAGAGGCCATAAGATACAGCAAACATTGTCTGCCTTAGGCAGCTTGGTAGAGAGATGCCAAGTCTAAGTGCTTGCTGTGTAAGATGAAGACCCCGGCTTTTCATCCCCACACCTCATGTAGTTGACTGTGAAAGCTCACACCTGAAATCCCACCACTGTGGGGGACAAAAAGGACTCTTGGGGTTCATTTGCCAGCAGGCCAAATCTAATGCGCTCCAGGTTTAGTGAGAGACCCCTGGTTATTTAAAAAAGTAATGTGGAGAACCATCGAGAAAATAGCCAGTTTCCACCTCTACCCTTAGAGAGTGCATGTGTGTGTATGCACACACACACACACACACAGAACACACAGATACACACATACAGATACAGATACACAGACAGACAGACACACAGACCTGCATACAGACACACAAACACATATAGACACACACATACCACACAGATCATCTCAGTACACAGGAGGTTGAGACAGGAGGATTGTAGTAAGTTTGAGACCAGTCAGGGCTACACAGTGGAACCTTGTTTCAAAGAAAGAAAAACTTTTTAAGAATTCATGTTTAAACCTACCAAGCCTCATTTAATTTAAAAAATAGAAATAACAAATGAGCTAGCATTAATTTCTGCAGTATAGAAGGGAAGTTGCCTTTTGACATGAGCTCTGGCTGTAGCCTGTATGACTGTTTCAGGATGCTGTTGTTGTGCCATCTTAGAGGGTAAATTGTGTCCCTTTCCCAGCCTAGTAACCCTGCTGCTGCTGGTCGTCAGGACTCACCACGCTGTGGCACTTGCTGTAGAGTGTGCTGTCCGGAAGCGTGGGGTGGCATCAGCAGGGCCACTCCCCTTTCCCAGGGCTGTACAAGGTCACTAGCATCCTGTGGCAGAGGGCATCTTGAGACAGATGTGGGGGCTCCTGTTGAGCAGGGAGGTATGATGGGATGGAATGTGGCCAGGCCGGGGATATGGTCTGGTAGAGTGGCTGGCATTTTATGGAGACTTTTGGGTCCAGCTTCTCCTGGGTATGAGACTCACTCCCCCAGCAACTGAACAAGCTGAGGGAGCTGGGTGCTCACTGGGTTACACTTCCCCCTGGCTGGCTTTCAATATGTACAGAGCCATTTGCTGTTACGTTTAGCAGCAGCCCGAAGCAAGTGCCCACGAAGTGTGCCCAAACCGCCTGGCTCTCCTAAGTTAACTGTCTGTGTAATCTGTAGTGAATACTGCTTTGAGACCAGTGGTATACCAGCTCAGTGTTTCAGAAAGATGGGGAAGCTGAGCTACTGCAGAACCATTGACCTGGCCTGATGGTGGCAGTTAGGGGCCTGGAGCAGAGCTCCTGACTTCATGTGCTCGTCCTGAGGCTTTGGGAATGTGACTTGACCCTTGGAGTCTGCCCCATCATGCATGCGTGCGTGCATGCGTGTGTGTGTGTGTAGCCAGATATGTTTTACATGGCCCTGTGAGGATAGTGGAGGCTTATGTGAGAACAAACTGAGTGTTCTGGCCACTAAGTCCTGCCAGGTACAAGTTGCAGTAGGTCAGCATGTTTTAGCTGTCCTCTCTGGCCTTACTTGTCAGATACACCGTTACTCCCAAGCAGGCATCAGGAGGTGTGGCTTTTGTAGGATAGCCCACATGGCCCACATTATTTCCAAACCAGCCTTGGTGGGTGGAGCTCATCAGAGCAGGTAGTGAGTGTGGGCCGGTCTCTCTCTCTCTCCTTCCCTCCCTCCCCGCCTCCCCCCTTCTGTGGTGTGTGTGTGTGTGTGTGTGTGTGTGTGTGAGCCATGTGTAGCTATCAGGCATTTCCTCAGTTGCTCTCCCCCTTGTATTTGTGACAGTCTCTTGAACCTGGAGCACACCGATTGGCCATGCTAGCTAGCTGGCCGGTCAGCTGCTCCACAGGGCTGGCTGTCTCAGCATCCCCTGTTGTTGGTTACAGCTGCACCCATCACAGCAGCTTCCCCGTGGGTGCCGGGGATCTGAACTCAGGCCCTCACGCTCCTACAGCCCAGCAGTTAAGAGCATTTGCTGCTCTCCCAAGAGGACCCAGTTTGGTTTCCAGCATCTACACGGGGCAGCTCCATTAGGGGATCTCATTGCAGCTTCTGGGTTCTGTGCCACACACACAGACACATATGACTTGTTTTTTTTTTTTTTTTTTTTTTCAAGATGAATATTCAAGAGCTGTTTGTGTATTTGTGCTTGCCTAAATTTCAAGTGGGTAAAAAGCATTAGTCAAAGGTGTCAAAGATGGTTTTAAAAAGCTGGCCGTTGAATTTTTATAAGTCGGTGATTGCTCTGAATCAGAGCTGCCCCCACCCAGTGCTTGTCATTTGGAGTGCTTATTATTATTGTTATTATTATCATTATTATTATTATTATTATTATTTTGCTGATTTGCCTCATGAATGTGCACACATGTACATTAATTTTGGTTCCATAAAAACATTCTGTGACAGCCCTCTTCGTGTGTGACTTTGAGGTATCATTTCTAGCCCCAGTTAAAACTGTAGAACTCTAGGCTTGCCATTCACTTGCAAGCTGTGGCTCTTCCAGGCCGCTTCAGCTGCTGTTACTGTGCTAATTAAACAGCCACACCTCCAGAACCTAGTGCTAGGGGACAGCATACTTTTCTCCTGAAGCCCCTGGAGAGCCCATGTTACAGGAATGCCGGGAGGGTCTTGCTGGCACCAGGCCTCTTCTTTGAATCTCTGGGCTGGCTGTGTAAGTTTGAGTCTGCCCACAGGGTTTGTGGCCTTACCCCTGTCTGGAAGGAGTGCCTGTGGCAAGGCCCTTCTCACTGGTGTGAGGCTCGTTACGGTGCAGTCCTGCTTGAGGAGCCTTTCGGTTTGTGAAAAGATTGATCCTTCAGCATTTCTGGGGTTTCCTGAGGCTGTCCAAAAAATCTTCTGAGTAACCACTTCACATCAGTCAGCCAGAATTGTCTCCTTGTTCCCTAGCGGCAGAGTGGAGGGGACTGATGCTTGTGTGCTCGCTGCTCTGCCCTGGACGGTTGAGTCAGTCCATGGACACTAACGTGATCACCTGTCTCCCGGACTTTGCTTTCTCTTGTAGCAGTGTCCAACCTGGGGTCCAGGACAGCTGCAGATGCCGCCCAGCACGAAGTTGTACTTAAGACACTATGAGGGACTGTGTGTGGTTACCTTCCCTCTTGTAATCTGATTTACTGACTCTGGAGAAAGAACTTTGTAGACTGTGGTTGTCAAAGAGATGGGCACACCTGCTAGAATGTTCTGTGCTGACTAATTCTTAGTGGATTTCCTCTTGGTCTTTTGAGACAAGGTCTGGGAGACAAATGTGTGTCTACTGAGTACCAAATGTATAACAACCTTTCATACATGGGCTAGAAACACAGACCTCACTCAGCACGGAGGGCTACACTGTTACAGTGGGTGTGTGGACTACACTGTTACAGTGGGTGTGTGGACTACACTGTTATAGTGGGTGTGTGGACAACACTGTTACAGTGGGGAGTGGAGTACATTGTTATAGTGGGTGTGTGGAATACACTGTTATAGTGGGTATGTGGGCAACACTGTTATAGTGGGTGTGTGGACTACACTGTTACAGTGGGCGTGTGGACAATACTTACAGTGGGTGTGTGGACAGACACTTACAGTGGGAGTGCTGGAAGGAGCCCGTGGTCTCAAGTCCATGTGGTATAGAGTGTTGGGGCTCTGTTCCCATTTCCGCTCCCATCAGGAGGCCCAGGAAGGAATGTGGCTGGCCCAGAACCCTCCCAGCTTTGAAATGTCCTTCCCCATGGCCTCCTGGGGCCCTGGAGCAGTGTGGGAGCAGCCTAGCTCCACTTGAGAAGACACAGGTGGAATGAGTTTGAACTTGCAGTTGCTGTAGAATGGAACTTTAAACAGGGTGTAAGAGTTAGCCTCTATATTTTACTACAAAAGTTTAAGCATGCGAATCATGAACTTGCTAAACCTGGGCTGTGTGTTGTGTGTGCAAATGTCTGTTTTAGCTGTTGCCCTATACACAAGGAATCTGGGGCAGCTCTGGGCTTTACAATAATATAGCTGCCTTGGAAGCAGCTTCTGTGTTTCCTAATTTAGCACACAAAAAACATTTGACACCCAATACATGCAAACGCTGATGTAACACACATAGGAAAGCTTGGGAATTATAGAAAATCAATGCATATTGGGGAGCGTGCATTACTTTATGGAAAAGCTGATAGAATGCTGTTACTCACCAACCATATATGTTTACTGAAGTCATTATCATAAGCAAAGTCCTATTAAATGCTCTTCTATACTTTCCACTAAGTGCCTGATGACTGTTTATTTTTGTCGGTGTGAATATTAAAGAAAAGCTAAGCAGAAGCAATCTTAATATCTTGTTGATTACGTTCGAGAATAAAAAAAGGCAGAACATTAAGCCTGCACGCCATTTGCTATAATTACTCCGAGTGAGATGTTGCTGGAGCTGTCAGGCTGTGATTGAGGCTCAGTGATGGTTAGCACCAGCTGCGTGCATTAATTGTCTGCAGCAAGCATGCCCCACATTCACTCACCATTTGGAGGCCCACACTTTCCCGTTCCCTGCGCTGCAAAGCATCTCACGAATGAGTGAGGAGGAAAGCTGCTCGCACCCAGATTCAGCTCTCACCTCCCTTCCACACTAAGTCCTTTCACCCAGCCCCACACAGCTCTGTGCATGTGAGCTCCAGGCCCTGCGCAGCCAAGCATCTGGAGGGGGCACTGGGGTTTATTTCGGAGAGGCCTTCGGAAGCCTGTTCCTGATAAGGTCTGGAGGCTGTGAACGGTTAACTCTTTCTAGGCACACAAATTCTAACGTTGCATTAGTAGTTTTAATAAGGCAGTCTGATAGTGAGGCATCTGTTTTCTTCTTCACCCAGCTTCCAAGTGGGCTTTTTCATAGATATGTAGTCCTTGCAAAATGTAGGTATTTTCAGAAGCACCGAGACACATCCATTTTTGTTAAGTGATGAATCCCAGTTTGCAAGTTTATTTGGACTGTGCGCAGGTGTTTGTGTGGGTGAGTCACTATGGCGTCTGATAGGCAGGTCCCTCATTTAGCAGCATTCAGGTTGTGCCAGTCTGTCGAGTAGAACTCTATCTAACTCATCTTTACCTCAGTATTACTTGAGCAAAGACTCCAAGGATTCCTTTATTATTTTTTCCCAATGGGATGTCTGTTTTAAATCTTAAGGGAACCCACATAATGTGAATTTATCTGTGTGCTTACGCTGGGAAGTATTTCACTGCTGTTGGCCGGTGACTCCCGGGGCTCCCTAGCTGCTGTTTGGAGTCCCGCATCTGTCCTGTCTCCTGAGAGCAGTTTCCCTAGAACACAGGCCTGTGTCTAGTGGGTTGGGACCAGAGCCCCCCTGAGTCTTCACACATGACACACCTCCCTCTTGGCCCTCAGACCTTCCAGTGGTAGGCACCGTGGTGGCAGAGGTCTACGGGGTACTCTGGGCCTCCCATGACCTCTGTCACTTCAGAAGCTCCCTCCTCGGTCCTGAGGACCTTCCACGAGTCCTCTTTTCCTCGTGCTAACCAAAGTCAATTGTCATTGCTCAAGGACCTTTGAAAGAATAGAATTGGTTTGAGAAGCGTGTGCTTCCCAAAGCCAGGGTGATATATATATACATCTGTAATCTTGGAACTCAGCCGGCACACACAGGGAGTGCTAGGCCAGCCTCAGCTACCTAGCCAGCCTCTGCTTTGTTGTAAATTGTATTCATTTTATTGTTGTTTGAGATGTTCGGGAATGTGTGTGTGTATATATATATATATATATATATATATGTAGATATAGTATGTATGTGTCCATCAAGTCTGCCCCCCCATTCCCTCCCTCCTAATGCTTCCCCTGTCTGCCAACATTTTCCTCTCCCAATACCATGTACTCTTTTAGAGTAAAAACAAACAAAAAACCTCCTAAGCGCACTCAGGGCTGCTTAGATGTGCATGGGTGTGGGAGTGTCATTTACTGGAGCACGGGCAGCTTCCCCTGAAGAAAATGGACTTCTCCCAGCAGCTCCTCAGCTAGGGGTGGGACACCATGAGCCCCTCCCCTGTTCTGCTGGGATTTTGGCCGGCTTGGTCATATACACAGACCCTGTCTCAAAACACATGAAGCCACAAAACATCCTTTCAGAGTCTAACACCAAGTTTTAATTTTATCCAGCATGGACTCCCGGCAGGTGTGATATAGCCTGGGGCTGTCCCAGGGGCTGCTCTTCCCGAGGCAGGTGTGTCCTTCCAGCCAGGCACTCGCCACCAGGCTCTCTGTAGCTTGGGTTTGGAGGTTTGTTTTGTGAGGTCTAATGTTGCTTCCCAGCGCCTTAGCACGAGAGGCTGCGGCTGGTTCCTGGATATGAGCCGTGTTTTATAAGCAGGCAGTCAAACTCTTCAAGCGGGACTTACACTGAATTCTTACGTGGTGAGATCTCATTAAAACAAGCCCAGCTTCCTCTGGCTCTTGTTGTATTTAAGGTGGGCCTGTCCAGATGAGAAGGAGAGTATGACTCTTAGAGCATTACTTTGTGAAGTTCATTCAGAATAGAGTCCCCCTGAAGGCTTGCACAGAAGCGAGCCATGCTTGTTTGAGTAGGAGTTGAGCTAACGTGGAGAGTGTTCCTTTGCCTGGAGGACGCGCTGCGTTCTGTTTGAGTCACTGTCTTTCTCTTGACATGTCAGGTTTTCCTACCTTGGATGGATCCTGTTGGCATTCAACATGTCTAAGTTAACCCATCTTTTGTGAGGGAAGTTCATGAAAAAATGTCTTCTCAGGTTTGTAGAAGATGTTAAGCATCTAAAACATATATATAATCATAGCCCCTCACCAGGCTACGTCACAGTGTGTAGTCACTCAGACCCGTCCTCAAATGTTGTATGAGGCATCACACCCTTGGATGTACTTACAAGTTATCACAGTAAAACATTTGTGGGTTTACTTAAAACAAAGGCGTTGAAGTAGCTGCTTCTAGTACACGGCCGTTACAACTGGAAGACTTTGAGGAGTGTTAAACAGTCTTGCTTCTCCCAGAGGTGTCGTCTCCTTTGCATGTCCTCAGAGTTTACAGATGCATCAGGTTTTATGCCCCCTTCCCCATTCACCATCGAGTTGTTTGTCCTTTACAGATATGTCTCTTGGGAAGGGGCACCTCTGGGTAGTGATGAGGCTAGTGTAGGTCGGTGTGTAGGCAGCACATATGTCACACATGCTGGGGTCATGTTCTCATCCGTGGAGATCACGCTGTAGGATGAGCGGTTGTGGAGGGAGAGGCAGTCACTGCCTCCACACCAGAGCTCTGCCCCTCTTTAAATGCTTTTCCCACCCCCAGGTGCCACTTCATAATTAAGACTATAAGGCTACATTAAAGTACTATATTAGAAAAGCATACATGGCTAAATTATCTCAGGTACAACTAATGTAAATCTCTGATTGGCAGATGGTTATTCAAACTGCCCATTGGAGTTGCTAAGTACGGATGTCTCTCGATGCTGTTCCTGAAGATTGTATTTAGAGGACTCAGCACTGACTGAGCAGTGTGAATGGAGTGGGTGGTAGACGTGGAGTGTCTTCTCCAGTTACTACCTCAGCTGAGCGTTCCTTTCCGAGTCCCATGAGCTACTACTGACAGATCTAGTCATTTTTCACTCAACAGAGAGAAATGCTGCCTCGATTCAGGGCATTTTAGAACTTCAGTCTCGTCTTGTTCAGGAGCACATTGTTCCTTACGCCTAACCACATTGAAACAGACCAGCTTTGCCTTTATACCTTAAGTGCTTAGGAAATTGGGCAAATCTATAAAGCAGCTATTTTCAGATGCTAGACTCCAGATATTACAGGCGTGTGATCAATAGGAAGATGTAAAATTCCTGCATCTTTCTGCATCCTGCCATTATGCAGCTGGCCGGAGTGCATTAGGTGGGTGACTGGAGTGGAAGAATGCTGCAGGCTGGAGGGTGTTACTAGGTAGGTGACTGCAAGGATGAATGAAGCAGGGCGGCGTGTCTTGGGTGGGTGAATGCAAGTATCCTGCAGGCTGGAGAACAGTGAAGGTGGGTGATCAGAAGTATGCAGCAGGGCAGAGTGCATTAGGTGGGAAATCCCTGCACCTTTCTGCATACTGTCTACATGTAGCAGGTGGGAAATCCCTGTGTTTTTCTGCATATTGGCTGTGTGTAGCAGGCTGGAGTGCTTAGGTAGAGAACTAGAAGTCTGCAGCAAGCCGGAGTGCATTAGGTGCGTAACAGGTAGTAGCCACACAGAAAAGCTCCACAAATTTAAACTAGGGTGACCTTGCATTTGCTACCGCATCTTAGGCTGTTTGCCATATGTTAAAGTGTACAAGTCCAAGTAACGAGCAGTCGGGGAACTGTTAGAATAACCTGCATCCACCGGCATCAATTGGTGTTGCCCAAGTAATGGCTGAAGAAGCCGGTGTACAACATACTGACAGGAGTGGAGAATCAGAGAGTCAGGGCAAGGGTTCTCTAGATCTGTTCCATCAAAGCTTAAAATTAGGAGACTCCACATACTCAACAAAGAATTGCACGTGGTACACCGTCCAATTTGCTCTAAGAGTCTATAGCATAACTGAGCACATAACAGAAGTCTTACATTGTCCCAGTTAGCTTTGACAGTCAACTTGACACAGCCTAGAATCCCCTGGGATGAAGTTCTAAATTGAGAAATCACCCAGATCAGACCAGCCTGTGGGCATGTCTGTGAAGGATCGTCTTGATAGTTAACTGATGGAAGAGGGAACAGCCTAGAGTGGGCATCAGCATTGCCTGGGCAGGAGGTTTGGGGAGCTAGCTGAGCATGGCCATTTGGGAAGGCCAGCAAGCGACATTTGTTCCTCTCTGGTTTCTGCTATAAGCTCCTGCCTGTTATGTCCCTCAGTGGTAGGCTGTGATCTGGAAGTGTGAGCCAAATAAGTTCTTTCCTTTGCTACGTGGCTTTGGGTCAATTGTTTTATCACAGCAACAGAAAGGAAGCCAGCACACCGTTTAACCAATAAAAAAATTTGTTAGACTCAAAAGCATCTCAAGCAAACATCATGGAGGAGAAAACCTTGCAGAAGCCGTGACTGGGCGGTGGACTGGAGTCGTAGCCGACAGTGGAAGAAGGGAGTTCTGAGCAGAGTTTTCCAGCATAGGTGCGAACTAATGATTTACTTTAAAAGACTTGCACTGTACCCAGTGTACTGTGGGTGGTGTCACTGGGAGACTTAAAAGTTCAGATTTATATCATTTTCTTTCAACTTTATTTTTTCCACAGAACCCACTGAGAAAGATACTGCAGATTGACTCCTAAAAAGAAAAAAAAAAGAGAAGAAAAGCCATTAGCGAATAAGCAGGCAGTAAAGACAGACCAGAAAGGAAAGTGTGACGGAGAGATGAAGATTAAAAACGGGAAGGCTTAAGCCACGCTGAGTCCCACTAGATAAGTGTTTTTTACACAATGCAGTCAAAAGGAAGAAGGCTGACAAAACAGCTCACTTGTGTGTTGTTTATAGAGACTCTTTCCTGAGTAAGGCAGGGCTAAGGATGGGCGAGTGTGTGCCGGGCCGCTGTCACAGAGGGAAGCTGGAGTGTCAAAGCAGACACCGGAGCTCAGGATGAGGTCGCTCCTGGGGATGAAGGACCACATTTCCTAACAACAGAGTGTATCTGTCAGGAAAACACAAGCACGTACTCAGCCAGGCATAACAAAACTTCAGAATATAAAAAGTGAAAACAGAGAAGAAGGTGGAGGGGTGGCTGAGGCAGGAGAGTTGCTGTGAGTTTGAAGCCAGCCTGGAATACATAGTGAGACTGTTTGGAAGGCTAAGAAGCAGAGAACATACTTTTTTTTTCTCTTTTTTTCTTTTTTTTTATTAGGTATTTATTTCATTTACATTTCCAATGCTATCCCAAAAGTCCACCACACGCTCCCCCACCCACTCCCCCACCCACCCACTCCCACTTCTTGGCCCTGGCGTTCCCCTGTACTAAGGCATATAAAGTTTGCACGACCAATGGGCCTCTCTTTCCACTGATGGCCATCTTCTGCTACATATGCAGCTAGAGACATGAGCTCCGGGGGGTTCTGGTTAGTTCATATTGTTGTTCCACCTATAGGGTTGCAGACCCCTTCAGCTCCTTAGGTACTTTCTCTAGCTCCTTCATTGGGGGCCCTGTGATCCATCCAATAGCTAACTGTGAGCATCCACTTCTGTGTTTGCTAGGCCCCGGCATAGTCTCACAAGAGACAGCTATATCTGGGTCCTTTCAGCAAAATCTTGCTAGTGTTTGCAATGGTGTCAGCGTTTGGGAGCTGATTATGGGATGGATCCCTGGATATGGCAGTCTCTAGATGGTCCATCCTTTCGTCTCAGCTCCAAACTTTGTCTCTGTAACTCCTTCCATGAGTGTTTTGTTCCCAATTCTAAGAAGGAGCACACACTTTTTAAAGTTGCTGGTTATATAATATATATAATATATATAAGACAGTGTTTGCAAACCTGCCTGGCTGCCCTGTTAGGGTCTGGCTGCTGTCGTCATAACACCCCACGTGGCACCGGAACTCAGACAGGCTTGCAAGACACTTGAAATGCTCATCAGAATCAAGTGATGCGCCCTGAGTAAAAACCCTAAGTTTTAGAATTGAAATCGTGCCAGAATATCTACTCTTGACTCCAGCAACATCAGTGACAGAAAACGGTATGACACAGCCCTAGATTCCTGGAAATGAAAGCACTTGTTAGTCACCTATGAGCCAGAGAAGAATTTACACGAGACAGTAAAACATTACTTTGAACTTAATGAAATGAAAACATAGCAAACTGTTCTGGGTACAGCTGAAACTGTGCTTAAAGGGGAGGCACTTAAAGGGGAGGCAGGGCTCTAAAGCCTTAGCTAGGGAAGAAGTCGTCGGGTCTAGCGTCAGAGCCGGCAAGAAAGGCTCCAGATGACCTCTGCCTTTGGGAGGGTGAGAAGTGACACAAACTGTGGAAAATTAATAACCCGAAGCCGAGTCTGTTAAAGTGGAAAAGGTGACGACGCCACCACCGCGCATCTCTAGGCCTGAAGGCGACCCGTGTGGGGGGGGGGGGAGCCACCTTGCAGGGCGCAAGTACCACCTCACCGTCACTGGTGAGGAGATTCTCGGGGTATAGTGCATTCTCAGAAATACCTTCCAGGAGCTTCATTGCCATCCCACCAAAAGCAGAGAAGGTCATATAGAGATCATAATTCTGTGAAAACATGGAATTCTGAAATGTTTAGAAGTCAAATCCACTAATGTGGCAGTCACTACTCCTAAAACTCAACATGTTAGCCAGACGGGACAAACAGTGTTAAGATCCCAGTGTTGGTAGGAAAAATAAGTAAACAGGAATCAGTATTCATTCATGATTTAAAAAAAAAATGTTTTTCTTAGAAGCAAGGACTTTCTTCAGCCTGACAGGCTTCTCCCGGGAAGGGTATAAGGTGTGGGAGAGCCCACTGCAGCTCCCAGTGTAGCACTGTGAGGCTGGGGTGGGGCCTCCCCCTCCTCTCTGTGGTGCTGGGTCCTTGTCTGCCTCCACGCTGGGCCTCTGTGACAGAGGCTGCCCATGTCCAGATCCTGGCTCGCTCTTCATGCAGCAGCAGCACTGGGAAATGCCCCCTGGCGTAGGCTGGGGTGCTCAGCACAGTGCAAGCTTTCTCAGCATGGGAACGGTCGTCCCCCAAAACTGGATGCAGTGTGAACCTGAGGGGAACAGTACCTTCAGCTCAGAGATGAATTCACACCCGGCAGGGAGCACCGCTACCAGACTAGCATCCCAGCAGCATCCCACAGCCAGCCCTGGGTGGGGGTGGGATGGGGCGGGCTCACTGGTGTCTGTCAGGGATCTGGAACACACTTGTGCACCTCACTAGGTCAGAGCAGTGACAGGCAGGTAGCATCTGCCTATCTTAGCGTCACCGCGGTTGTTGTTCTCTCGATGTGCTATTTTAGGACAGACTCTATGAAGCATCGTTTTAGGCACTGAACACACTCTGCATGTGATTGGTGCAGTCTGAGCAGATGCACATTTGGTTTACAGTCTAAGCCTCACTGACTGATTTAATAGAGCCACCAAAAGCAATTTCAAACACCCGCACGTACTACAAATGATCAGTCTTTGTTGTTTATAAGACGAAACCTAAATAAGATGTTTATACAATATTGTTTAAACTTGATTAAATTCAGTTCCTATAAAATGGAAGATAAGACATCAGCACTTAATGCTGGTCCTCCGACAGCCGCACCAGTGGGCTTCACTTCCCCAGCAAGCGACTGGTTTTCCAACTTGAGAAAGAAAAGGACGCTTTCCAAAGCTAATTTATATTATATTTGGCTTTTAATAATGAAGGTCGTTTCTAAATGATAAATTCCACTATGTGTGCCAAGTTAACATTTGACTGAAATAGAAATGTCATTTTTATGGCTCTATTAAGCTCAAAGGGGCACCTGAGTATTCTGTGCTTTAAGAGCGTGCACATGCACAGAGTACACAGGCCTGCTTACCTGGAGAGATTGTGCGTCAGGACAGACGTAGGAATGTCCTCAGAGCAGCTTCTCATCCGCTTCAGACGTGTGCGTCCATTACTGTGTTTGTCTTTATCTTGATCGGCTTGTTCTGTGAGTGCCAACAGCCCTGTCGCCAGCAGAGTTCCTTGTTTGGTGAGGCAGACTTCTCACAGGCAAAACCAGCCGAGCTGCTGAGGGTGAACCCCTGGGTGAAGCACCCAACGTCAGTCACTGGTCCCCGACACACAGCTCCATCGCAGGCACTGAAGTTTTAAAGTTGTAATCAGAGCAGCAGTTGGGAACTCAGATCTTCTCTTTGGAAACTGCCTTCAGCCATACTTTGTTTACTGGTCCAAGGATAAAATGCCAACATGTAGTCTGCCCTGAGAGTGGATGCAGGTGTGTAAGGGCCGCCGACAGGGCGGTTCCTGACGCTGTGTTAACTGGAGGGACACTGGACCTTTGCTGTTCAGAGTTCCCTTTCATTTCTGCCACCACCCCCTCCATTCACACTCAGGATGCCCGCCACCGGGCTGATCTTGCATCTTGTAGCTTACTCTGTGTTCTTGCCCTCTCCATGGGACTTGTGTGCCCAGGTAATTGCCCAGTCAGATCCATCCAGGGATTCACACGGCTTGTCAAAGAAAGCATGAGGCCAGCCTGGCACTGCATCAGTGTGATCCCATCCTGGGTCTGTGCCCATTCCAGGTGACACCCTGCCCTGCCAGGAATGCCCTCTGTTCATACAGATAGCTCCTGTCTCCTTCTCAACTGTATCTCTTATTACTGTCTAATCTCAAGCCCAGTGGTTCTCAGCCTTCCCTTAATGCCGTGACCCTAATAAAGTTCCTCATGTTGCGGTGAACCCCCAACCATGAGATTGAGCGCCCCACGTGTGCTGCCTCCAGTGCCTCGGTGCTCAAGACAGTACATTCACAACATTCTTTATGCTGATTTGTTAATGGAGGAGTCTTTATGCCAGAAAGGACACTGTCTCTATTACCATTTTAATTAGGTAGAAATGCAATCATCTTCCCTCTTTCTTAGCTTCTTATGTTAATTTCTTCTAACACATTTCTAGTTTGTCTGCTTGAGTCATGCCTAATTCCCTGCCATTAAGATGTGATTGGTGGGTTTGCGGCTGAGGAGAGGGCGGTTCTGAGCACTGTACTGAGGTCAGTGGACAGACCACTCACCACATGGTGACATGCGTAGGCAGCCTTAGTGAGCCGATCTGGAAGGTTTGGAGAGTTTGTTCGCAAGGAGACGCGTGTGAGGGAGAAACCTTCGCCTCAGCTCATGAGGCTCCTGGCTGTAGTCCTCAGGACCCGCGATCCGGAGGGTCATGAAGTCACTGAAACCAGTTCCCCCAATACAAGTGAGAGCAGAGAGGCACTCTTGTGTACTTGGGGCCTGGACTGACTAGCACAAAGTGTGGTCTTGGTCCCCTGAAATAAAAACCTAAGCTTGTATCTCTTCCTGAGGGGTTTGTTTGTTTTAGATTTTAAAAATCAATTTGCGTATATGTCTGTGTGGCCGTGTGAGTATTTATGTGCACCACATGTGTGCTGGTGCCCACGGAGACTAGACAGGGTTGGATTCCCTTGGAGCTGGAGTTGCAGGCGGTTGTGAGCTGCAGAATGTGTGTGAGGGGAATCGAACCTGGGTCCTGTGCAGGAGTGGCACACATTCCTAACCACCGCCATCTCCAGCCCTCCTGTGAGGTCTTCAGTAACAAGCTTCCTGGTTCTGTAGGCACCCTGAGGAATGTGTCTGTACATGGAACAGAA
Organism: Mus musculus; assembly: GCF_000001635.26. Taxonomy (NCBI): domain Eukaryota; kingdom Metazoa; phylum Chordata; class Mammalia; order Rodentia; family Muridae; genus Mus; species Mus musculus. The sequence goes on along the minus strand of NC_000079.6, from coordinate 52,856,871 downwards.
CGAGGAGCAGGGGCTTCGCACAGACCTGGTTTCTGTAGCAGAAGCCATGGACTTAGGACAAGCTGAGTATCTGAAATCAGAGTGTCTAACTCCAGATCTCTAGTTATTATGACACCTCATGTACATCATGGAGAATTCCAACTCTGCATCCCTTCTTATAAGATCCATTGTAAAAAAAAAAAAGTGTGTGTGTGTGTGTGTGTGTGTGTGTGTGTACAGATGCCCATGGAGCCAGAAGAGGTAGCAGAGCACACATGTGGTGTGCATAAAAGCTCAGCCACAGAGACATACACACAAATTGTTTTTTAAGTTTTTAAGTCTAAAACAAGCAAACCTGTGACAGGATTTTCCCTGTCCAATCACGTTAGGGCAGCAGGAGGCCTGTGACTGGACAGGGAAAAGGGAGGCGGAGCTAAGAGTTACAGAGACAGCATCTCAGAGAGAGGAGGCCAAGATGGAAGCAGAGGAATAGGAGGAACCTAAACCAGTGTGGCATTAATTAGCCACGGGTAGTTATGATATTAAAGGATAGAATAATTGGGATATTTGTCTAATCTAGGTGGGCAGCTTTTATTGTTATCAGTTGGTTCTGAAATTATTGTATTGGCATCTTGTAAATTGAGAATTTATTGATACATATATCCGTTGGGTTAATTATAAGCTTCTAGAGTTCTGTTTCTACGGGGTGGATGGGTGATGTGACAGCTGACCCTGAGGACAGTCACTGTGGGGGCTGGCAAGAGAGTTGCCAGAGGCAGGAACTCAGGAAGCCTGCCTGTCCGGCCCCTCTGGAGAGCTGGTGGGCAGAGAGCACCTGGAGTGCGAAGAATAGGCGGTTTCTTTTTTAATATTTCCCACAACACAAACCCCTCAAGAAGAGATACAGGCTTAGGATATTATTTCAGGGGACCAAGACCACACTTCATGCTGGTCAGTCTGGCCCTGAGTACAGGAAGTGCCTCTTTGCTCCCACTGGAGCCACAGCTGCAGGTGGCTAGGAGCTGCCTGATGTGTGGTGGGTGCCATACCCAGGCCCTCTACAAGATCAGCTCTCGCTCTCAACCACTGAGCCATCTCCGCAGCCCCCAGTGCATCCTGTTAAACATGAGTCTGTGAACTGCCAGGTAGTTTTGTCAGTTCCCCCTGGGTAATGGAACTTCTGAGGTAGATCTGTGTATCAGGCACACATTTCCTGAGAGAATTACCCGAGGGACCGGAATGGTGGCTCAGTCATTCGGGTGCTTGCTGCACAGGCATGCGCTGTAAGGACAGGAGGGCACTGTCAGCCAGCTTCTGCCTCCTTATTGCTGGGATCAAAGGTGTGCACCACCATTGCCTGGCTAGTGATGAACTGTTTTCTAAAAAGTAACAGGTCCCATTATACTTTGAAGAAAATTATATTTGATCTGTCTGGTTGTCTGTCTATCTGTCTGATTGTCTGTCTATCTGCAGTGCCAGGATGGACTCAGGGCTTTGATCATTCTTGGCAAGTGTTCTACCTCTGAGCTGCAGCCCCAAAACCCTACACTAATTTAAAAGAAAAGATTAAACCAAATAAAACAAAACAACTCCCCCCCCCCCACATCCCTAGACAACAATATGGTGGAGGCTACAACAGAAATAGAAAGTTGCCTGTTCTAATCATCTAACACACCTCTGTGTGTGTGTGGGTGTGTGTGGTCTGTGTGGTGTGTGTGTGTTAGAGAGAGACAGAGAGAGAGAGAGAGAGAGCATGGGGGTACTGTGTGACTGCCATGCAGAAGTGACAAGGGCAGACAGAGATTGGTGAGTTGCCTCAGTCTGGAAAGGTCCCATCTTCACCCCGGTCTGCTTGCGGCACTCTGGTCTGACTTAGCACATGCTCAGTACCCACACCCAGTATTCTCAGTGGTATGCTCTTCAGGGGGACTTGTGCTTTCTGTGTCCAGGGGTGGACAGCTATGCAGTTGGCCCCATTGTGCTCCCTGCCCCATGGATTCGGACCCTGTAGGACAGCTTTACAGCCGTGTCATCCTTAGAGAGGCATGAGAGGTAGTGTGGTGACATGTGAGCCCTCAGTTTGCCACGCCTGCTGTGTGGCCCTAGGCTAGGTGTGGGTAATGGGTACATGTGGGTTTTGAGCATGCATGTGTAAGCGCCTGGCACACATAAGCCCTGGCACACATCCTTCAGCCTAGCCTCTTTCTCAAGGCAGTTACTTCTGCTGCTGGTCCTCAGTCATCTGTGAACCTTGTTAAAAATGACTCAAAGGAGGGAAGAGATTGATGGGTAGATGTATAGGTTTTCTCAACAACTTTGGTAGCTAAACTAGACCCAGAGAACCACTTAACCATAGAGGTTGCTGAAGGAACTGCAACAGAGATGTGGCCCACCTGCTTAGCACACGTTAGCTGTGCTGCCCCCCAGCACTTGTTAGAGGTTGCTTCCAAACCACCCTTCCCTTGTGGAGACCACAGTCTGAGGAGCTCGCGTCCCTTAGTGAAGAGCATTTTTGCACGGGACCTGCACACACTCGCTGTACTGTAAGTCACCTCACCTACGTATGGTGCAGATGTCTGTTAGGCAGGGAGGAGGGACAAGGACAAACGTCTGTGTGCATTCAGTCTGTGGCTGCTTGAGTGTGGGTGCAGAACCTGTGGACATGGGGGGACAGTTATGTAGAGTCACAGTACTCAGGGGGCAATGGGGACCACCCATCGCTTCACCCATGGAAGAATTTGTCCCTGTCCTGAGTGGATTATCAGGGTACCAGGGAGCATGCTCAGGAGTCAGGACAAAGTAGAGAGGCCCTCTGTCCCGGCGTGTACTCCATCCACACTTGACCCCTTCCCTTCTTTCTTTTACTGGCTCTTTGAGAAGCCGCACCTTCTGGCTTTTGTAATGGGTACATGATTGACTTGTATTTACCACTCTCCAGTGCCCCCCCCTGCCCCCAGCCCTGCTCCTCCTCAGTAAGTTGTGCAGCTCCTGCAGGCCAATCTCCTTCCTGAGTTAAGGCACAGGGTGTGCGCCCCAGGCAGCCTCTCCAGTAGCAGGGCAGGGGAGAGGAGGCAGAGGTCAGATCACTGAGGCCAGCTTGTAAGAGCCTAACAACCAACTTTGCCAGCACACTCCAGATGTTAAGGGACCAGGCACTTACAGGGGAAGGAGGGGGTCAGGTTACTGCTGCTGCCCCCAGGGCACAGGGAAGGAGAGGGGAGGAGCTTCAGGCATCTTGGTGACCCTCACAGGCTGACCTCATGTGAGGAAGTTGCCCATCAGCTCTGGAGTGACTTCTCTCTAGCTGGTCCTTTATGGCCTCACAGCAGCCCTGAGGTATGCAAGGTCCCTAGTGCAGAGAGCTAGTGCTAGGGTACCTGGCACCTGGATGCTGGGATCACGAAAGTCACGTCAGTCTGATAGGGGCTTAGAGGTAGCTCACTGTCCATCTGCTGTCCTAAGATGGTGACTATCACCAAAAGGGCATAGCGGCATGCGCTGGGAACCCTGATTAATTCAGAAGGTATGGGTGAAGCGATCTTTGAGCCCAGGAGTTTGAGAATAGCATAGGCAGCACTACGTTGTCTCCCATTACAACAGGAGGAACAGATGTAGTGGAGGACAGCCTGATCCACCACTGTCTTGGTCAGGGTTACTATTGCTGTGATGAAACACCACACCCAAAGAAACCTGTGGAGAAAAGCGTCTATTCAGCTTTCATTTCCACATCTCTGTTGATCACTGCTCGTCATCAAAGGAAGTCAGGACAGGAACCCAAGCAGGGCAGGAACCTGAAGGCAGGAACTGTCGCAGAGGCCATGGAGAGGTGCTGCTTACTGGCTTGCTCCCATGATTTGCCTCAGCTTGCTTTCTTATAGAATGCAGGGCCACCAGCCCAGGGATGGCACCACTCACAATGGGCTGGGCCCTCCCCCGTCAATCACTAATTAAGAAAATGCCTTATGCTGGATCTTATGGAGACATTTTCTCAGTTGAGGTTCCCGCCTTTCAGAGACTCTAGCTTGTGTCACGCTGCCATAGAACTAGCCAGAGCCGCTGCACACTGGAAGCCTGGGAAAGTCTATTTAATAAGCCCCAAACATGGCGGCTGTTTCTTCGGAGAGAAGAAAACAGCGGCTTCTCAGATTCCTGCTGTTCTCCATTAGACACTTCAGGCTGGAAAAGGTGGAACTTTAGGGAAGGTGCACACATTACCAGGTTGTTTTCTAGCTCTAGTGGTGGTCAGCGCCACAGTCAGACACTACCAAATAGGGGGTGGGTGGTAGCCGGGGAGGTGGCTCAGTCTGTACAGTGAGTGCCGTGTAAGTCTGAGCACCCAAGTTCAGATTCCCGGAACCCATCTTAAAAAGCAGGGTGTGGTGGTGTGTATTTGTGATCCCAGCCCTGGGGACACAGAGGCAGGGAGATTCCTTGGACCTCTCTGAGTATCTGGGAAACATCTGTGTGCAGAAGTGACCAACAAGTTCTAGCCTCTCAGGTGAGCAGAAGGTCAGAACCCGGACTGTGAAGTGCACAGTGGGCCCGCTGAGTGATGTAACTAACGGGTCCCTTGGCAGACCGGTCCAATGTGACTACACAGTTAAAACAAAACGTCAGAGAAATCGGGAGAACCTGCAGCCCAGCCCTCCAGTGGCATCAAGGACTAAGGTGGGTGGGTGGGGCTTGTGAGCTGGGGAGCCACAGTCTGGATGCATCCATCTGTAGACTCTCCCCCAGAAGGCAAACCCAGGGCAGTTTTCCGATTTTCTGCATTTGATCTAGAATGTGGACTGCAACCCCTTTGGGAGTTGAACAACCATAGGGTCACAGGGTCACCTAAGACTGTCTACGTATCATATATTTATGTTATGATTCATAACCATAGCAAAATTGCAGTTGTGAAGTAGCAATGAAAATAATTTTATGGTTGGGGGTCACCACAAGAGGAACTGTATTAAAGGGTTGTAGCATTAGGAAGGTTGAGAACCACTGGCTTAAAGACTTCTCCTCCCTCCTTAATTCCTGAAGGACAGGGATGATAAAGACTATAAATTTTAAGGAACCCTTACATTTTCAAAAAAACTCCTACGGCTGTGTGCAGGCAGCCGACAGAATCAGCCCAGCTGATAGGATGATTCCGTAGACTCCCTTAGGACTGCTTCCCATGTCCCGGCCACGCTGTGCCTCCTGCCGAGCCCTGTCTGGGTCAGTGTTCAGAAACAGTGTGCCCTTTGCCTCATTTTCTTCTGTACCATTTACCTGCTGTTCCTATCCCGTAGGCAAGCCAGCTTTGTCACCACGAGGGCCACGAGCAGAAGGGTCACCACACTGATAAGGATGTGCTTGTGTGAACCCCATCCAGGCACGAGGCCCCTGCCAGCTGTTTCAGTGACCACTTGCTGACCTGCACCAGGCTCCTCTTCCTAGCCCTGTCTGCTGTTCACAGCGTGGCTCAACTCTTGTGCTCACGTTTCTAATTACTATAGGCGTTTTAGAATGTAAACCTTTTATAGTAAGGCTTGGGTCAGAGACAGCCCGTTGGGAAAAAGCCCTTGTCTGCTCATTGTCCCCATGCAAAGAGTAAACTTCAGCCTCTGTGTCTCCAGGGTCAGAAATAACAAGTGTGGATCAAAGATCCAAGTGTAGAAACCCGAAGTGAAAAACTCACAACAAGGGTCAGGGGAACGCAAGCTTTCTGCTCCCGAGGCAACAAGTAAGATTTCGGAATTATCAGGCGCCAGAAGCGTCATGCATTTGAGAAGAACATAGAGATGTGTGGCCTTCTGCGTCCCAGAGTTGGGGCCACAAACATCAGAGACTACGTTCTGAGCTCCTGTGGATTGTCTGTCTCCTTGTCATTCTTCCACGTACCTTACAGTACGGCACCTCCTGCATAGTGTCGCATTTGTCTAATCACCCCCAACAGCTTGTGCACGTGCAGGAGAATTGGCATCCATCCGATATACTGTATTGTTTACATGAGGGACATTAGAATTTACCTGCAGCTAAACCAGGGGTCCTGGAACCGTTCCCCTGACCCGCAGGGCAGCAGCCAGATCCATCTAAGTGGAAAAACCTCTGCTGTCAGAAGATACTGTTAGGGTGGAGTTGGGTCAAGGGTGGGGTGGATGTGTACACTACAGGGGCCTGACTGATGGCGGACCTTGTGCCTGCAATATGCAAAGGACCCTTGAAACTCACTAGGAGGGAAATACAACTGGTTGAAGAAAGAGCCAGGAGATTGGAGCACATCTCCCTAAGTGGAGGGCGGCAGATAAGGGCATGAGGAGGTACTGAGTCTCTGCAGTCACGGGCGTATAGACTCGCATGCAGATGCCATGGTCAGAGCGATGGCTGGGCAGACTTAGGTGCTGCCATCTGCAGTCAGGGCTGGGCACTGCTGTTGGCGTGGGGCATCTGGAACTTTGATGCACTGCCTGTGAAATGGTAGACACAATTTAGGGAACACTTCAGAGTTTTGTCCCTCCACCTGAGCAGTGTGGCAGAATCTGGTCTGTGACAGTGGTCTGTGTGAGTCTCCCGCACAATTATTTTCACAGCTGCAGGAACATCACCCTTGCTTTCTCCTCCATTGCAGCATCCGTGTACCCCACCCTGTGTAGGTACACATGGACTTTGTTTTCCTTTCTTTGCAGTTCAAATAATGTCACGGGAGAAAGCTTTGCGTACTGTGTCACAGTGTGTCACATAGCACGTCCCCAAGACTGGACTAGCCTGAACTCTGAAGGGTAGGAGTTCCAAGGGGTTGTGGAGATCCTGCTAGCCTCCTTCCCCGACCTTAGGTAGATGCTGGTCTGCCACATGACTAGGCCGTTCGGCGTCTATGTACCTCTCACCTCTCTTCCCTAGCCAGATTGGCATTTTAACGTCTGTTTGAGGCTTTGCCCTCTTTCCATTTTAACCTGCTAGTTTCTGTTTCAGGATTTCTGACTGTGAGGAATCGGTTCCTTGTCTGAATGTTTCCATTGGCAATGCTTTTCTCTTGTTTGCTGGTTTCCCCCTTTGTCTTCTTAAGCTTTACACAGTTTGGTTTTGATAGCGCACAAGCATGCGTTACTGGTTCCAGTTATTATGAGCAAGTGCCATTGTCTGGGCCCACTCACGTGTCTGGTCAGCCAGACTGTGTAGGACAGCTGGGTGGGGAGGCCCGGTTCCTGTGCCCGGCATCCTCCCGCAGGCTGGTGCTGACACAGGGCCAGAAAGAAGAACACCTGCGGGTAGAGCCCAACCCTGGCTGGGTCTGCACACGAGTGCTTTCACACATGGCGGGAGCATCATTGCTGTGGCTGTAAGCAGGAGCAAGAGCAGCCTGGTCAGGGAGGGTAGTGACAGTCTCCACAGCCTGAGGTGGGTGCAGTGTGGAGGGAGGAGCTGCCAGGATCCAGGCTTTGCCCCTCTCAGCTCATGCACACCTCTCACGTGACCACTGAGCACGTGACTGGGCCTGTGATCTGTGTCACCATAATCACCCACAGGAGATTAGTGACTGAGGAGCGGGTTCCTGTTTTCAGGTGGCATGTATTCACTCTACGTGATTAGGGTTCTGTTGATATTCTGTGTATGTGCCTGTGTGTGTGTGTGTGTTGTGTGTGTGGTATAAGTGTGTGTATGTTGTGTGTGTATTATGTGTGGTATATGTGTATATGTGGTGTGTGTGCAGTGTATGTGTATGTGTGGTGTGTGTGGGTATATGTGTGGGGTGTATGTGTGGTGTGTGGTATATGTATATGTGGTGTATATGTGTGTGGTATAAGTATGTGTATATGTGCGTATGTATGTATGTGGTATATAAGTATGTATGTGTGGTATATATGTGTATGAGTGTGTATGTGTGTGCATGTGTGTGGTATGTGTCTGGTGTGTATGTGGTGTATTTCAGTGTGTGGTATATGTGTATGTGTGTGTATATATTGTATATGTGTATGCATGGTATGTGTGTGTATGAGTGTGTGTGTGTGTGGTGTGGTATATGTGTATGTGTGGGATGTGTGTGTATGGTGTACTTTGGTTGTTTCCCTCTTTTGTCCCCCTTTCTTTCCTGGTAGTCCACTTCCTCTTGTAGGGTAGTCCCTTCTGCATGTCCCCCCTTCCACATGAGAGGAGCACGTGAGCAGGCCAGCATGCAGTGTTTGTCTTTCTGAGTCGAGCTTATTTCCCTTAGGGTGACATCTCTAGCTCCATCCACCTTGTGGCAGATGCCATGATTTCGCTCCTCTTTATGGCCAAATAGCACCCCAGTGTATGCCTATCACAGGCCCTCTTTATCTGTTTCTCTGCTGATGGCACCAGTGCTGAGGCCATGGCGTGGCTGTTGTGACTGTTGCTACAGGAAGCACATCTGTGAAGGCATCTCTCTCATCTGCTCCTGTATTCCTGTGGGCGCCATAATGAGTGGAGTGCCTGGGTCACAGGGGAGATGCACAGTCCCCTTGGTGTGCTCCTGGGTAAGCACAGCCCCCAACCCCCAGCGGTGTAGAACTCAGAGGATGGGCTGGCACTGTGGCAGGGATGGTACTGCCCTGTCTTCCGGCCTGCCACCCATACACTCAGCAGCCTAGCTAAGGGGCTGGTCGTGAGATGTGGGCAGAATGGAAACGCGCCAGCCTTAGGCTAACCTCCAGGTGTGCTCCAAAGGAGTTCAAAATATCAAAGCGCAAAAGCATGAGCCCAAACTGCAGCCTTGCCAACCCATGAACTACCTCTGAGTTTCCCACGATGCTGCGCTCATCTGGGGAGCCGAGCTTCGGAAAGGGAACTGTGGATGGGGAGGGTGGGGGCTTCCCTTTTGGCGGTGCGGCCTGGGGTAGGCACAGGGAGCTGGCACTCGTGTTAGGCATGGGTTTTCCCATGTGGTGGTTTAGGTGAGGATTAAGGTGCTCGGTGGTCCATTTTGTTCCTGTGTTTGATTAAACTGTAGAATGTTGTTTGCCTTGCTTTTCTGTTTTTCTTGAGATATGACTCAGAGTTTTGAAAACCTGACCAGTAGTTGGATATGGTTTACAAAAATAATGTTTCCAGTAAGTTCGAGTTGCCTCATCTTGCCAGACTATGCCCCAGAGAATGCTCACCCAGCTTTCTTAATGCAAAGCAGTTGCGGACTGCCTCTGTAGGAAGACTTTCCTGTGCAGGCATCCACAGAGAGCCTAGTGGTTTCCCTGGTGACCAGTAGCCCTGACTGGTCGGTCCATCCCGGTGACCCCTGGAGCTTGGTGCTTGTGGACATTTGCTCGTTTTGCTCTCTGTTTTTCGGCCGGCAACTCCACGTGGACTGTTCCCAAGCACATGACCTCAGAGAGTTCACAGTGACAGTGTGACAATGGCCAGGCCTTAAAGCAATGCATAGTAGGGAGGGTATGTTTCCATGCAGTGTGTGAGGAGCAGGCTGCCCCCCAAGAGGCGCAGATGACGCCCCTCTCCCCTCCAGCAGCGCTTGCTGGCTGATCTGAGCTCAGCTCTTCACTCAAAGCTTTCTGCCACTGTCCGTGACATTCCAGGGCTGCCGCAGTCAGTTTCAGACTTTCCCTTCGTTATGCTCGCTGAGCCTCTGTCCATCCAAGGAGAACTAGATGGGGAGTTGTGAGGCCCTGGCCCCTGATGGTGAGGTAAAGCAAGAGACCCCGATCTCCCACCATCCACTCGTGAACACGCATACGCGTGTGTGCACACACGGTTTGGTCACTGCAGTTCTTCGAGCCTAGGTTTTCAGTGTGACACGTGAGCACAGTGACAGCTCGGCCTTCTGGGATTGTCACGGACGTAGCTGTGTGGTGTGTAGGCAGCTCTCATCAGATGCTAGTTTGTGTTCTTGATAATTCTGCTATTCCAGAATCCTGCGGTTTTCGCTGTATGACCTACTTTTGTTAGGAAAAATTAAACTCTTCATGTCTTCATCTCTGAGTCATTGTTTGGTGGTATTTTGGAAACATTAATTTTTTTCCATGTTCCTTTTTTCAATAATATTTTGCTGGCTGGATGGTAACGCCTGGCATTTGTGAGAAGAAAGTATGTAGTGGTTAGGTTTGAGGCAGAGTATGTGTCTGCTCCTAAGGATGCCTGGCCGTGTCTTAAGCCCTTAGGCCTCACTGAGGGAAGCTCCCCCACCCACCTCCAGTGCAAATGTAGTAATAGCTCTTCATGTGTGCACTGCGTCATGTCATGTATGCATACTGTGTCATGTGTGTGCACTTGGTCATGCATGCTTGCATGTGTGCTGTGCACATCACTTCATGTGTGTGCTCCGTGTCATGTATATGCACCACATCATTGTACCATGTAACATGTGTACACCATGTAACATGTGTACACTGCATCATGCATGTGCACCGCATCATGTGTGCTCACCATGTCATGTGTGCGCTCCATGTCATGTATGTACACCACATCATGTGTGCGTACCATGTAACATGTGTGCACCATGTAACATGTATGCACTGCATCATGTGTGCATGACACGTCATTTACTCCTCATTGTCATGGGCAGGTCCAGAAACTGTGCCCTCACCTTACTCTCTCCCCATTTCCTTGTGTTTTAAAGAGGACTCGTTAGCACGTTGTTTCCCCTTCCTCCTCAGCCTGGGAAGGACGAGGATCATTGTTGGCTTTTGAAAGCTCTGAAGGTTTTCTAGAAAGAAATGGAGGAAGGGACTCCTGTTGGTGTTGCATGGTCTGCCCTGTTGGATGGGATGATCAGCCCCAGAGGCTTACTCGGTGGGCTGACATCCCCTGGAGAGGTTGTTAGACTGGGACCTCTCTCTCCCTTGTATCTTACCTCTCCTGAGTCACACTATGCCAGGAGGCAACCCTCACACCTTGCACATCAGGGCAGGACCCAGAATGTTGGCTGGAGGCAGAGGGAGCCTGCAGCAAAGGCCTGCGACCCCGAGAGGCTTGGAGCCAGACAACAGGCACAGCTTCCTGGGTTCCTGACCTACAGAACCTGGGAGACGAGAGATGTTGTTTTCTTTGGTAGAGTCCTATGCAGTGCACCATAGCTGACTACCACAGCCCTATCATCTGGCCATAGGAATGAAGAAACCTCTTCTCGGTAAAGAGCTTAGTAAAGAGTTTGGAAATATTATTGCATAATTGGTTTTCAACATTTAAGATGTAAGGGGTGGGGGAGCTGGAGAGATGGTTCAGCAGTTATGAGTACTACCTTGTAGACACCCAAGTTCAGTTTTCAGCACCCAGATGGTGGCACCCAGCTACAAGGGGGGATCCTCTGGTCTCTGTATGTCCATTTACACACACATACATACAAAGGCACACACACACAGAGGCGCACACACACACACACACACACACACACACAGGCACATACACAGAGGCACACACACACACACACACACACCTTTTTAAATGTAAGGAAAACACAGAACACAGTGATAAGCAGAGCTCTCAGAGTGGCCTGGCCCTGTGACAGCTCATGCCAGCAGTCAGCTATGGTCAGTGTGAAAGTTGTGCTTCCAGCAAAGCCGCTGTGTCCGAGAACCTCAGGCAGGGCTCCTTAAAGCCGGGTTCCTCTGTGTCATGTTAACAAAACATAACAAAACACCTGTTCTATTTGGTAGACTTGGTATTCATCACAGAAAGAGACCCAGCCTCTTGATACTTGAGATAATCTATAACAAGTTCATGTAAATAGGAATTGAAGTGGGGGAGCACCACATGGGAGAGTAGACATGGTCACAGGCATGTAGTGGCATGGCGCCTTATGCTGGCAGCTTGAGGGAGCTAGCTGGTGCCATACAGGCTTCAGTGGCTCCCTCTTCCTGGCTGCTGCCCCCGAGAGCTTCAAGCCACGTGGATGATATGTCGATGATAGAGGCCTGCTGCCTGCAAGGTCTCCGCTTACATGAGACTTGCAGACTCCACTTGGCTTGGGTAAGAAGCAGCTATCGTGAGGTAGCCATTTGTTCTCTGGATGTCCCGAGGACCCTCCTGGAGTTCAGCCTGCAGACTGCTCGTGGTGCAGAGCACTCTGTGCTGCTGGGTAGTGGCTGGAAATGGTCAGAGTGCGCTTTGGCTGTCTTCTCATAGCTTTCAGAATGAGGACCATCCATCTGGCTGGCAGCATTGTGCTTTTAGAACATTAAAAGACATGAGGCCGATTATGGCTTAGGGTGTAGCTCTGAGGCCGGGCTCTCACCACAATTAACAAGGTCCTGGGTTAGAGCCCCAGAAATCACAGAACGAGAAGCTAAGACCCTGAGAACGATATCTCAGCAAATACTTTTTGTTAAAGACAGAAAAGTACATAGAAACATTTAAGAAGCGTTGTTTTGTCTGTAATATGTGAAACTCCAGTGTATCTTCCACTAACAGTGTATAGGCACTATTAGAAAGGCTTGTAGTAACGAATTCTGAAATGTTAAAGCTGCCTTACATCGCCTCATTTGCTGCCAGTTGCCTAGCTGACCTTGTGAAAATAACTGATGTGTAAGCTGTGTTTTTTGGTCCAGTCCTTAAACATTCTAGTTTTTCTAAGTGAGGTGTCGGCAGGAGCCAGGCACTGGGTAGTTCAGGATGTTCTGCCATCTGTCTGTCCATCCATCTGTCCGTCCGTCTGTCCATCAGCCAGTTGATTTTTCTCCTCATATGTTCTGGCATTGGACTCTCTGCACCCATTGCCTTACAACATGCTCAAAGCATGGATGGTAGAGATCATTCAGATACTCAGCTGGTCACAGATCGAAGGCTACATATGACAGTTATTTTTATGTGATTGTGACACATAGAGAAAGTCAGGTGTGTGAGCATGGGGCCTGGTCTACTGAGAAGGCTTTGTCTGAAGCCTCTGACACAGCTCTGTGTGTCTGTTGCATGAAAGGGCATCTGCTGCAGTGTGGGGCTCTGTTATGAGAGAGGATTTATAAGGAGTTCCGGAGTCAAAAGCCACTGTTAATTTTGTTGGTAAAATTCCTTGCTATGCCCCGTGTAGCTTTCAACTTGAAGTCCATGTGCCAAGTGTCCCCTTTTGTTAGTATAGATTCTTTCTCTATGAAGTCAAGAGGAGGGAGAGATGAAGGACAAACCAGCCAGGCCGAGCTTTGACGCTTTTACAGTTTACATTTCATACCAGATGGCTCCAAATTATGTTCAGTTGTTTGTATATTACGCTATAATTGATTGTGAACTGTCAAAGCTTTCTTAAGGGAAGTTGCGTCTGTCTGCTGTCTGCACTTAGCCTTGAGAGCTGCGGTGTGGGAGAAGAGCTGAAGTCTCCACTGTCAGCTCACCACTGACCCCGGGCTCTTGACCTGTCTAAGGCAGCCAAGGTTACGCGGGTGGCAACTTACTGGGCTAAAAAATTGTATTTCTCCCCTGGCAAAAGCTTGCTCCGCCTGAGCCTCTGTTTTATGTAGTGGACCCTCGGAAGGCGGCTATCTAGGGTTTTTTGGTTTAGTTTTTTTTTTTTTTTTTTTTTGGTTTTTTTTTGCCTTCCATTAAATAATGGAGATCATCAGTCAGGTCTGACATTTCCAGTGTACTTCCATCCCACTCAAATAACGTGTAAATGTGAAGTGTCGGTGATGTGACCAAATCTGTCTTGCCCATCAAGCTTGTGACTGCTGATTGTCTACCCACTTCCACCCTACCGGAAACAGAGGCCCAGTTTCATTCCTCATGCCCCCACCCCCACCCCCCACCCCCCAGCTGTCCGTGAGCCAGCTCTGCCAGTGAGTAGTCACAAGCAGAGGTGACTGGCCATTGTTTCATTCCCATCTTCCCCAAGTCGAGGGCTTCTATTTGCCCCGTCCCTTTCTTTCTGCAGACTTTATGGCAAGGTTTCAGCAGCCATTTTGGGCCCCCGAGCTGCCCTAGAGACCAGAGGATACATAGTGTGACTGACAGCAATGAGAAACACATTGGGAATCTGCTTACAAGCTTGTAGAAGTTCTTTGTCATCTTTATGCATCCTTGAGAAAACTGGTCCCCCAAATGTTTGGATTGTGAGTGTGTGAGTGGTGTGAATGGGCTTCAGAGAGCAGTTAAGCCAGGATGGTAAACCATGTATATGCCTTGCTGAAGAGGCCGCATTTAGTGAAGCAGGCAGTGGGAAGGTTGAAGATTGCGGGGATCACATGGAACGCTGAGTGAGGGACCCCCCCTCCCTTGGCTCACCCTGGAGACATAAGCCTCGGCTCCGCACAGAGGAGTGACTGTCCCACATTCTCTCAGGCACCTCAGAGCGGAAGTGCTGCGTGAGCGTGGGTCAGGACCTCACCAGGGCCCACTGGCTCCCAACATCCATGGCTCCAGCCTCAGTAGGAAACTCGCAGTGTTGTCAAGTGTCCAGTAGGTTAAAATCTGCAAATTAGGAATGATTTTTAAGGATTAAAATGTTCTCAGTTGGGGCCGGAGAGATGGCTCAGTGGCTAAGAGCCCTTACTGCTCTAGAGGAGGACCTAAGTTTGGTTCCCAGCATGCATTTGGGCAGCTCACAGCCACCCGCAACTTGAGCTTTAAGGGACCTGGCCCGTCTTCCTAGCCTTTCCCCCAGAAGATGCTGCAGTGAGTTGGTCTATGGGTTGATGTGTTAGCCCCTGACCTGTGCTTACCCCCAACTGGGCGGTTGTCTTGTCTTTCCTTGGCTCAGCTCTTGGAGCCCTAGAGGACAGAGCTAAGACCAGGTGTGAAGTGCTGACTGCAGAGCCAGCTTCCCCGGGAGAGAGGAGAACACATCTGAATGAGGAGGAGAGTGAGTGTGAGAGTGAGTGAGTGTGAGTGTGTAAGTGAAAGTGAGAGTGTGTGAGTGGGTGAGTGTGAGAGTGTGTGTGAGTGTATGAGTGAGAGTGTGAGTGAGTATGAGTGAATGAAAGTGTGTGTGAGAGCGTGTGAGTGAGTTAGTGTGAGTGAATGAAAGTGGGAGTGAGTGTGAGCATGAGTGAGTGTGAGTGAGTGAATGTGTGAATATGAGTTAGTGTGAGAATAGGTGAGTATGAGAGTGAGAGAGTGAGTGAGTGTGTGAGTGAATGTGAGTGTGTGAGTGAGAGTATAAGAATGTATAAGAGTGGGTGAGTATGAGAGTGAGAGTGAATGTTTGAATATGAGTGAGTGTGAGAGTAGGTGACTGTGAGAGTGAGTGAATGTGAGAGTATGAGAGTGTAAGAGTGTGAGAGTATGAGTATGAGAATGGATGAGTGTGAGAGTATGAGTGAGTGTGCGAGTGAATGTGAGAATGAGTGGTGCATGTGAGTGAGAATGTGAATGGGAGTGGATAAGTGTGAGAGTGAGTGAGTGAGGGTAGGAGTGTGTGTGAGTGAATGAGGGCATGTAAGAGTGTGAATGAGTGTTAGTGAGCAAGCGAGTGTCTTCGGCAGTGGGCAGACCTTCCTTCAGGAACATTGAAGGGTTTTTGCCTTAGTTGCTTTCATTTCCACTGAATTAGAATGCGCTTACAATGCACACACCATCAAGGTTTCTCACGAGTTTATGAATTGAACTTGTCAGAACTTGCTAACTTCTTCCCAGGCTGGAATAGAAGCTCCAGGGAACTGTTCCTGGTAGGTGGCTCCCTGGTGGCCCTGATTGTCGGCTGCTGGTTGCTGGCATGGCACTGTCTGTTGCCAGGGCTGGGGAGCAGGGCCTGTCTTTGCCAGACCTGCCTTGCCTGAAGAACGTACCAGGTGTCCAGGTGGCCACACCACTCTATGACATGACGTTCTGAAGTGCTATCTGTGTTGTTGAGGTGGTAACTCCAGATACCGCAGCCTTTCCTGAAGCGCATATTATCATCGGGCCCTGTTTTAATTTTAGGACTGACTTCAAATCATTGCGTGCTGTCTTTCTCCTCTCCCCCTTCAGGAGGGACACAGAGATTACCACGTGCCATCGGGATGTCCCTGGCTAAGGAACTCATCTTCTCTGCCCGAGTTCTTGACGGTCAAGAAGCCAAAGCTGTGGGCTTGATCAGCCATGTGTTAGAACAGAACCAGGAAGGGGATGCAGCCTACAGGAAGGCGCTGGACCTGGCGAGAGAGTTTCTACCTCAGGTACTGTGAGAGCACCTGTGTGTGTCACTCGAGATCAAGCATAGCACCCACCTCATGCACTGAGGTGGCCCTGTCCCGCCTCTCAAGTAAAACGGTTAAAATTAAGATTTGAAAGTAATCTGAGGGTTGTGTTGTATTACCAACAGACACATCACTTGTGCTACACACACACACACACACACACACACACACACACACACACACACACAGAGTGTAACTTCCTAGTAAATTGTCTTTGCTTGTATACCAACTCAGTACTCTAACCTAAGACATCTCTATGGAGAGAGAGCAATTGGGGGGGTGGGAGGGGAGCACTGTCTCACATCCAGGCATGTGGAACGACACTGCATCCTAGCAAGTTGGGAGACTGTGTGCACACGCCCGCGGAGGCCAAGGTTTGCCATTGGTGTCTTCCTCCATTTTCCTCCACCTCATATATCGGAGAGGAATCTCTTCCTTGGGCCCTGAGCTTTATAGTTCAACTTAACCTGTCCACTCAGCGCAGTCTGCTTGCTTTTGCCTCCCTAAGTGCTGCCACGCTAACCTGCTATTCATGTGTGTTGGAGATGTGAGCTCCCAGTAAGCCTATTACCCACTAAGCCTTCTCCAGAGCCTCACAATGTTGTATTTTAATATAAAAGGCCATTCACTTCTAAATACAGCAAGTGGATGCTCAACTCCTGTAGACCGATGTAAATCAAGATCAAAGAACTCCGCTCTGGCTGGAGAGGATGGCCGCCTCTAGGGCAGCTGAGCTTCCACAGTACTGAAGGTTGCTGCTGCTCTTCTCAGAGAGGGTGTCTGGTTCTCCCTTCCATAACCCAGACGTACCTGAGGGCATACGTCCGTGTGTCCTCCTGTCACTGCAGTCAGCTGTCCATGCTGACACAGGAGAGGTCCCAAATAAAGAAGTGTGGCTTGGAGCCCCCTTGACAGCTCCAGCTCCTCTCCAGCCTGACCTTCTGGCATTGCCGCTGGTTAGTGCGGTGGTGAGCCAGGCCGACCTCTGTACTCCCCTTGTTTCGCTTGTGAGGACAGTAACTGAGGCAGGCTGGGCACAGAGGACGCCCACCTCCTGCTGCCTTCGAGACCCAGTTTGATCAGTGACAGCCACTCCGCAGTTGAAGCTCAGATGATGAGTTTAGCATCTCAGCTGCTGTTAGCCGATCCATGGGTCCAGCACTGGGAATATGTGAATTACACTGAGGAGTTCCTCATAATTTGCATTAAGTAGTAATTAGAGCTTTCTTCTTTACTTTGAATTTCAGGGGCCTGTTGCAATGAGAGTGGCCAAACTAGCAATTAACCAAGGGATGGAGGTGAGTGCTGATGGGGAAGGTGGCTGCTCCGCAGAGCCAGTCTTCCGTGTGAGTGTGATTTCCGAGTCTCTGAGTACAGCTGTTACCATGGTGATGGATGTTGCTGGGGTTCCTCCTAGGGCCATTGTTGCAAAATTCAGGGGACCCCTACAGCCTATGGAGCCTTGTTCCTTTTGACATTGCTTTAGTGAGGTCATCAGCCAGGCCCTGGGGAAACAGACTCCTCAGCGAGACCACACTTGTATCAGTAATTCATGAAGTGCCGCTTGGCTCCACGCTGAGTATTGCTTTTTACCTGGAATCGCAGAGTATGTGTGCAGGGAGAGCCAGTGAGCACAGGCTAGTCTTGAAGAGTTTGGGTGTCACACTGGTAACATGAATTCAAAAGAGAAGGGTCCTAGACTAGGAGAGCAGCGGAGAGTGCAGAGTCTCATACCCTGTGGGGGTGAGGGACAGAGAGAGGGAGGTGTGTGTGTGTGTGTGTGTGTGTGTGTGTGCGCGCGCGCGCAATTCGCTTGCACAAGCATTTGTTTGCACACTGAGACCAAAGAAGAGTGTCAGGTGTCCTCTCTCAGGTTCTGTTACTACTTTAAGGGAGGGTCTTTTCTTGAACATGGAGCTTGTCGCTGTTGCTGGTGGTGGTGGTGGTTTGTTTGTTTCTTTGTTTGTTTGTTTTGGGGTGTTGTTGTTGTTTGGGTTTTTTTGGCTAAGTTGGCAGCCAGCAAGCTCCATTGACCCTCCTGTCTGCACCCTCACCCTCCAGTGCTAGAGTGGCAGGCATGTAGGCCCACGCACGCCCGGCTTCTTACATGAGTGTGGGGATTCGAACTCGGGTCCTCATGCTTCCAGAGCAGGTACTCTTAGCTGTGTGAGCCATCTCTCCCTGCAGCTTTGGCATTCAGTTATTGTGGTTGTCTGAAAAACTCCTCCTCCTCTGCACACAGGGCCCCCAAGCTTCCTTGGCTGCGAGGCAGTGTCCGGAGAGTGGGCTTGCACGCACTGAATGCTGTGTCATAAAATTACGAGCGATTGCCTTACCTCAGTGCCTTAATAATCTTAACAATATTTGCAGAGACACCTCAGATAGGCCTTACCCAGTGCTAGGCAAATCTTCAGACCACACTTACTTACCCCTCATTTGGTGAATACTGAGGCTAGCCCCCTGTCAGACATGCCTCTGAAGTGAGGCTAGCCCCCTGTCAGACATGCCTCTGAAGCACAGAGAGGTCGAGTAACTTTCCCCGGTTGCACAGTTCCCAGATGGTGCATCAGGATGTGAATCCGAGGGCTTACGGGTCTCAGGCTGCGCATCCTCCTGAGCAAGGGGGCTGTGTGGGAGGACTCGGTTTAGGATGGGGCTATTGAATTTGAGTGTGCATTGAATCTACCTTATTCTGCTGAAATGAATTATGTTTTCTCCTCAGGTCGACTTAGTAACAGGGTTAGCCATAGAAGAAGCCTGCTATGCTCAGGTATGTAACATGGTGACAGATCCAGAGAGTAGGTACAGCACTGCCATCCTCAGGGGCAGGGCCATCTGGGTTGGCAGGAGTTGCTGCTGAGATTTTACAGCGGCGATATTTACGGCTCAGTGGCCGTCCCTGGGCTTCTGAGCCTTCTCTCTCCACAGGAAAAGCAAAGTGTATGGTTATATCGATAGACACACATCCCCAGAAGCGAAAGTCTTTGTCAAGGTGTATGTTCTCGATCAAAGCTCTCCCCCAGAGTGCGAGCTGAGCAGACCCCGCGCTGACACGGTGCTCACCGGGCAGGGTCGGGGCTGCGGTGACTCCTCAGTGTCCCCGTCAGCTTCAGGTCAGGAGCTGAGCTCATGCGCCAAGGCAAGACCAAGAAGTGGAGCTTCTGACACACGGTGAAAAGGTAGCAGTGAAGCTACTGACATAACCGTCTGAGACAGTTCCAAAAAAATCGACAATGGGAAATCCTCGTCCAAGGTCTCAGCAAAGATCACACTGATCCCGCACGCCTGTAACAAGAGAAATGCATGGGCGTGTTCTTCGTAGTCAAGACCTTTAACAACGTCTACCCAAGCTCTAGAGCACAGAACTAGTAAACGCTGGTGGCCGACATCATGATCTGTACAGTAGGAAGTCCGTGTTTGGGGGAGGGGGACCCAGCACCATTCAGAAGTCAGTCCTGTGGGGCGTGGTGGTGCACACCTTTAATCTCAGCAGTCCAGAGGCAGGGGCAGAGCAGAAACAGGCGTGAATGCCAGGTCAACCAGGGCCACACAGTAAAGTGAGACCTTGTCTCAAAGCAAACACAAAAAAGTCTGACCATTTAATAATGCTGGACATTCTATAACAGCAAGCATCTCAGCTCATTATTTAGTGAGTAAAAGGTTGATTCCAAGTCCAAGGACAAGATGCAGAATAGATAGCTGGGTGTGGCCAGAAGATGAAGCTGGGAAACCAAGAGTGCCCAGGTTCAAGGCTTTGTGATGCTGGTGACAGAGCTCGTAAGTCCATCTGGGGCTGAGTTCCGAGACTCACACGGCCCGCACCAGTCAAGATACTTTAACAAAAGGACACCAACCACTCAGTGGAGAGCAGACAGGAGCGAGAGCAACATGGAACATCCGGGCATCCACATATATGATGCACACGGCCTTACCCTTTGCACCAAACGTGGTTCCGTCCCAGTGGCCGGGAAAGCCGCCACTGTACAGTATAGTCGGAGGCTTGGCCTTGGTTATGGTGATGTAAAGCCACCGAAGAGAGAAGACGAGAGAGAAGAGCGGAGGGTCTGACTCCGTTAAAATTCACTTCTGCTCAGTAGAACTCGGCTGGAAGGATGGAAAGGGGTGAGCTGGGAGCCAGCCTTCCCACAGTGTAGACCCAGTAAAGGCCTCACATCCAAGACACCACAGTAAGGTAGTGAAAACCCACTGTAGAAACGGACAAGAGCCCCGAGTAGCCTCCTCACCGCAGTAGGCGAGCAGGTGACAAACTGTACCCTGAGACTGTGCTGCAAACGCCTGTCATTTGGAAGCTGAAATCTATGAAGTATGTGTTAAGTGACCAGAAGTCAGAACAGTGGGCACTGACTCTCACTGTGGCTACTAGGGTTAGTGGTTCAGTGACCCCAAGATAGATGTCAGTTTGAGATAAGGCCGAGTGTCCACTGACCACGTCACCCAGCAACTGTGCCCCTTGATGTTTACTGAGACAAGGTGAAAACCTGCTGCTAAACTTTGTTCACAATTGCTAATCTAGAAACAGTCAACGTGCGCTTCAGAGTCAGGTCTAGAGACACAAGACTAAAATTCAAGAAAGGGCAAGGCTAGCCTGTGGTAACAAGACTTTGAAGATAGCTTCAACTACATAGTGAGACTCTGTCTCAAGAATAAATAAAAAGAGGTCCTTGTATAGGTGATACACCACCTGGTACATCTGTGTGGTAGAATATTGCACAGCGAGAAGAAGGGGGGAGCTGTCAAGTAACAAAATGGCACAAAGGAACCTTGAATTCACAGTGCTCCAGGGAAGGTTTCAGTCTGAAAGTACTGGCTACTGAGTGACTCCCGACGCCCAGTGACATTCTGGAAGAGGTGTTTGGCAGGTTGGGGATGAGTACGTAGCGAACTAAGGATGCCTGGGGCAGCTGAGCCCTTCTGTACACTGTGGTGACAGGTGATGTTGCACTTCTTTCAAAACCCACAGAGCGTACAAGTGCGTGAGACCACCGACTCCTCACAAGGTAGCCGCTGTGTGCTCTGATCCAGGCCATTGGACATGGGAGAGCACGGGGGTCTCCACTTCCTGAGCTTTTCATTTGTTTAGCTTCTGGAAATCAGATATCTCATGTTTAAAGCATAGTAGAAATGGAAAAAATTTGGGGGGGTTAAAAATAGTTTGGCCCCATTGTTAGGAGACTTGTTCAAAGGACTCTCGGCCTTCCCAGCAGCTGCTGGTGGCTCTTGTAGTTAATGCTTGATCCACTGTTGTGGTTTATATTTTTGTGTGTGTCATGTTTTGTCTCTTAGACCATCTCAACAAAGGACAGACTGGAAGGTCTTCTTGCTTTTAAGGAGAAAAGACCTCCTCGCTACAAGGGAGAATAGGAGGAGAGCCCGCCGCAGCCTCCCATAGTGCTGGAAGTGGTTCAGAGCCACCCCGTGCTGCCATGGGAAATTGCAGTGACCAAAGTGGAGAGTGGGTTCTCACTACACCCGGAGCAGGCCCATCTGTACTCAAGCCACTGTGCGCCATGTCATATTTATTCAGATTTATAAAGCTAGCAATGTCCGTGGTCAAAACACGTAAAAATTAGGTATATGTTTTTAATATTTCCCGCATATCAGGCTTTGTCGTTAATTTTTTAATGTGAATAATTTATATTGCACACTCTAGGAAATAATTGATTGTATGTCTACCATGCTGCATTAAGAAAATAAAACTATTTCTGTATCCCAAAAATGTGAAGTTATACCAAATGTAGTTGCTGAGTAATTATGTACATGCGAGCATACACATGTGTGTACATAGGAACACACACATGTGCATGCACAAACACACACACACACATGTGCTACGAGCATACAAATGCCCATCGCCACCAGAGGACCTGGGTGGACAGTCTGAGGGAAACCCCTCTAGTTTCAATAAAGCCAATGGAGAGTGATTTGAGAATCCGCGTCTTGCCCCTTGCCCAACATTTCAGAACAGATTTCAGAGTAAAGTCTCTTTGCTGACCCTGCCGAGGAACCATGTGACACGGTCCCAGAACAGGGGTGAAGGGTCAGCCCATCAGTGGTTCTGCTTGGCTTCAAGCCACAGTGTCTTCGGCAGAGGTGTCCCGGGCTGGGCCTGGCTGTGCTTTCACAGAGCTTGATGCTTGCTGAAGACTGCAGTGGGCTTCCTGTCCCGCCACACACATGCATCCTGCATTCCCTTCCCTCCTACCACACACATGCATCCTGCATGCCCCTCCCTGCTGCCCTGCCCTCACATCCTCACCCTGAGCCTGCTCTGCTGTTTGGGAGTGCACCGATGTGATTCTTAAATTTCTCAAGAGAGAACAATGGCACCAGCCACCACCTCTGCCACTGAGCTGCAGATCAGAATGTCTATCCGTCTATCTGCTAGCCCAGCTAACCAGCTGACCCCCCCCCACCCCCACCATCTGATGTCAGACTGCCACACCCTTGATCTTCAGCCTGAAACCTTGGCCAGGGGGGTGACTGTCCTTTAGACTTCCCAGGGTCATGTCCTGTCTGTCCACGACACGCTGAACATCTCACAGTTATTCTAACTGAGCTGGAAATGGTACTGGTAATGGAAGAGGATGAGGATTTGGGGACCAGGTCAGCAGTTGATGATTGGTCACCACTTGGTTTCCTAACAAGTTGTGAAGCGGAGAGCAAAGTCCTATAGCAACTTAAGACAGGGAGGCAGCAGGATCAGGTGCTGGTCCTTGGTGGGTTTGCCTTCCCTGGGTTTTCTTTTGCTGCCACCCCCGAGGCCAGCCATTGTGGAGGGCTGGCTTGGACTCATAGACCTTGCCACCCAGCATGGAGTATCTGTGTACAGTCATGGTCACATCTGTTCTTTTTGTTGTATTTTTCTGTTTTGAAACAGCCTCGTGTGGCCCAGGCTGGCTTCCAAGTTGGCTGTGTAGTCAAGGATGGCCTTAAACTTGTGATATTCCTGTCCCCACCTCTAGGTGCTGGAATTGCAAGCATGCACCATACCTGGTTTTCTGTAGCATTGGGGCTGAGTCCCAGGGCTTCATGTATGCCAGGCAAGAATACCACCAATCCAACTACAGCCCTAGCACTTGAAGTAGCCGAAACTGGTGGCTAGGTCTGTATGTGTGGGCTAAAGAAGGCAGTTACCCTCCAAGAGGCAAAAGCAAACAAAGCATTTCACTTCATCTCAGCAGGAGACCTGCTGGTTCTGATGGAGGAAACCTACAGACCACAGAGGCCCCTAGTGACTGCTGGAACACTCATACTTCTAGCACTTGAGAAGCACAGGCAGGAGAATCATGCTTTAAAGGCCAGCCTTGCTCTGCCTCCCAGTTAAAAGTTCCTGCAGAGGACCCAAGCCTGGTGTCCAGCACCTCGAATGAGGTGGCTCACAGCTGCCTCTGATTCCAGCTCCAGTGGGTTCGGTGCCCCCTACTGGCCACTGTGGGCACCTGCACACATGCTCATCCATGCATGCAGACACATAAATAGTACATGATTTAGACAGGGTTTCACAATGTAGCTCTGGCTGTCTTAAAGTTCCCTGTGTAGATCAGACTGGCCCCGAATTTTACAGAATTTGCCTGCCTCTGCCTCCCTAGTGATGGGGCTAAAGGCGTGGATTTTCATGTCAGTCCCATTTTGTGTGTGTGTGTGTGTGTGTGTGTGTGTGTGTGTGTGTGTGTGATTGTGCATATGTGGATGAGTGAGGGTTATGTACAGGTGTCAGTGCCTGTAGAGACATTGGCGCTCCCTGGAGCCTGGTTTACAGGCAGTTGTGACCGACCCAATGTGGGTGCTGGGAATTGAACTCCACAAGAGCAGCAAATGCTTGTCACCCCTGAGCCAAATCTCCAGCACAAAATAAATACCAAAAAAAAAAAAGTTATAGATTTTTTTGTGGTTATCTCTTTGATTTCAAGGATCATCTCAGATTTTTGTTTTCTACACTGAAAGATCTGTTTTCTCCACCAACCAAGACTTACCCCTTTATCAAATACAGCTTGTCCGGCAGGGTCATTTCCCCAGCAGCAATGGGAAGGATGCTTTTCAGCGGTGGGGGTGTCGGTTCTTGGATCCAGGGCTTGGAGGAAACACACCCTTTCAGATAGCTTGTTTGTGCTGGCTGTGGCCCTCTCCTTTGCTTGACCTTCATGTCCACTTGGATGGCATGACCTCCACTGACTCTCATTTGGAGTCCAAAGATCCTGACAGGCTGACATTTTAAAATAATAAGTCCATTATTTGTCTACCTGACCTAGTTAAATATTAACTGACGAGTATGTCTGGTTATTGGGCTTTATCGAAAAGCCAGTTGAGATTATTTTTTTTTCATACTATGTTAAAAATAACCATGGTACACGTGTCACAAAATGAAAATGCGTGAAAGTTGCTAGTTGATAATCTAAACAAATAAGAGCTATTTTATACTAATGAAGCAGGGTGCAGATTGCGATTAGGGAACAAGGAGAGTCACGTAAATCCTGTACTCAAAATATCTGTGTTTCAAGCCCTAAAATTCCTACAGACACCCAGCTCCGTCTTGTCCCAGCTCTCCCTTCTGGAACGTTCAAAGCCCGCCTCCCCTCCCTGCCGGAGGACAGCACTTGAGCCTCAGACAGTTGGCGGTTGGTGACCGTTTTCTAAATGTTCAGGGCAACAGGAAAGCCAGGGCCTGGTAGGGAAGATTGAGGAATCCAAAGAGAGTGCACACAGACACTATGGATGCACCACCCTGTCTCTCGCTTGTTCACATTTTGAGAAGGTGGATAGGAAGGTGGCCCTTCCTTGGCAAGTGACAGATCTCTGGGGACAACTGCTCATAGGAGCCAGCATGGTTGTTCTTTGTAAAACCCTAACATAAAAAAATGGCATTGGGCTGACAGTGTGGCCAAGTGGTGGAGGCAGGCCTGAGCACACGTGCAGCCCTGGGATCAACTCCCGGCACCACAAAATACAAGTGTTGATGTGGTGCCATAAGGGTATGTTGACATGCCTGTAGAGTATGTTTACGTGTTTAAGGGTATGTTGATAGGCTAGGGTGGCACATTGTCGTTCAGAGGACTGAATTAGGAACCTACCTGGTGATTTTCAGGCCCTGTGTGACTCTCCGTGACATTCAGTCAAGGGCTCACTCTAGCCTCCTATGGTACCCAGGGGAGACCAGCACATTGTCCCAACAAGTCAGGGATTGATCCCAGAACTGGCGACTCAGCACTTTTGTGCTTGCCGGCAGCCAGATGACATAACCGCACCAAAGCTTTGCTGGGTGTGCTGTCTACACAGGGAAGCATGTCCTTTGCCCTGATCTCATGACTTGGGGAGATAAAGGAGGTGTGCTTATCGGATGGTGACAGGCAGGCAGGCGTCAGAGCTGATACTCCCGGCCCCGTATACTGCCCATGTTCTTCTCACTCTAGTGTTAAACAAATCCCTCAGGAAAAGTATGTTATCCAGTTCTAGTTAAAGAAACTGGGTCAGGAGTGGAAGCTGAGTTAGGTGTCTGTGTGTAGGACCTTGGTGCTCACAGACAGCAGAGTACTCCGAGAGATGTGTGGACACCAAGGGTTAGTTGGCCTCTGCTGTGAAGCCCAGAGTAACCTGGCCTTACACCTCACCGATCCATCACTGGGACAAGTGTCAAGCCCGAGAACCACACTGCTCAAGAAGGGACCCCATCTGTGTTCACCACCATCTGGGCTCTTTTCATCATGGCTGACATGCCTCATCTCTCCACCCCGGTCATGCTGGATGCCGTGACCAGCCCCCCTCCCCCCTCCACCCAACCTGGGACAGGATTTTATTGTGTAGCTCTGGCTAGCTTTGAAATTACAGAGATCAACTCACCTCCGCTTCTCAAATGCTGGGATGAAAGGTGTGCATCTCCATGTCCAATCTTGTATCCGGTTCTTAATGCCCTAGTCATGGGGATGATCATGGAGTCACTGGTTTTCTGAGGGCACCCAAGAACTCTAGAGCAAACTTTGGCTCCACCGATACCAAGAGCAAAGCCATAGGCCAAGCATCATTGTTTGTCAGCGGAGTCAGTACTTGCTGCTGTTTATAGAGGTCCAGGCACATTGCACCTGTCTTTATCATTGGTTCTGCCTCACAGTGGTGTTGATGGTACTGTTCATGTTTCATGTTTCAGAGGGGGACAGCTGGGCAAGGAGGGAGGCCCCACAACCATAGAGAGTTTGGGGCCATGTCTAAGAACAGAGGCCCTGGCCTAGTGGTCTAGTAGTGATGGTGGCACACTCCTTTAATTCCAGCACTTGGGAGGCAGAGGCAGGCAGATCTCTGAGTTCGAGGCCAGCCTGGTCTACAGAATAAGATTCAGGATAGACAGAGCTACATGGAGAATGATGTCTCAAAAAACCCAGGGCCCTGCAGGATGGATTGGGGCCCTTAGATGCTGCGGGGTGGGAATAAGTCTCTGCATGGCAGCTGCCCAGTCACAGGAGGTGAGAATTGAAGGTCGCAGAAGAAGCAGCTTGAGACACCCCTCCGCACAGTCCCTTAAACAGGAAGTGGGTGGTCCCAGGCAGGGCTGCTGGGTGAGCACTGTATTAGGCAGCAATGGGGGCCAGCTTTTGTGGAGGGCACCAGCCTGCTGCCTCAGCATGGACGAGGACTGAGATGTGAGGCTCTGCCTTTGTGGCAGATGCTGGCTTCAGGTAGTGGGGGCAGTGGGGGGTTGGGGAGTGAGGTGGGAGAGTCCGGAGGCGGAAATAGGGGACAGTTGGGCCTTAGAATTGAAAACAAGTATGGCCCAGGATGGGTCTGTGCTCCTTGGGGTAATCCAGACTGGGAGGAGTTTGAGCGTGAGAATTGGCACCATTGTGGGCTGGGTAGCCCAGTGGATGAAGACGATGTGAGTTCAGGTCCTAGAGGCCACAATAAAACCAAACCAAAACCAAAACCAAAACCAAAACCAAAACAAAACAAAACAAAACAAAACAAAACAAAACAAAACAAAACAAAAACAAAACAAAGCAAAACAAAACAAAAACAAAAACAAAAACAAAAACCCTCCATGTGGTGGCACGCTTCAATCCAAGTGCTGACAAGTCAGTAGTAGAGGATCCTTAGGACTCTCGGTCAGCTAGCCTGGCCTTTATGGTGAGCTCCAGGTCAGTGAGCAACCCTGTGTCATAAAACAACATGGATAGTGTCTGTGGAACATTATGGTCAAGCCAGTCCTCTGGCCTCCACGTGCATAGACACACCTGAACACGCATGCATGTTCCTGTGCACACACATACCTGAAGGGCATGTTTACAGAGACAGTGTTGGGGGCCTGGACATATGGCTTGCCTTAGAGACAACTGTATTTTCTCATCAGCCAGTGGCTTTCAAGCGCTGTGCTGCTGTTTCCTGTGTCTGGTGGGCCACCTGAGCAGGAGCTGGGCTGGGCTAAGAGCACGTAACTCTCCTGCCCAGGGCTCTGCCCACTCTTGAATCTTGCTATCAAGCTGCCTTCAAGGGCTCCAGCCTCTGAACGTTAAAGTCTAGAGCACGTGGAACCCTTCAGGGCTCAGCACACAGCAATGCGAGGTGCTTCAGAGCAGACACCTGCACCTCCCTCCCCCCCTCCCTGCCCCCCCCCCCCCAACACACACACAAACCAGGATCCCTGTGTCATCCGGCCACAGCTGAGGACTGAAGGCCTCTGGGTGATGGTGTTCGACAAGAAGGTTCTAGACACAGTTGAAAGTTGGCAGCTGCGCCCTGTTGACCTTTTCAAAAATAATGAGTCATGTCACTTTCGGCTTCAGAACGGGTTGAATGAATCAGTTGTGCAGTGTTCGGAAAGCCAAGTGTTTGGGCAAGCCAGATAAGTCCAATGCTGGGCAGCCTCTCCCTCGTTGAGTAATATTTCTTTTTAAGTTGTCTACTAAAAAGGCTTTTTATGAAGCCTAGAACTTGCTTATTAAGAGGGCCATCGTTTGAATGCATTAAAACGTAACTGCAAGATTTACGCGACATCTTTCAAAAGACAGGCAAGGACGGTGGCATTTAACTGGATGGGAGGAAATTCAGATGGCGAACAGTTACGATATAGTTTGGGGGATAGGATCACAGGTAGCCTGTGCTGGATTCGAACTTACTATGCTTCAGAGTAACCTGAACTTCTGACCCTTCTGCCTTCATCTGCCCAGGGCTGGGATTACAAGGCTTCACCACCATATTGGTTAAGGAAGTACTGGGGCTCAAATCCAGGGCGGTGTATATATAAACAAGATAAGGCTAAGCCTCATCTCCAGTCCAGCTTATTTATTTATTCTTAGCACCCCACAGTGACTGTTTGGCATGCTCAGTGCATGAAACTAATTCGCTTTTTATCTAGTCTTTGTGGAAATGTCTGATGTGGAAATGACCTGTTAATCTGCTCTTGAGAAATGATGGGGGCAGGGAGTTTATCAGGCCTACCAGTGACGCCACTGCTCCCAAGAACAGCTGTGATGTTGTGAGGACAGACTCTTTGTGCTCACATCATGCCCCTGTGACCTGTGGTTTTGGTATGCCTGTGTGTGTGAGCATCCTGTATACAGACAAATGTGTCTCTTGAGTTTCCTGAAAAAACAAAACAAAACAAAACAAAACAAAACAAAAACTGAGCAGGTTTAGAACTTTAGATTGTGTTTGAAGTTCTCCAGGCATAAGAATTGAGGTGCTAAGAAAAAGAGACAAGTCTCTGTCCTACCTCAGCCTAAGAGGGCATTGGATCTCCTGGAACTGGAGTTACAGAGGGCTGTGAGTCACCATGGGAAGCCCAGGTCCTTTGGACGAGCAGCCAGTGCTCTTAACTGCTGAGCCATCTCTTCAGCACTTACACTAGTTTCTAAAAGTCAAAAATCAAGGAAAAGTTAAGGTATTCTAAGAGAAACCATAGCTGGGCATTTGTCAGTAGTGGATTGCTTTATTGGTAAAGAATCAAGTGAGTTCTTCAGGTGAAATGAAGACGCTAGAGACGGATTCACATTAGCACGAAACAAACGAGCACTGGTTACGGTGCAAAGTGAATACAAGGCAGGTCAAGCATGTTTTCATCTGGAACTTCTCTTCCTCCGATCAGAATTAAAAGATGTCATGAAGCAGTCGTTACACGGCTGTGCCGATGGCCTCGTAATACACGAGGACTTAATCCTGTAACGGTGACACGCAGAGGGAAGCGAGGGCTACAAAGCTGCCTACAAGCAAACCTCTATAGATGGTTGAAATTAAGTTGACATCAATTCAAACATAGAATTTATAAGCTGAAACAGTGATGGTAATTTCCAGAAAGCTCATTAACAAATCAAGTGTATATATAGTAAAAGAAATGCCAAGGGAAGTGAAAGCTATACACAGAAATGTACAGAAATGGGGAAGAGAAGTTAGGAGGGAAAGGAATAATGAGGAGAAGAGAGGGAGAGAAGAAAGTATCGAGAAAGAGGAAGAAGAGAATGGGAGGAGAGGAGGGTGGGGAGGAGAAAATGGCAGCAACTGTGGTGACAGTTAGATACATAATAGCAAATGCTGCTGTGACAGATACACAATAGCAAGTGGCAGGAGTGAGTCCCACAGTAACAAGAGGGGCTTGGACTATCTGTGATTAAGCTCCCACTTCATAGGCAGAACGAACTGAGTGTCGCATCTAAAAGAAAAGCTCTAAAATTCATGAAAAGGCCCCCAGCTGCTGGAGCCAGTCCTAGGCAACTATTGATGGTGGAGTAGTAAATCCAACAACAAGAGCTACAGGCTTCAACACCTCACTTTCAAAAGCTATCAGCACTGGGCAGCTACATAAGGAAAGGAAAAGATGAAACAAGACCCCAAACCAACTCAACTCAGTAGATGCCTTCTGAGCATCCCACCCAGTAACAGCAGAGCAGGGCACTCAGCCTGTGTGTTCTCCAGGACAGAGCCTACATCCAGCCAGAAGACAAGAATCCCTAGAAAGGACTGGAGTTCATTCAAAGTATGCTTGCCAACTTTAATGAGGTGAAATTTGAAAAGTTTAAGAAGAGGGAATTTGGAAATCCACAAATATAGGGTAAACATGATTCTTAAAAAGTATAACAAACATGCTTTGAAATGAATAAAAGCAAAGGCTACCCAATGTTGAAGATCTCCAAGACTCCCTGTAGCTCTGTCACCCTCCATAGCTGCAGTGTGTGCTCACACTCATGGTAGTAATTCATTGCAGAAGAACATGTTGCCCAGCAGCAATGGAAAAGGCACAGGTCAAAAGTTAGGGGAGACAGGCTACATCCAAGGGTCTTTCTACTGGGGGAGGTCATGTAGGATGTGTTTAGCTCTAGCAATGGTTTGTATAAAGCTTGCTGGAGCATTGCCAGCAACTTGCTGGATGTGGAGAGCCCAGGAGTTTTGTTGGGAGCATCACACACACACACACACACACACACACACACACACACACAGACAGAGAGACAGAGAGACAGAGAGACACACAGAGAGACACAGAGAGAGAGAGAGAATCTGTGCACAGAATGCCACAGTTGTCTTCTGAAAAGTAACAGGGTGGTATGAGATACAGTATTTGTACAGTTAGCATGGCTCCTCCTAGGATTTTGAATTCTTTTTCTGGTGTCTCAGTTACTTCCTGGACTGTGATTTCAGTTAACAAGGAGCTATGGCCGGACTTTGAAAGTGTCCTGGGTCCGATTTGCTTTTTCCTTTTTGATCTCTGGGTTATGCTCTGTGCATCTGTTGAGATGAACACATCCTAGCCCTTACATTTTCTTTTCTCCATGCTTTTTGTTGGCCACTCTTGCATGGGTCTTCTTAGTAGGTAGTCTCCACGTGGGTTCATCATCCGCATAGTCAGCTGTAACAGGAACACGATTGGACAGTAATCCCGGTATGAAAGTGCAGAATGGGCCAAATGGGAACTTGAATGGCATGCCCATGGGCATGAGGAAGCAAAGGAATTCGGGTCCTCATAGGTTAAATGGAGCTGAAGGATTAGTAAAGCTAAAGATAGGTATAGTTAAGTAAGAAGAAGGGCAGGGATGAAAAGTGGTTAGTGCTCTTGAGGAACATCTGAGTCTGGTCTCCGCATCCACATAACAGCTGGCAAACACCTGTAACTCGAGTCCCGGGGGATCTGATGCCCTCTTCTGACCTCCTAGGACACTGCATGAATAGGATACATGTACATATGCTCAGGCACACATGCACACACACAACACCCCACACTCAGGCACATGCACACACAAACTCACACACACAAACACATATACACATGCACACACATACACACATACACACAAACACAAACATACACATGCATGAATACATACATGTGCATACATGCACACACATGCTCACATGCTCACACACACCAAAACACATATGCACACACACTCATGTACACATGTGCACACATGCACACATGCATGTGTGCTCACAGGCACATGCACACACATGCTCACACACACACACAGACATACATACAAACAAGCACATGCACACATCAAATGAATGAATAGATGAATTCTTTTAAGGAAGTAAAACATAATAAGGCCTGGAAAAGGAGGAGAGGAGGAAATGAGGAATGAGAAAGCAAGAATATAGGTTAAAGGTAAGAGAGATAACGCAAGTACTAGTCATAAAACCTAATTGGGCAATTCAAAATACAGATGTGAAGATTTAAAACGAAGTGAAAATGAAAGTGAAGCCAAATAAAATTACTAATAAAAACACCACACGACTCATCCCTTGAGCTGGGATATGTGTAAGTCCTCATCCCCCAAGGTGTCTTTACAGCCAGCCCCTCTGACGGGAGGACAGCCTGCGTCTGCAGGATCCAGTGGGCTGTGTGCAAGCTGCCATCTCTCTGTCTTGTCAATGCAGATTTCTGCCCAGGAATCGGCCCTCAGGAGGCTCCCAGCCTCAGCATGGAATGGCCCCTCCCCCGGTGTCTGTCCTGGGCGCTTTCGTCCTCTGGGTTGCATGGGCACACTCTTCACCAGTGGATTTCAGTGTTCTGGCCTCTCGTGGGGCCGAGCCTGCACTGCTTTGCTGCTCTCCTCTTAACAGGGTTGGGGCTGATTTTCTGATGGTGTCCTACTATGTGCTACACTCATGTGTTTGTATCAAGGTGAACTTTTCTTCTGGTGTCTGTGTGGTATGTGTGCTTCCCAGAGTTGTCATTGTGCTTGATAGATGATTTGTCTCTGTCTCTTTGTCTCCCTCTACCCTGTCTCTGTCTCTGTCTGTTTCTGTCTCTTTCTCTTGTATACGTTTCTCTCTCTGTCTCTCTGTCTCCTCTCTCTCTGTCTCTGTCTCTGTCTCTGTCTCTGTCTCTCTCTCTCTCTCTCATACACACACACACACATACACACACACACACACACACACACACAGGATGTAACCCAAACCCTCACACATACAGGCAATACCTGACCTTTGAGCTATGTCTTCAGCCCTCTTTTACTTGGTAATGAAATCTCAGTAACTTGCCCATGATGGCCTCAACCTCACTCTGTGGTCCAGGCACAATGCTCCTGCCTTAGCTACCCCTCAGGTAGCTAGGAACACAGGCCTGTGTACATCAACTAGGTCTGCCTTGTCTGGCTTTTCCCATCTGAGCTACGAGTGTGTCGGCTGGATAACGTATTCAGTGTGGCTCTCCGATTGGAGCCTGTTTTCCAAACTTCTTGGGTGTGTGAGTGGTGTTGAACTTGGGATCCACTTGGCCACTATCTTCTCAAGCGTCTTCCTCACCCGCTCCTAGGACTCCCCTCCTTCATGTTGGTGTGCTCAGGGAACCTCCAGGCCTCCCGAGGTCTTTGCTTTCCGTTGATCTTTCTTCTGTCTTTGGATTTGATTGCTTCTCCTGAAGGCGTCGGGCTTCCCCTTTCCTCTGCTGCCAGGGTGCTGCTTAGGAGAGCTCTGAGGGAGCGGCCCACACCCAGTTGTAGTTTTGATCTGAGGACCTTCTTTGCTTCTTCCTCTTCCCTGGAGTCTCTGTGTTATTATTCCTTGTTTGGTCAGACCTCAGTCTCACACTTTCTCCAGCTTTTTGCACATACTGAAAAATATTTTATAAAGTCTGTGTGTGTATGTGTGTGTGTGTGTGTGTGTGTGTGTGTGTGTGTGTGTGTGTTACACTCTGCCTTTCTGGAAAAAGTTCCTCTGGGCTATTGAGTTGACATCCCATGCTTGGTCATGATAGGACCAGTCCTGAATATGAACTCACCAGACTTTGGGCAAAGTTCCCTGTGCAGATGCGATAGCATCCAAGGGTCCCTTTTAGAAAAAAACAAAAACAAAAAAACAAAAAACAGGGGGATAGGAACTATGGGGAGAAGGGGAGAGGGAGGAAAGAAATGAAAGGGAGGGAAAAGACGGAGGAAAGGAGGAAGGATGGAGGGGGATGTGAGGGAGGAGGGAAGGGGATGTGAGGGAGGAGGGAGGGGAACATGAGGGAAGAGGGAGAGGATGTGAGGGAGGAAGGAAGAGGGACAGAAGGGGAGGAGAAAGGAAGAGTACCAAGAGAAAGATATAGAAAGGAGAAAGTAGGAAGGAGGGTGAAAGGAAGGAGAGGTTTGGTTAAGTTTCATGGTCACTTCTTTCTGAAGTGTCAGAGAACTAAGTGTCTTCCTATTTTCTAGAATGCACACTTGGTGCTTGGCCCTGAAGTACTTTCAGGCAGAAGTGTCATGGAGAACGAGGTCTGTGTGCCGGGCTTGTAGAGCCCCTTAACACTGCCCTCTCTTGTCCTCCCATCTCCCCACCCCCACCCCCACACAGTACATTGTGGGTGCTAATTACTGGTCCACTCCAGTGGAACGGGAGACTGTGTTGATGTTACACTAACAGTTTATGCTCAACAAGCTCTGTGTGCATGTAATAATTACAGCATATTTGTCTTTGGTATTTCGCAAGCATTCTTTCTGGATAATACTGGCAGGATTAAGTAACAGTTTCTCGCCAGCGTGGTTGCTCAACTGCATTAAACGCGGATGGAGCACGGATGGAGCGCTATGACGCTCACAGCCTGGCTCCCCCCCCTCCCCCCCACCTCTGACCTTTTGCTTTTCTTACGTATAAAATAATCTATTGTCTGTGCCTATTGTTCCTATCCCAGATGCCAGGAAGTACTTCAGCAAAACATTTTGCTTTCGTGTTAAAGGACAGCCTTTACGGTGGTGAGGAGTAAGCTGGGCAGGCAAGCCACCAGGCTGCCAGCAACCAGGGACTTCAAAGTCTTCCTTTGGGAACTGTGGGGGAGCTGACATTTCTGCTTCTCTATATCCAACATTGGCAACATGTGCGGGGGGGGGGGGGGGGGATGAGAGGGAAGGGGCGCAGGGGGCGGGCATGGTTGTAATTCTGTCTTGGAAAAGGTCAGCAGGAGACACACTAGCTACATTGTGTAGCCCCGGTACTCTGATCCCAGACACGTGCTCAGGAGCCTGTTACGCAACACAGCCCACAGCCTCAAGGCCATTTTGCACAAGTTTCTCCTTCCCATAAGTTTACAGCCTCCTGAGATCATTAGCTTGTGACATAATTCTCGCCCACAAACACGGGCCGCTCAAACAGAGCAGAAATTCCAAAATAAAGCACTTCAGAAATAGCTAAGCATTTTTTTTTTGGACTTTTTTTTTTTGTTTTTTAACCTTTCCTGCACGATTCACGACTGTTTTTTTAAAGCCACTGAGTGAAACAGAGAACCCTACTCAGGGGTTTCTTTTTTTCAGTGTGGGAGTTTGGTCCGCGAAGGTTCCTGTGGGAACTCTCTCTTCTGCAGTGTTTTGGTTTTACCTGTGTTCTAGCTTGCTGTTGAAAAGCCAGGTCTACCTCTCTGTCTGATAAGCTAACGACTAACACACAGTGGCTTTGGTGGACATTTTTCAGAGTCCTGAGGTGAGGCCTGACATGTTCCCACATACAGTGGAAAGTTACTGTGGTGGCTGTCACTGAGTCCAGGGGACCAGAGACGCAAAGTAAATGCCACGCTGTGGCAGGTTTTTAATGTTATCGAGGGAGTTTGGCCCGACACGATGATGTGTCAGGATTCTTTGTTGTGAATGGCACAAGTCCAAACAAAAGTAGCCTGGATCAAAGAAAACTGTCACTTGGCCAGCAACCCTCAGCAGGAAAGGGCAGGACCATGAGGACAGTAGAACCAGGCTCACAGGGCTGGAGGGACACCCTGCGTTTCCTGTCGTGCCTAACGACCAGGGTATAGCTTCATTCTCTGGTCCGGTTTTACAGCTTCCAGCCCACTGGAGAGTAGAACTCAGGTCCCTGGGTACAGAGGCAGTTTATTGACTCGGCAGTCTCCCAAGCACCACCACCTACCCCCGTTTTGTCTGTGTAGTTCTAAGGGTGGCCTTGGCTGACAGCAGAACCCGGAAGCCTCTGCAGCCTCCACCACAGGGAAATGGGAAGAAGGGGGCCTGGGTGTGTAAAGGCCTTTGGTCCAGCGAGAACCCAGATTAGCTAGAAGTTCTAGCCACTTTTGGAGAGGTCAGGCCAGCCATGGGGACAGGACCCAGTGGAGATGACAACCCCTGAATCAGAATGTTGGTGGTTGGGGACATGCGCAGACATGGTTTAGATTGACTGACTGGGGAGAGGGGGTACTTAGACCCAGCACCTGTGGTCCAGCTTTCCCACCCCTACTCTGTCTGCCCAACACCTTCCTCATGACAGGGATATTCCTCATGTCCTCATGTCTTCCTCATGACAGAAATGTTCCTCTTATGTCCCAGCGTCCCCACCAGAGAGAGTGGTATTATGTCCTCTCTGGATACCGGAAGAGGACATGGACCATGGCGGGTGGGGGTGACATGATGTCATGGGTAGCCCTAGTTGGACCCCTGCCCTAGGTCAGGAAGACAGTGTGGGGGACATCTGCCACCCTTAGCTGTGGTCATCAGTAGCCAAGTGGAATCTGGCAGGGTCCATCTAGGTTCCTGGATCTCTGAGTGATACACGCATTTCTCTGTTCACCTCTGTGATCAGTGTGTTCAAGTTCTCCAGTGGGCAGCTTTCGAACCCCAGGGAAGCCCTTGACTTGTCTGGTATCATTCCTGTTGCTACCAAGAGAAAAGTCTTTGACACACACACTCGCTGTCTGACACACACACTCGCTGTCTCCCGGTGGTTCAAGAGTGGTTCCAGAGTTTTTGCAAAGTTCTGATTTACCTGGCTGTAGGCAGTTTTATGTGTTCTCTCCAATGTCAGTGTTACTTATTATAAGCTCTTTGTGTGTGTGTGGGGGGGGGATGGGGGGGAGAAGGGGAGCCTGGAGAGAAGTTCTGGGACTTTCAGGGCAAGATGATCTGACCCAGCAAGTGAACTTCTGCTAATACCATGGCCTGTTTCCTAAATAAACTTCTGAGGAAGAGAACTCAAGGCTTCCTTTCTTCTGAACTGTTTGCATACCCTAAAGCTATGTGATGTGGGAAGTGCCCACGTCCCCTTTCCAGAGGCGGTGTCTTACCTCGAAGAACATGCTTTGTGCTAATCGGATTGGTTCTTTGGCTTGCTCTGGCCAAGGCTGGGTGGGGTTTGCAGGTGGAGAAGCAAGACCCTGCAATCCCAAAGGCCCTGGCTGCTTCCTGCCTCCTCCAGAGGGTTGCCCACTTCTCTCAGCTTCACAGCAAGTGAACACCGAGGGTTCCTACCTGCCTGGTACGTTGACCTGGCCCCACTGACAGCTAGTAATGGGGTTACACACTGACTTTTGAACCACCCTCTAGAGAGTTGCATTCTGGCTTCTCATAGCTGAAATGTTTGGCTGGAGAGTGAGGACAGCAAATATCCTTAGCTGAGGCTGACTATGTGCACCCACAGTGACCTATGAACTGGCTGCTCTGAAAGACCAGTGACAAATATCAAGCTGCTTCCAGGAACGAAAGCCCACTCGAGAAGTCATGTGCTTTTGGCAAAGACAAGCTCCACAGAGGACCCCAAAGCCCTTGGGCTTTCACCTGAGAATGACTCTTGTCCTGGCTTCCCCAAGAAGGGTGCATGCATGTGTGGTGCGTGCATGCATGTGTGTGTTATATGATGGGTGTGTGCATGCTCATGGATGTGTGCATGTGTGTGTGTTATGTGTATATAATGTGTACATGTGATAATGATGGGTGTGTGCATGCTCATGTATGTGTGCGTGTGAGTGGTGTGTGTGTGTGTAAGTGATGTGTTGTGTGTTTTGAGTGGTGTGTGTATGTGATGTGTACATGTTTGCATATGTGTGTTTGGAGCGTGTGGAATGTATGGCACGTGTGTGCCCACACAGGTGTGAATTGTGTACTGAGAGTGTGCATAATTTCCCTTCACAACTGTTTTGGAAAACAGGGCCAACACAACAACTAGAGGCTCCAGCATGGTGGTTCCTTGCTCAAGGGATCTTGTAATCACATGACTAACAGGAGGGGTTCTGGAGATGGCACGGGAGGCCAGTGATTGCCTGGTGGTGGCAAACTCCAGGGTTTCGAGACACCAGTGTCATGTCCTTGTTGCCTAAGGAGCCACTCGCAGGGATGGGTTTATTATCTGGGCTGTAAAGTCTTAAATGCCCAGCAGCAGCAGCAATTTAGTATATATACAGTCTTGTGTGTGTTAGCTTTCTAACCTGGAGGAGAAACACGGCATCATAGATGCAGGTTTTTCAAGAGGTGGACAGAGGTAAGTTTAGTGGAAGCTAAAAATGACCTAGACCTGTGGCCAGATGGGCAGGCCTGCCAGGCACTGAGATGTCCCACCCCCTACCATGCCCTCTCACCCGCATGCTACCTGCCCCCAGCCTGAAGAGCCCCACCTCTCAGGGGGACAGTCTGATTCTTCTAATGTTACCCATATGTCAGATTGCTGCCCTCCTGCTGTGTTTCAGGCCCTGCTGCCTTTCCAGAGAAGAGCATGAGTCACCACAGGGGCCAGAGAGGGAGGGAGGGGCCCCGGTCACCGGAAAAATAGAGTGGAGCAAGAGCCTTTTTATAGCTTTCTGAGTAGGCTTTCCTTTCCATAGGTTAATTTTTATCTGAACAACCCAGATAAGGTTGGATGGCCTTTTTACAAGAAAACTATTTAAATACAAGGGATTGTTTGGACAGCTTTTTAAAAGGCCAAGGGCATTTTCTTGCTTGCTTGTCTGTGTGTGTGTCTGTGTGTGTGTGTTTCAGTTTATAAATAGCATACATTGATAGTTAATGGCAATTTTCAATGCCATGTTTTAATGTAATTCCTTCAGCACTAACTTTGGAGCCCCCCAAACACAAAATTGTTCTTATCCCAAGGGACTGAAACCTTGCGAAGGTCAAGGGTTGCTAGCGCAGACCCTTTGAGACCCTGCCCTGTGTTCCAAACAGATGGTGATTTTTCACATCGAATGCTATTCTGGTGTACTGACTTAGGAAAATTATCTTAAAATAGACTTGAATGAGCAGAGCCTGCAAGAATAAGCTGTCAGCTTCTTTTTTACTCCTGGAAGGGGCGGGGGAGGGGGCAGGGAACAAAGCTGTCAGCGATTTCCACAAGTTGAGGAATCTGTGTACTTTCTTATTTTAGAGAAAGCTTTTTTTAGTGGGACTGTAATTGAGTCCCCTTACGTCGTTGGGTGTCAACAAATTACCATCTGTTCTGGAGATACTCAGTTGTGAAGCCCAGCCTTGCCAAATACCAAGGAGCAACTGCTCGCCACTGCGAGTGAGCTGGCTGAGCATCTGGACCATGGGAGTGTGGGCAAGCATCCAGCCTCCTTTACTCAGGTGTTCTGTGAGTTCTGGAACCTGAACTCTGCTAGCCCAGGACAGCCCAACCTTAGGGTCCTTGGGCAAGGAGAGGTTGACAGAGCCTGGAGCATCTTCACAGAGCATCATGTTGAGCAAGAAGCTAGATTTGGAGATGCTGGGCACACCGAAGCGAGAGGCGACCTCAGCCGAGTGGGTGGGGCCCTAGGCGAGTGAGTTCAATACATTGAGTTGCCATGGGGCAACATGCTGGATTTGGAGGGGATGCCAAAGTGCTCAGCTTTCTCCGAAAGGTGGTACCATCCCGCTCTTCAGATTCCAGGAACCAATCAGTCTTGGGTTGAAAATGGTTCTACCTATAGCAACACTGTAGACTTGGCCCATCACGTCTTCCTTAGATAGAATAGAGCATCTGTTTGCTCAGCATTCATACCCTCTGAAGTACTACAGGCCATCCGAATATGAGTTACGGCCTCCAGGAGGCTCCGCACAGGCTGCACATGCAAGGAGCTCGCACGCAATGATTTCTATACCTACAGACATGGTAAAGCCCGTTCTCCAGCAACACCGAGAGACATCTCAACTTGTTGCAGATTTTGCAGCAGTCAGGATGATGTGTGACAGGAACGGAGGGCAGGGGTCCTCGGCCTAGTGTGTGAACAGGGTTCTCTGTGACATGATCTCAGCATGCTGAAGGGGCTGTAAGAAGGAAAAGCTGAGCCGTGACCTCCTCTTCTTGGAGACGGGCCTCTCGAATATGGGACTCAGGAGTGGCTCTCCCGAGTGGGGACTAGGCACACCTAGTGCCCAGATTTGGTCCCCTTTGAAGGCTAAACTGTGACCATCCCAAGCTCCCCTGCCTCTTAGTTAGCTCTGTGCCTTCAAGTGAAAGAGGGTGGCCCAGGCTTTCTTAAACTGGAAGGGAGTTGAGTGGCTTGTAGGTGCCTAAGCTGAGTCCTGTAGCATGCACCTGAACCCAGGGAATGCACTGGACTCTATGTGCATAGAGAAGCCCCGGCCAGTGACGTTCTCAAAGCAGAATGCTCTCCTATAGGACATCAGATTCTGTTTTCATGTGACTTTGATTTTTTTCCCCTGTTCTAACCCCTGCCCCACCCCCATGTTCTATCAAATTAAAGGAAGTGGCCATGTGTGCTGCACGCATAGGTGCACACACTCCTGGCCTGGGCAGAATGACATCTCTGAGGACACAAAGGAAGCAGAGAGATCCATGACTGGATGGGTCTCCAAAGGGCCCGTGTCTCAGGGGAGTCCCTCAACCTGGACATCTGTCATCAGCGACCAGTTGCACTGACAGAGTCACCCAGAACCCCTGTGGCAGTGGGGGCTGCATCTGGCAGGTGCCCTCAGTGACTGTCAAGCCTCGGTGGGATCCATGGTGGCTTTTGCTCTTCACTTCCATGGGAAACGGTCTAGCATTCTGGAGGTCTCCTGTTAGCTGCTGGATCACTTGACCCGAAGCTGTTTGTGAACTGTGTTGATGAGGGAGGTGGGTAGTCTTTACCACGAGCGCTTTCCCAAGGCTGAGTGGAGACGGAACCCATAGGCTGCTTCCAGACTCACGCCTTTTCCAGTACGGAGCTCGGGAACTACCAGGAAAAGCTTCCAAGTTCCTAAAATCCTACAGTGTGCTCTGGGCTCTTCCAGACCCTAAGGATGTCAGCACCTACCCCCTGTCCATACTTGTGACTTCAGACCTAAAGCACATCACAAAAGCTAAGGCTCTTAGATATTTTAGAGCGGTCTATAAAAGGACACATCAACAGAGCTAGACCCCACGTGTGCTTTCTTTAGGGGAAAAAATATTAAGGAATAAGGATATAATACCCGAAAAGATGCAGTGGTCAGACCAAGGATGCTGGGATGACCTTTGACCCTGAAAAGGCTGAAGTGGGTTTACCCATGGACCACTCAGTTCCCATGGGGCCAACCAGCTCACCAACCTGTGCCTGGGACAGGAGATGAAGTAGGTTACCTACTTCAGGAATGTGTCTCTTAAGAAACAGTGTGGTCGTGAAGAGAGGAAAAAAAGTAGCACACACAGTTACGGTTTGTAATATTGTGACAGGACCTTGCCATCTGCAGTGCATCAGTGGGCTGCCTTCACGGCTATTCTGGGATGCCTGTGGATGGATGGCTCTGGGTTAGATCTGCTGCTTTCGGTGGTTTGAATGACTCCTAAGAGTTCATACACAGAAAGCTTTGTCCCCAGGGTGTGGGCATTAAGAGCTGGGGCTCTCTTTAAGAGGTGAGGTCAGGTAGGAGGTGGTGGGTTACTAGGAACACTGTATGTGGGAGGGGCT
Source organism: Mus musculus (assembly GCF_000001635.26). NCBI lineage: Eukaryota > Metazoa > Chordata > Mammalia > Rodentia > Muridae > Mus > Mus musculus. Next base: position 52,815,804 of record NC_000079.6, on the reverse strand, counting down.
AGGGATCCCAAGCTTTTTCTCTTAAGACCTTGCTGTTAGAAAGGACTGGCTGTACCTGGTTTCCCTATGTTGTATTTTATTTTATTTTATTTTATTTTATTTTATTTTATTTTATTTTTTGGTCTTCCTGATTCTTCCTGCCTGTGCTCCTTCTGTGAGGCCATCTAGCAGAGGTGACTGTAGGCAGAGGACCTTCCAGAGCTGCCACCACACTGTCTAAGCTTCCTATCTCCAAAACTGTACATGAAACAAACCTCTTTAAAAATAAATAAGAAAACTTCCCAGCCTCAGGTATTTTGTTATGGCAACAGAAGCATCTGTATCTGGTGGCAGGAGTGTACACTGTTGGTACATGTGTTGGGCCTCTTCACTGTAGACCTGGCTCCTCGGGGATCTTAGGCACCAGGGCATCAGTGGAGATCAAGCCCCACACCCACTCTGGACCATAGGGACCTTCCTGCCATTTGCTCTTTCCATATTCCTGCCTTGCACTTTCTGGGAAGAGTGGACATTTTATCCTTATTTTTCTTGCTTAAGCCTCAAAATCTTTCTCCCACCTCTCTGCCCTAGGGGTTTTCCCAGGGCAGCCCATTTCTTAGAGTTTGTATAAGCTGTTCCTAAACAAAGTCAACTCCTCCATGAAGGTCTGTGGCTGCTGGTGACCTCAGACATTTCAACTCCTTGAGCCAAGTGCTGAGGGGGGGCACCCCTAGGGACACTCATCTGGTCAGCATCTTTCTGAAAGAAGTGGAGATGCTGTAGCCTGAGGGAGGGGTCTAGAAGTCAGTCTTATTGTCACCATATTAGAATACTGGACACAGTGCTATTTAAGTAAGGAAAATGTGTTTGGGCTCATGGCTTCAGAGGTATCGTTCTACCATGGAGGGCTGGGTGTGCTAAAGAAGATCTGCTGACATCATGATGGCCAGGAAACAGTGGACCAGCAACAGGAAGGGACCGGAACAGTCCAGACAGGCCCCTAGGAGCCCATGTGTCTGACCAGGCTCCAACTTTCCACCGTTAGAAAGTGACCATCTACTGGCTGATCATCCGTTCCAATGTCTAATCCAACAGTTGGACTCTTGGTTAGGTCAGAGTCCTTTTTATCTGTTTTATCTTGGGAACACCCTTAGAGACGACATGGGGCAGACTTTATCAGTCTCCTAAGTGTCTCTCAGACCAAGTTAACTGTCACATGGAGGATGGGAGCCCAGGCCTTCACCAAGCCAGGCTTCCTAGGAAGAAAAATGCACACAGCTAGAATTCCGGCATGGTTCCCGTCTTAAGCTCAGGGGACTGAACTCAAAGGACAGTTTTGCTCTGACATTTTAGAGCAACCTGGGCAACACAGTGAGACCTTGTCTGCCCCCCAAAATGTATTTAGTTAAATTTAAAAATAAAGAAATGAAGGCTGGCTGGGCGGTGGTGGTGCACGCCTTTAATCCCAGCACTTGGGAGGCAGAGGCAGGTGGATTTCTGAGTTCGAGGCCAGCCTGGTCTACAGAGTGAGTTCCAGGCTAGTCAGGGCTATACAGAGAAGCCCTGTCAAAAAAAGAAAGAAAGAAAGAAAGAAAGAAAGAAAGAAAGAGAGAGAGAGAGAGAGGGAGGGAGGGAGGGAGGGAGGGAGGGAGGGAGGGAGGGAGGGAGGGAGGGAGGAAGGAAGGAAGGAAGGAAGGAAGGAAGGAAGGAAGGAAGGAAGGAAGGAAATGAAGGCCGGAGAGCTAGCTTACTCATCAAAGTGCTTAAAAAAACAACCCACAGAAGAAGCCAGGCATGGCAGTGCATGCTTGCAGTATCGGGGCCAGGCATGGCAGTGCATGCTTGCAGTACTGGGGCCAGGCATGGCAGTGCATGCTTGCTACAGTATCAGGGCTGAGAAGGCAGATAAGAGACTCCTGGGCTTTTGGCTGGCCAGCCTAGCATATTAGGCCAGTCCCAGGCTATTGGAGGACCCCGTCTTCAAAAACAAGGCAAATGGCACTTGAAGAACACCACCTGAGGTTGTCCTCTGACCCCCACCATATGTAGATTCTTGTCCTCTATACACATGAACATGTGTACCGGCATACAGATGCAGGCACACATGCACACATTCAAAGGAATGTGTAGCGATTCAGCACTGGAAGTAACATGTCTAATTAAATATGCAAGGGTTGGGCAGGTGCGGGGAGGCTCAGTGGGTCAAAGTGTAAGCCCTCAAGCATGAGAAGTCAAGTTCCAGTTTCCAGCACCCACAGGAACAGTCTGGCATGGCAGAGGCAATGGGGTGGCATGGCCAACACCTCAAGCTTCCAAGGCAGCGAGAGACCCAGTTTTCAAGAAATAAAGCAGAGAGCAATAGAGGAAGACACCGGACACCCTCCTCTAGGCTCTGAGTGCATCTGCACAGACACACACATCCCCGGACCCGCAGTCACGCACACCCCTCCCCCACCCACTAAATAGGAAATCTGAAACCAAAAGGCTGGACTGGACTAGCAGGTGTTCTGGTCTCACCTCTGACATTATGGGCCGGATTTGGAGCCTGAGAGCCAAGAAGCTGTCTGTAGTACCTTGTGATCCCTTCAGTGCTGGTGAGGCGCACTATGGGATTCTATTAGGGCTCGTTCTCCAGGTGGAAAAGCTGAGATCATAAAACCAGACAGCTCTCTCTTTCTTTCCCCTAATTAATGATGCTTGCGACATCAGGGTGTGGGCTGGGTGTACCCCTTTCTTTCTTTCTTTCTTCCTTTCTTTCTTTTTTTTTTTTTTTTTTTTGCCTTGGTTGATGGCTCCGAGATCCAGACATTATTACATCAGGAGCTCAGGTGTGCTGCAGTTCCCGAGAAATGTGCTGCTTGTGTAATTCTGCATAGTCACATGGACCACACTGCTCCAGAGAGCCCACATGCATCATCTTTCCCGGATAGGAGAACGCCCAAGGTTTGCCTCTTCCCCAAGGACAAAGAGATGACTGGCTTTGACCGCTACACCAAGAAACCTCAAAATAAAACTGCTTAGAGAAGAAAGCAAATGAATGCCTAGAGCCCCTTCACTTAAAATGTTCACTTCCTCCCTGCTGTGTGTGCATCTGTGCATATGCACACGCTGGGGCCAGAGGTCAATCCCAATGTCTTTGCTTGAGAGCTGTTCACCTTGTATTTTAAGACACCACTCCCAAGCTTTGGGGCTCACCAAGCAGGCTAAGCTGGCTGGCCAGTGAGGCCCAGGAACTCTCCTGTCCCTACTTTCCCAGTGCTGGGATTATAGCTGCGTGCTATACCACAGTGGTTCTGTATAAGGTTCAATCTCAGCTCCTCGTGTTTGCAAGCCAAGTACTTTATTGACTAAGTTATCTCCCCAACCTCTCTGCTGCTGCTGCTACTGCTGGTGTGCGTGTGTGTGCGCGTGTGCACGTGCAATTTTGCATGTTTAATGACAGTCTCACTATGTTGCCCAGCCTTGGCTAGAACTCCCTGTCTAGCCTAGGTTGGTTTCAGACTCCACCCTCCACGTGGTGGGATCACAGGTTTGAGCCACCTGCCCCACTGGCCAGCAGCATAAGATGAACAACGCTGGCCATGGGTTGTAGGGTTAGGGTTAGGATTAGGGTTGGAGGCTTCAGAGTCAAATGGGTCAATTGGCCAACGCTGGCTCAGATGCCTGGTCAATGGAGTGGGTGTCATGAGGAGTAGATACATCTGTGTATGCTAATTTCTCAGTGCTCTCTACTTAGGTGGGTCTCCATCTGACAATACCTCTGTCAACATATTACTCCTGACCCTTTCCTGTCCTTACAGGAGCCAACACACACACAAACACATACACACACACACACACACACACACACACACACACACACACACACACCTGTGAACATACCCTTATAACTGCTCCTATCAGCACATGCCCATGAACAAACACAACAGTATGTGCTCCACAGAGGTCTGCTGCTTGCTCCTTGCCACATCTTAGCAAGTCATGAGCACTCCCTCAGTCAGGAACCTTCCCAGGGGCCTCTCAGATCTTGGTGGCCTGAGGGCCATCCTGGTTGTTCTGAGGCTTCACTGTTACTTCTCGGCTAGAACTGTCTTGGATCAGCAGTTTCAACTTTCTGTAGCAGGACTAGACTGCTCTCTGGATCCCAAGCTGCCTTGCATCCGCACTGGGAGGACCTCTTTCTCCAGATGAGGAGCACGTGCCACACTGGAGCCCACCAGCTGACCCTTGGGGAATGCACTTTTAACGTGGACTTTCATAAGTATCATTTATGCAAAGATGACTAATTTCTCTGTGCAACATATAAGAAAACCAGATGAATAGTGTCAATGTATCTTTTGGCCTTTATATATATATATATATATATATATATATTTTTTTTTTTTTTTTTCTTGTAGCCAACCCCTTTTGTTCTGACCCAAAAGCAGCCGAGGAAACAAACCCAACCAAAGAATAACTCTGTATTCCCACAATTCCTAGTGTAAGTTACTCAAAGGCATAACTAACCAAATATGTATGCTTAGGCAAAAGAAAGTTTTAAACTTGGATCCCTAATATTGTTCCACTAGGATTCAAACCCAGGGCCTCAGGCTACTATGGAATCATGTTACCACTGAGCTGAACCGCAAACCTTAACGTGGAATATTTTTACACCTGCATGTGTATATGTGGTGTGTGTATACAGATGTGTGCGTGTCTGCATGTGTGTGGGTGCGTGTTAAGGTTGATGTTCAGAGACTTCCTTGCTCATTCTCCATCTTGTTCATTGAAGTAGAGTCAGGTTTTAGACAGAATCTGAAACTTGCTGATCGAGCTAGTCTGGCCAGCCCACTGGCTACAAGGATTCCCTGGTCTCCACTTTCTGAACATTGGAATTAAAAGCAGTCACCATACCAGCTTGGTATTTATACGGGTTCTGGGGACCTGAATGAATGCTGGTCCTTGTGTTTGAACAGTAAGCATGTCATCTACTGAGCCATCTCTCCAGCTCCATGGTTTTAATACAGATACTTAAGCACTGAGTGTTTCATTTCAAAACTGTTTTTGGGTACCCACTCATGCTGGGCTCACCATGTCTTTCATGTTTTAGTATTCCATCAGAAAAAAAAACAAAACAAGCCAAACCAAAACAATAACAACGACACCCAACAAAACAAAACAAACAAAAAAACCTGAAAAATCTCTTGCCTGTGTGGCAGATGGTTCCTACCAGCCCCTGTCAGTTAGATTGGGTTGGGAGTAGAGGTTAGTGATGGCTGCCTTACCAAAGTCCACTATAGCCTGGGGTAGGGCTGAAGACCCAAGATCACAGGGTCCCTGATCCAGGGCTCCGATGGAGGTCTACAGAATTAATTGGCAGGCAGATGAGACTATGGAATGGCCCTCATTCTTGATGACCATGTAGTCACGGGCCAGGACCAACAGACAGTGCCTCCAAAGAACCAGAGGTTCTTATCTGGATGGGAAGATGGAGCCTAAGGTATCGGCTCTCACATCAGTACACAGAACTCGGGACAGTCAAACTACACACCTGTATGCTTCCTCCAGGGAGGTCTCCAAGGTCATCCTTGGATCCAAGCATCCCCAGGCCATCCCCAGTACGATTGTGCTCTAACTGGGGAGGCATGACCAAGGGGAAGCTAGTCTTTAGGGTTTCAGAACCTTACTCCAAATGGTGATTCAATAGAGCCAAGTCGTGTGTGTCTGTATCCCCCAAACCTGACAGTGGTCATGTGCAGGGACTGGGGGTCATGCCTGAGCCACCAAGGATTCAGACTCATGTTTAACACAGTGACACAGGGCAAGGTGTCCCATAAGAGAGTGCCGTGCTGGAGACTGAGGGATGTCCTTGGGGCGGTGATGGGCAGGCATAAGGTCTCATTCAGTGCTGTGAGGAGCAGGCATGAGGTTCCAGTGGCTGCTATTCCTACTCGCCATGGCAGGCAGCACTACCCTGTGTGCTCTCAGCATTAATCCCTCACTGAATGAGTAGCTGGAAAACACTTCCTTTCAGTTTGCAGGCTTGCTTCGTGCCCTTCATCCTTTTATCTGTGGCACAAGAATTTTGTGGCTTGATGTTACCCCGTCGGTCTGCGTTTTACATTTTGTTTTAAGTTTACTTATTTATGTATGGGGCTGGTGAGGTGGTTCACCATGGTTTCAAGCACTGGCTGTTTTCCAGAGGTCCTGGGTTTGATTCCCAACACCCACATGGCAGTTTACAACCATAGGTGGCTCCTGTTCCAGGAAACTCTTCTGGTATCTGTGGGTTCTGCATGTTCATGGTGCACAGGTACAATTGTAAGCAAAACAGTCATGCACATAAGATAAAAACAAATCTTTAAAAACATTAAACATGTATTTATTCTCTCTTTCTCTCCCTCTCTGCCCCACTCTTTGTGTGATAAAGCACGCCTAACAGTGGGGAGTCTGAGCTACCCCAGGGAGCTGCCTAGCACTCTTTGTTCCCACTTAGTGGCTTCTCTTACACCTGCACATGCTTGATTGATTTGAGTCACTTTATAGAAGTGATGTTGACTTCAGGGTGACTCTGGCACAGCCCCAAGTTACTCGCAGATGATTGTCAGCCTTGGGGGAAAGCCCAGAATCTACTGGGATGCACACAAGGATATTCCTATTGCCCCCAAGCAAGGTTCCCTGTGGCTTGGCTTGCCTGCTGAACCTCCCCTATGCAGTGGGAGAGCACCAAGCAGAGGAAAATGGAAGGCAAAATGGGAAAGGAAAGTAGTGGGAGTGGGGCACTGGTTGTATTTCTGGCTGCCCGTGGATGCATACCTACTACATGGCCAGCTTTTTCTGGGGAAAGGGAGGTGGCAGTGTGACTGGCTGTACCTCTGGGTGCCCATGAATACATGCCTGCATGGCAGACCTATGTCTATGTCACTCCCTGGAAAGCTTGTCCTTCTCCAACAGGCACAAATGGCCCAGGCAGATGAGCCTAGGGCACTATGGACAGAATGTGATGAAGTCGGGGTGTGAGTTTCTAGAGCTGTCCAGAGAGAACCAGCTACTGCCAACACCCCTGACTGTGATTGCCCTTTGCTGGTCTATGGCTCCTGACCTTGCTCAAGTCCAGGGCCTCTGAAGACCTAATCAGTGGGACTGTCTCATGGCCTGAGCTAAGCGTGTCTTTTCCCAAATCCACCCAACTCAGAATTTCCCTTGAATAGCCACCGGCATTAAGTAACTGATAGGAATGGGGAGGTTTTCTAAACGAGACTGACTCATGTTCCTCCCTTAGCTATTAAAACAGTCTCCAAGGAACTGGAGTATCCTTAGGAGTCTCCTTCTGAAGGGAGGAAGAGACTGAAGCCTGGCGTCAGCTAGAGGAGCTTGGCTCCTTCAATGATACCCCACAGTTCTTATCACCTTGCAGGCAAACTAGAAGCAATGAGAAGCACTTGGCCACTCTTTGACCTGGACTGTGTAGCTTTGCATCCCTCCTACCTTCTATCGAGCCTAACCCTCCTGCCAGGATCCCGAAGATGGACTAGGGACAGAGGAGTTGTCATGGAAATATCTTTATTCCTCTTTCCCAATGTGGCTTCATTTGCAACATCGCCTTCCTCCCTTTCACTGTGACCTGTCTCTTGAGTTGGCAAATTAAGATGGCAGAGCGTCTGTCATTCTGGTTGCCAGGGCCCAGGCTCTGACCTGAACAACTCTGGTGATAACTCATTTCTGAGTCAACACAGCCTCAGAGATGGACTCAGCTGGCCACAGGAAGGACTTACCGAGAAATCTCACCCGATACGGAAGGAAGGCCGTGGGCTTTTTATCTTCTTTGACAAGGGAGGGAGAGTGGGGTTGGTGTGGGTCAGAACAGTGGCACCTACTGATTCAAAGTAACTTACAGTCCGTTAACCGTAGAGTAAAGACTTCCGGGAAATAGACATGAGCCCATCACTGCGTACGTGACCACTGGATGCTGGGGCTCCCAGTCGCTCTAGAGAGAGATTATTTCCAGTTTGCATCTGTGAGTAACCACATAGAGGCCTACCCTTCAGGCTGACTCACAAGAGCAACACTGTTTTGAGCAGTCTGGTGAGATCTGAGCAGAGATAAATCCTTTATGCTTCTACGCCTGCCTCCTCCCTGGCGCTGGGATTACAGATATGCACCACCTCCCTTGGTTTATTCGGTGCTGAGGATCCAACCCAGGGCTTCCTGCAGCCTGGGATGAGCTACAAGTCCTATTCCCAGTTAAAGTGTGCAGTTGAATGTTGTTAGCTATCAGGTACAGTGGTACATAGCTGTTGGTGGAAGGGGTGGGGGGCTGAGGCAGAGGATTGCTTAAGGGCAGGAGCCTGGACAGAGTCATGACACTGTCTCAAAAACAAATAAAAAAGGAAAACAATACAAAACAAAAGCATATTTAAAGCTGCCAAACCTCAAGGTACACTGTGGAGCTGTTATGCTGGAACACCGTGTTACAGTGACGTGGAAGGACTCCTTCTTCTCCCTCTCCCCCTTCCCCTTCATCTCCCTCACCCCCTCCCTCTTCCTTCCCTCCTCCCCTTCCCGTCTTCCTCTCCCTTCCCCTCCCCCTCCTCCTCCCTCTCTTTCCCTTTCCTCTCCCTGTCCCTCCTCCCTTTCCCTGTCCCTTCCCCCTTCCTTTTCTCCTCCCCTCCTCTTCCTCCCCCTCTTCATCTTCTTCTTCTTCCTCTTCCTCCTTCACAATCTGTCTGGAGCCACTGCTTTTGCACAACACAGTAGGCATGGATTTTTGCAAAGATTCTGTCCCCACTTTGATGGAGCAGGAATATCCAGTCACACCTTTGTTCTGATTGTGTCTCTCAGTGGCTCCCAGTAACACTGTCAGAGCTGTTTGCAGGTGTCAGGTCCACAGACCACCATGGTGCAGGCTGACTGCGGGCACAACACACTCTCTGGGCCAATTCCTATTTCAGACATTAATAGTCACTGTCTTATTTCTTTAAGCAACTACCACTGTCAAACTATGAGCTATGAAGTCCTCACTCAGTCAGACTCTGTTTCCTGAGCCACCAAGGCCTGCGCATGCAGTTCATACCGGTGATGTGTGCAGAGAGTGACGGGCCTTTACTGAAGTTCTTCAGAGGTCCTGGGTACCAGGCATCCTTGGGAATTTTCCTGTGATTACGGATCCATCCATCCTCCCTCCCTCCCTCCCTCCCTCCCTCCCTCCCTCCCTCCCTCCCTCCCTCCCTTCCTTCCCTTGTCCTCTTCCTCCCTCCTCCTCTCCCTCCTCCTCTTCACCTTCTTCTTCTCCCTCCTCCTCTTCCTCCTCCTTCAACATTTTCTCCCCACACATCGTTAGTGCCTGCCTCCTGCATTCTGGCAAGCTGGACCACTGAGCCCCACTCCCAGCCCAGGCCCCTGAGTTTTAATTATTAAAGACATCCAATATCATGGATAATCTGAACAGGAAAGTCCCTGGGTTCTTCCGTAGAGACCACAAGAGCTTCTGGTGTAATAGACTGGGTAGGGCCTTCCTCAGAGTCCCTGGGCCTATCCATGCAAGGCTCTTCCCCCATACCAGGGTGAATCCTGGGAGCCCATTTCTCTCTTGGAGTTTTTTTCTGTCTTCCTTCCACAGATTCCTCCTCTATACAGCGTCTCCCAGATCTTAGTTACGATCTTTGGCTTTCTGCCAAACAAGTAGTTTTTTGTTTGTTTTTCTCCCTGAAAAAAATGAACACACCAGCAAATGTTTCTAAGACTATTGAAACACATCACAAGTGAAGTTTGACACGATGGAGTCTTTAGTTTCAGCAGCCTGTGCCCACTGGCCTGGGGGAGTTTGTCCAGTGTGGTGGCATCTGGACCGAATGGCCCAGGCTCTTGGGAGGGTGTTAACTCATTAGCTGATGCTCTGACAAGGTCTGTTTGTCTGGCCATGTGCTGTTCTGTTTTGGTGTGAGGTTAAGCTGATCCTATAAAACACAGTGGACTGCGTTCCACGTCTTGCTTCCTGGAACAGTCTGTGTGCCCAAGGCTTTACAGCTTCTCTTAACGTTTGGTGGAGTTCTTGTGAAGTCATCCATCGGGCTGGAGTTCCCTTGGCTGCAAGTCTTGTGGCAACAGACTTCAGTTCTGCAAGGAACAAAGCGATCTTCAGATGTTCCTCCCTGTTTTGTGTCATCTCTGGAAATTACACTCTGCAGCCAATTTGTTGCTCTTATTAAGTTGCCAAATTGATTAGAATAGTCAAAAAAATGAGGTTAAGTATCTGTGACATCCGAAGCAATAGCTGACCACCCCACCCCCCATTTCTAAGGTTTCTGTTTGTGTGCTGTTGCTATTTATCTTGATCGATTACAATTGTCTTCATTTTTCTCATGTGTAAAGTAAGATTTGGCTTTGTACTTATTTTCAAATGTTTGTTTTCCAGCTGTGGATTTATTTCATGCCATTTCTGTGGTGTGTGTGTGTATGTGTGTGTGTGTGTGGTGTGTGTGTGTGTGTGTGTGTGTGTGTGTGTGTGCATGTGTATGCACGTCTCTTTCTGTGCACCTAGGGTGTTGTTCCTTAAGCACGTTATTTTCTGAGACAGGTCTCTCACCGCTCTGGGGCTTACTGAGTAGGATCCGCTGGCTGGCTGGCTGGCCGGCCGTCAGAGCCACAGAGATTCTCCTGGCTCCATCTTCTCATCCCTGGGGGTGATAAGCCCCAGCCGCCGTGCCTGGATCTTTGAAAACATGGGTTCTGAGAGCTGAATTCAGCTAATTCAATGATCAAGTGAGCACTCTGTCGACCACTGAACTTCCTCCCCTACCCTGTTTATTAAGTTTTAATTTGAAGCAGAGCTCCCTTTGTGTGACTTTGAGTATTTGAAGCTATTTAAGATTTACGTTGTAACACTTAGTCCGTCTCAGTGGGTCTCTCAGCGGGTCTCTCGTGAGAAGCCTGACAGTACCGTCTCCACAGCAGCCTGGTCCACAGCCGGCGCACAGTCCACCCTTGGTTGCTTGGTATTGTTTCTAATTGACTGTCAGGTTGCTGAGAGAGGAGAGTTAAGTCTCACCGTGATGATGGCACTGATTTTTACAACAAACTAAGCAAGAACCCCTTCGGGCTGACAAGTGGTGTCTGTGGAAATCCTAGATCTAGCAGGACACTTACTGTTGAAATACAGTACTCTCTGTGCTCCACAACAAGATACCCCCACCCCAAGTCAGCATTACATTGAGAATCTAGCTGCAACCATAAACCAAAAGAAGACAAGGCTATAAAAAGCAAACACACCCACAAAGACGTAAGGCCTCTCTGATTATAACATTATTTATTTTATTATTTACTTACATAGGAAAACAAAACCTCCTCAAAGACCCTTCAAATCTCTACGAGCTTATTTTACAGGATCTAAAAATAACTGCATATTTACATCCATGCAGCAAATAATTGGAAAATGAAAAAATTTAAAGTTCCATTCACAATGACCCCAAGTAAAATGCTTTAACATATATGTAAGGGGATGTCTGAGATATCTACTGAACAACACTACCTATAAAAGGCATCGAATACTGCAGAGAAATGTGTTTAGAGTCTCACTTGGTTGGAAGGCAAAATAGCACAAAACCATAGGCTGTTCTCAAACTAGTTCCTGTGCAAACTGGGAGAGTATTCCAGCACAGCTTTGGGTAGAAAGTGAGAGGTTAATTCTCAGAGTGACTTGGAGGGACAAAAGGTTGGTGTCAGTCAAAGCCATTTGAAAATGTTGCAGGACTGACGCTGGCACCGCCTGGTCCCAGACTTCTTTCAGCATTACAGTAATCACATGACGCTACTTGAAAAGGAGGGTGGGCATGTGAGCCCACTGGGCATCACAGTCAGAGGGTGGAAGCCAGCTGGTGTCCCCAGATCAGAGTAAAGTGAGGTGGGGGTGGGGATGGGGGTGTGTGTCATGTCCTGTCAACCTTCCTTTACTTTATCCAAATTCAAATTCACTCAAAATGATCACAGACATAAAAGTCTTAGAAGGAAAAAAAAGGCCTTTGTGATCTTTAAGCATACTCGGTGGGCGTGTATGTACATATATGTGAATGTTTGTGTGCCCGTGTGTGTGCATGGGTACATACCTAAGCATGCATTTGAAGGCCGGAGAAGAAAGAGGAGCTTCCTCCCCTACCACACTCCTTGCCTTGTTCTCTTGAGGTAGGGTCTCTCACGGGACCTAGAGCTCACTGTTTCGCCAGTCTAGCTGCCCACCCAGCTCCAGGAATCTACCAGTTCCCAACAGCACCGGAGCTGGGCTTAAAAGCCTGTGTTAGACATGCCCAGATTTTGTCAGTGCTAGAGATCTCCAGCTTGCTCAACAAGCTCTCTCATTCCAATCTGCTTCTCCAGTCCACACTTTTTATTTACACAGTACACAAAATTGATAAAATTAATTTTTTTCCTAAATGTAAATTCTTAACTCTTCAGATGACATTCTTAATGTTGGGTCTATGGAAGCTGAATCAATGCTCAGGAGTTGAGAGCGCGCAATGCTCTTTTGCAGGCTCTGGGCTCAATTCCCAGTACTGACATCGTGGCTCACAACCACCTGTAGCTTCAGTTCCAGGAGATCCGAAGCCATCGACTGACCTCCAAGGGCACCACACACACATGTGGTGAACAGACATGCATGCAGCCAAAACACTCACACACAAAGAATAGAGATAGATTTTTTTTTTTTAAGTTGGGCATGTGGTTCTGGGCGAGCCTGCAGTCTCAGCCGACACTTTTGCAGACTGAGAGAGCAGATCTGAAGTAGCAGACCAGCCTGGGCTTTGTAGAGAGGTGATGTTTAAAAAGGAACAAATTAAGAAAATGAGAGAAGTTGATAGGACGTTAAAAAAAATGTATTTGCAGTCCTGGTGTCTGACAAGTCACTTGTAACCACCACGCACAACGGACACTTAATATTAAAAAAGCAAGTGGACAAATTATTTGAACAGTCAGTTTATCAAAGAGGGTCTATAGATAGCCAACAGAGACACAAGGGTATTGCTTGATGCTGACACCCGGGACAAGCAGACAGAGCTATAGTGAGCAGTCCCTGCACTTTGCTAGGCTGGTAATACACATCAGAGCAGTATGTCCTCCCGGTGGGACTCTAAGTGCTACAGACACAAGGAAACTATTCCTGGCAGTTTCCTAGAGCTGAGCATGCATATCTATTAGATGACCCAGTTTTTTCCGCTCCTTGGTCTTTGCCAAAACTAAACAGAACACATGTTTACATGAAGACCTGTGTGTGGACAAACGTTCAGAAGCAGCTTCCCTCACAATAGCCCCAAACTGGAAACACCCTCAACATCTCCCAGCAAGTGAACAGATAATTGCTTCCTGGTGTGTTTATATGGAGGAATATTACTCAGGAATAAACAGAAATGAAAGATGTAGGTTTGGGGGCACAGGTCTGTAATGCCAGCCAGCACTGGGAGCCAGAGACTGATATATAGGTTCAGGAGTTCAAGGCCAGCCTCAGCTACACAGTGAATTGAGGCCATCAAGGGCTACACCAGAACCAAGTTTTGAGAATAAATATTGAACTATGAATACACATATCATCAGAAAGCAGTCATAAACTATGCTATGCTGAAACTAGATTAAAAAAAAGAGTACATACTGATGTGTTTATAAAAAGATAAAGAGGTATAAGATGTGTTCTATATGGGGGTGTGATGAAGTATGGGGAAAAGGGGTGTCTCAGAGGGTCCATGTCAAGGTATCCCTTCCCCAAGAGGGAACAGCCACATAATGGTATAGTATAGAATAGAGTTTATTCAGGGCATGGGGAGGAGAGTTAAGAGCGTGGTAGAGGCAGAGAAAGGCAGAGAGAGAGAGAAGTAGAGGAAAAGAATAGAGGCCGGCCATGAGCACTTGGAGAGAGAGGGGGGAAGAGAGGGGGAGCAAGAGAGCAAGAGAGAGAGAGGGGAGGAGGGCAAGCAGCCCCTTTTATAGTGGGCCAGGCCTACCTGGCTGTTGCCAGGTAATTGTGGGGTGGAGATTAGGCGGAATGCTAATACATGCCCACATTTATTTGGGGCTCTGGTTCACAGCCCATGGCAGGTAGGATTCTAAACTGGCCCCTGGGAACAGAGGCTCCTGGAGTTATTCACTGGACCGAGAGATTTTGAAGATATAAAGCTGTTTACCGGTTGTCCAGGTTCATTTCCATTGTCTACGAACACAGCCAAGAGTCAAATAGGAAGAGGGAAACCCAGTTGTGAAGAATTGCCTCGATCAGATTAGCCTGTGGCTATGCCTATCAGGCGTTTCTTAAATGCTAATTGATGTAGGAGGCCTGGGTGCTGTGGACAGCAGGTTCCGTAGGCAGGTAGTGCTGGGCTCTGTGAGCAAAACTGACTGAGCTTGAGCTGGAGAGGAGAGTAAGTCAGAAAGCTGTGCTCCTCCACAGCTCCAGGGTCCTGCCTTGAGGTCCTGCCCTGACTTCATTCAAGTGACTGGGAAGTGTAAGCTGAAACAAACCTTCTCTTCCCCAGATTGCTTGGGACTGTAGTGTTTAAACCAGTGGGGCCTAAAGTCAGGGAGGTCCTCTGATGGACCTAAGATCGCCAGTAAAGAATGATCCAGGACACCAGCAGATGAGGAGAGGGAATTCATTAGCCCCAAAGGGGACCGTGCAGCCAGCTGAGGGAGATGGGAGGAGCTTAGAGAGTAGTGGAGGGAGGAAGCTGTTTGCTCTTGTGGGCCATTTGTGCTGGGTCCTTATCTGCACAGATAGGGGCATTTTGCTACCTCATGGAGCAGTAAAATTTGCAAGTTTTCTTTCTTGAGACTGGCCATCTGGAATAACGCATGATGAGGTCTTTAAGTGTTGAGCACTGTGTGTTTCTCTAAGGTATCACAAATGGCTGGGTGTGCTTGTGTGTGTTAGTGTGTGTGAATGTGTCTGTGCAGACACCATACCACACCACAGGTGTGAGATCAGAGGACAATCTTGGGTTGGGTTTCCTCTTCTTTCATGCAAGATAGGATCTCTCTTTCTGTTGTTCACTCTTGTGAATACACCAGGCTAGCTGGCCCCTGACCTTCTGAGTGTTCTCCTGCCTCTGACTCCCTTCTTGCCATAGGAACACGGGGACTGCAGACATATGCTATTGCACTAGACTTTACAGGGGTTCTGGGGGACTTAAACTTGGGTTCTCATGCTTGCATAGCAAGTGCTTTGCACACCGAGCCATCTCTCTAGCCCTTGCCATTCGTCTTACACATGACAAGTTTCTTCCGGCTGGTAACAGAAAGAGACATAGAGAGATTTGAGAGAGGACACCCATGGCTGGCTTTGAGGTGGAGGTGGGACAAGGACCTGAGCCAAAATGACTTCAAGGAACGGAAAACAGTCTCTGGCCCACAGCCAGTAAGAAAAGAGGAATTTAAGGCCCCAAATCTGGTCATCTGTACCAATGGGCTGGAAGTGGCATCTCCCCTGAGCCACCAAATATAAACACTTGACTTTGTCCTTATAAGACTCTGGGCAGAAAAGCTAATTGACCCACTTGGACTTCTGACCCACAGAACTGTGAGATAATACATGGGTGTTGCTGAAGGGGTATAGGCTGTTATGTGGAAAAGACATTTATTATTTGTTATGGAGTGATAAGAGCTTAATACCCAGCTTTGAAAATATAATCTCAGCCATAAACTGTTCCTTCCCATTTTTTATTGCCGTTTCCTAGAAAAGTGAGTTGTATTTAATTTTCAAAAAAAAATTTCATTGTGTGTGTCTGTGCTCTCATGTTTGTGTGCCATGGTATGGGTATAGAAGGCAGAGACCATGTGGGTCCCAGGGATAAACTCGGGTCATTAGGCATGGCAGTAAGCTCCTGTACCTACAGAGCCACTTCACTGGGTCCCCAGTCTCTTTTTAACTTTATTTTTGGTTGTGAGTAAGCTTGTGCATGTGCGTGTATGCACTTGCATGTGTGCACACGCACATGGACATACAGCTTGTATGCATGTCCGTGGGTACACATGCATCCAGGTGCATGTAGAGGCCAGAGAATGTTGTCTCTCAGGGAAGCCATTCATATATTTATTTTCAGATAGGGTTTCACTATGTAAACCATATTGGCCTTCAACCTCACAGAGATGTTACCTGCCTCTGCCTCCTCAGGGCTGAAATTTAAAGGATGCACCCCTATACTGATGTTTTAGTCAGGGTTTTACTGCTCTGAGCATACACCATGACCAAGGCAACTCTTATAAGGACAACATTTAAATGGGGTTGGCTTACAAGTTCAGAGGTTCAGTCCATTATCATCAAGTCAGGAGCATAGCAGCATCCAGGTGGGCGTGGTGCAGGAGGAGCTGAGAGTTCTACATCTTCATCTGAAGGCTGCTAGCAGAATACTGGCTTCCAGACAGTTAGGATGAGGGTCCTAAAGCCCACACCCACAGTGACACACTTACTCCAACAGGGCCACACCTTCTAAGAGTGACACTCCCTGGATCAAACATATACAAACCATCATACCTGGCTTTACCATTTTTTTTTTTTTTTGAAACAAAGTCTCTTAGTGGCCTGGGTCATGCTGATGTTCCTAGGCTGACTTCCTAGTGCTGGCACTAAAGCAGGGAACCGACTGTGCCTGCCTTTTTTTCTTTTAACACAGGTTCTGGAGATCAGACTCAGGTCCTTCTGTTTGCATGGTGTGATGTTATCCTGGTCAAGCGGATAGGGGTTAGCATGGCCTGTTACTTAGACTAGGTTAACGGATGTGGGGGAGACTCACCCTAAATGTGGGTGCTGCTCTTCAGTGGGCTGGGATCCTGGGTGAAATCAAGAGGAAGATGCAAATGGAGTGCCAGCTTGTGTCACTCTGTCTGTTCTGACCGGGAACACACTGCAAAGAGCCACCTCAGGCTGCTACCTCCAACGTCTGCCACAAGGGACTGTGTAGTGCCACTGAGAGCCAGGACAAACCTTTCTTTCTTTCTTTTCTTCTTTCTTTCTTTCTTTCGTTTTGTTTTGTTTTGTTTTGTTTTGTTTTGTTTTGTTTTGTTTTGTTTTGTTTTGTTTTTAGACAGGGTTTCTCTGTATAGCCTTGGCTGTCCTGAAACTCACTCTGTAGATCGGGCTGGCCTCGAACTCAGAAATCCACCTGCCTCTGCCTCCCGAGTGCTGGGATTAAAGGCGTGTGCCACCATGCCCGGCTAAACCTCTCTTTCTGAAGCTGCTTTTCAGTGAGACAGTAACCCACTCGTCCAGCAGGCATTTCAAACACAGAGCTCTACACCCAGCCCCCACTCTCTATTTCCCAGGCCCCTTCAAGAATCCAGGTGAATCCTGTCCTACCTTCTAACTACTCGGACTATGGCCTGTGGCCAGTAGTGTGCATTAAGTCTCTCTGAAGATTCAGTGTACCTTTGTAGAGTTTAAACAGCAGCAGCAGCAGCAACAACAAAAGCAAAAACCTTAAACACATACTGCATCACTGAAGAACATGCCTCTCACTCCCCGGTAACCACTCGGTGCCTACAGAGTCTCAGGGATGGCAGAGCCTTGGGAGCTTCTCAAAGCTTGGGAGCTTTAAAGTGCCCTTTAAACTGAGACAAGCAAAGGCAGATCCCCAGTGTGGGTGTCTGGCTGTGGAGGAGGAGTTCCAACACCCACCTTTATCCCTGTTGGTGCTGTGGTGGGCCCACCCCATAAGTACAGAAGAAGAGCAGCCATGGCTGCCACATGGGCAGAGCGTCCTCTGGCTTTGTCCTGGGCTGCTGCTGGTGGCTTTAGGCTTGGTGTTTAGTGCAGTGTGCAGTTTCTCATGTCGTGTAAGGAAGGAGCATGTGTTCCCTCCCTCCTTTCTTTCCTCCCTCTTTCTCTTCCTCCCTCCTTCCCTCCCTTCCCCCTCCTTCCTTTCCTTCCATTCATTCTTTTCCTTCAGGGGCAGAGGTGACACAGATCTTGGAAGACTCATCTGTGAAGCCAGGCTGTTCCCTACTGTTTAGCATCACACGATGTCCCCAGAAATTCAGAACACCACCTGCCCCAGGCTTCTGGAATCAGAATCCACATTTTAACAAGATCCCCAAACAATTCATACTCAAGTAGTAGTGCCAGGGAAGTATTAGTGGACCCCTCCCCAAATGGACAGGAGCCAATCTGATACAGATCACAACAGGGTCATTAATTTGAGCTAGCTCAAGCCCCTCAGCCTACTGCCAACACAAGTTTTGTGGAGAGAAGCCGAGAATATCTATTGGGGTAAGGCTTTATAGAAAGCATCAAGCGAGAGGTGACTGTTTCTAGCTTGGTAAGCATCTAATTGGAGAGCTACTATGGCCTTTAACATAATTGGCTGCTGCTGGGGGTCAAGCCATAAACTTAACTTCTATTCCCTCTGCAATGGTGGTTGTTAGGCAGGAGGTGGGCTTGTTGGGAATTAACCTGGAAACGGTGGCTTGTTGGGGGAAATTAACCCAGAGACACTGGTCTGTTGGAGTTAGCCTAGAAACTGGAGCTAGACTCCGGTTTTGTTAGAGGGTGACTTGGAAACTGATGTTAGGTACCAGTCTGTTAGTTTACCTGAGTTTAAGTTCTCTAAAAAGGAGCCTGAACTTAAAAGGTGTGGTCTCTCATTGTCACCTTTGACAGTTACCTTCTGCTCAGGTATACTTTGCTCTGGACGAGGAGGGTGTAGAGACTGCATGTGTGTGCATTGTTGTGGTGTGTAGCATGTGGTGTGTACTTGCTAGTGTGGCTATGTGCATGCAGATGCACAAGCACGTGAATTCATGTGTGTGGAGGCCCAGGGCTAGTGCTGGATGGTGTTCTAGGATGGCTTTCCACATTTGTGTATTTATTGAGGTAGGTGCTCTCACTGGACCTGAAGTTCACCAATCTAGCCGGTAGCCAATCAGGGCTGAGGATCTGATGTTTCCAATTCCCCCAGTGCTGAGATTATAGAGGTGTGCAGCCCTGTCCTGATTTTCACACAGCTTCTGGAATTTGAACTTAGGTCCTTGTGTTCGCAGGACAGGGACTTTTTCTACTGAATCATCTCAGGTATGGGTACTGCTGGGGACCCCTAGAGCGTGTATCACAGTACAGTGCGGGCAAGAACCTTCATCTACATGGGGGATCCTTATTTGAGTTTGCCAGCTATGAGCCCTACGTGTCCTGGCTGAGCTGGGGAGTTACATGGCTCCAACTCTGTTGCTGTATCTAGGAGCATGGGGGGGGGGGTACTTTCCTCTATGGTCTCTGAAATTCTGAGAAGTTTCTGGAAGGTGTGACAAGGATTCTGACTCAGGCTTGCTCTGTGGCCAGGCCAGGGAAGAACAGGAAGAGTTGGGCCTTGTGCTAAGGAAGGTAAGGACCCTGATGTTAACAGGAAGGGGGCTTGATGGAAAGGAATCATCAAACCCACAAGAAGCACGCTTTATTTAACAAGTTCTTGTGTAAAGCGTTCTCTGTTGAGGGCCTCCGCTTGGACAATTTATAGCCATGTGCTCCTAAATTCCTCATCATTTTCCTTATTGATTTTATTCATAGAGGCTCTGTCTCTGCCCATGGTAAAGTAGATTCAATGTTAGGTCTCTTGGTCTGAGGCTTGCTTAGTGTACATAGAGCACCCTTCCCAAGGGTATGTACAAAGCACGGCAGTGGTTCTCAGCCTTCCTAATGTTAGGATCCTTTAATACAGTTCTTCATGATGTGGTGACCCCCACCCCAACCGTAAAGTTATTTTTGCTGCTACTTCATAACTCTAATTTTGCTATTTTATGAACCATAATGTAAATATTTGTGTTTGCCCATGGTTTTAGATAACGCCAGTGAAGGGTCCTTTGAGCCCCAAAGGGATCATGACGCTCGGGTTGAGAGCCCCTGGTGTAAGCAAGCAGTTCTTCTTATCCTCCGTGGTCCTGTGCTATGCCCATGTTCTTGGGGCAACAGAAGGTTGGGGAAGGAGACACAGTGTGGAGAGAAGCCTGCTTGCAGGGTCCCAGAGACATGTGGCAGAGAGTGGATGGAAAAGGAAGGTCAAGGCTTGAGGAAGTAGTAGAGATGTGATCTCACAGGGGTGGACATGAGCAGAGGAGAGCTGAGTAATTCTGACATAGTCTTTGCTGAGCTGATGAATATCCCTAGGACGTAGGGGTCGGCACAGAGTCTACAAAAATGGGCTGATTCTTTCCACCATGGCGCAGTCACCTCATCACTCACGGGATGTTTATACTCAGTGTGGCATGAGAACTTGTGGAACAGCGCTAATGGCTTAGTAAGCAGTTCAAAATGGGTAGGCACACTTCAGGGGCATGTCCATGTCCTGCCTGGCCTATCCTCTCTAGAACTATATTTTGTCTTCTTCTAGTTCACTCTTTGGAGACAACCTCATGGTCACAAGAATTAAGGGTGCCTCCCATATCACTGTTGCATGTTGGACTTCCTCTGAGGGAGAGGATACTGACTGAGACACTGTGTGTTATTCCTACATTCTGATCAGAGGACGGGAGACTTCCCTCCCACTCAGAGATTCTGAGCATAGGGAAGTGTTCTCAGCTCCTGTCAAAGGGAACCCTTTCGTGGTTTGGACTTCCAGCCAGGTCCTGTCTCAGCTTATCTTTGTGTTGTATAGAGTCTTTGAACCAGTGCAGGTGACAAGAGTTCCAGGTTCTCTGAAACACCCCGCTCTAGGCCGAATGTGACTCTCTCAAATGGGCATGCTTATGTGTGGTAGGTATCTGTGTTCATCAAGTGGTTTTGTTTATCACTGAAACTGAAGCCCATTGGCTGGACTATCTGGCAATGAGCCCCAGGGGTCTCTCTGCTTCTGACTCTCCAGTGCTGAGATTACAGACCTAGCCTGCCCCACCTGGCTTTTTACAACAGTGCTGTGGCTCCAAACTCCAGCACTCATGCTTAGTGGGCGAGCCCTTCACCTACTTCCCAGCCCACGTATGCTGAGATCTCAGCCCTGGCATTAGGAAGCAGAGCTTTACCACATGGCTCAACAAACAGTAAGAACACCGGCTGCTCTTGCAGAGGTCCTGAGTTCAAATCCCAGCAACCACATGGTGGCTCACAACCATCTGGAATGGGGTCTGATATCCTCCTCTGGTATTCAGGTGCATACATAAAAATCAAGAGATGTGAGAGGCCATAATGGTGCACCTCATGAATGGGGTTTGTGATTTCTTATGAAAGAGATCTCAGAGAGATGCCTCTTTCCCCAGCACCTGGGTGGTGGTTAGGGTGGGGACACAGTGGGAAAGAACATCATGGAGTCAGGGAGTGGCCTGACTAACCCTAACCCTAACCCTTCCCAACATGGACTCTTCTAGCTCCTTGACCTGGGCCCTTCTCAGCTTCCGAGAAGGAAGCAATACACCACGGATGCTCACAAAGCCCTCCAGCTTACGCCACTCTGGTACAGGAGCCCAAACAGAGCAAGCTCCACCCTCTTCAGGTTTCTTCATATCACCAGCTGTGCCAGGCTGATGCCAAATCAGACTCACTGGCAAACTCCTTATTATAAAGTTTTCAGTCCTATTAAACCAGCAAAGTCCCTTTTGTTCACCGTTTAATATGACATACATCTTCAGGTTCCAGGCACTAGGGCACAGATGGGCACCTTGGTTGGGGGAAAAAGACCCCTTGATGGAGGAAAGCCGTCCCTCTCCCAGCCTCTGCAGGAATGTCCATGACATGGGGGATGAGGCCATGTTGCTGTACCAGAGGGAATGTAAGTAATTTGTCCAGATTTTTACTGTCCCAGAGGAATGAAATAGTTGGTGGTTTCCCAGTGAGAAAACCACTAAGCTGCTGCCCTTGATACACGGTGCTCCACACAGTTAGAACATGGAAAGATTTTCATGACGGCACCTTTCCTTAAAGACACCCCGGGAATCTAGAGCCAGATACTGCTGATCTGAAAGACACTCAGGTGGCCTTTCAGCTTCACAAAGGCTGAGAAGTTCCCACCTTGGGGGCGAGGGGGGGATTGTAGCATCCTCTTCTATTAGTGGTAAGAGTCACTAAAAAGGCCAAACCCACAGAGCACAGTGCGGTCACGGTGCTGCAGAGAGGAAGGGGACAGTCAAGGTGAAGGAAACAGAAGTCTGTGGTTGAAAGCAGTTTCAGTATGACTGACGGCATTTCTCCGGAAAAACTAAGTTGTTGTGCTTCAGTGTAGCCGGACAGTGTCAGAAACCAGATGAGTGTACAGTTAGGGACCCCTGCCACTGGGCATGTGCGTGTGTGTGTGTGTGCATGTGCGTGTGTGTGTATGTGTGTGCGTTCACGTGCACACCGTGTGTGCATGCGTGCTTGCATGCATGTTGGGGAGTAGGTCCTAGTTATCCCCTTTATAAAGCATTCCTGAGTGTAGAGGCTTAAGGCTGCCATGTTTCACTGTCCAGCTCTGTGGGTGACCTAGGCTAGCAGAGTGCTCTATTGGACTTCCAAGGCCCATTGACTGGTAAATGACAGCAGGCCTCCCTGAAGCACCTGTCCCCAGGAGTGAGGTGTGAAACAGGGTGGTGGTCCTTGCAGCTGCCAGGGCCTTTCTCTCAGGTAGATGGACTTTTAAAATGAGAAAGTATCAAGTTTCTATAAAGGTTAAAGACTTCAAACTTTGTAAACCATTGCAGTCTCTACCAGACGCTTCCAACTCCACCCTTGACACACAGAGGTAGCCACTGAGCAAAGAGATGTGGTTATGTTGAAAGAAAACCTATTTACAAAAACAGATAGTGGGCTGGACACAGC
Source organism: Mus musculus (assembly GCF_000001635.26). Lineage (NCBI taxonomy): Eukaryota > Metazoa > Chordata > Mammalia > Rodentia > Muridae > Mus > Mus musculus. The sequence continues at coordinate 52,793,102 of NC_000079.6, read as the reverse complement.
TCAGGACTATAATTTGCCTCCCTCACTCTTCTAGGCTGGCTCAGGTTAAGAACAGTCAGCCCACACACCCAGGCCAGGCCCAGATCACTTGTCAGAGTGCAGGTTTGAGTGAGCCACAGAGGTTTGTGATGTAGCTTAGTTGGCAGAATGCTTGCCTGGCAATGCACGAAGCCCAGAGTCCATTCCCTGCACTGCATGTGGCGGTGTATGCCTGTCATTCCAGCAACTGGGAAGTGGACGAAGGAAGGTTAGAAGTTCAGGGGCATTCTTGGGTATGTAACAAATTTGAGGCCAGCCTGGGCTACATAAGGCTTTCTGCTGGTTCAGCCTCCCTGCAAGGCCCTCTGTCCCCAGAGGGTCCAGAACCTTCTATCAATAAACATCACAGCCAGCAGTTTTGTACTAAAGATTCTGACTTCTGATTGGCTGGATCCGGAGTCTGACATCACGGACAGCAACCAATCAGGGTCTTCCTTGTACCTTGTACCCTGTGTCCTGCTTTTCCAGGAAACTAACTAAAATAAGAGTTCTGCTGCTTCTTTAAATTTCCACTCTTTGTCAGTCTATGAAGTCAGCCCACTCTGCATGGCAATAAATGCCGCTCTGTATAGAATTTAGAATCAGAGCACATTGGATGACCGCTGTGTCCGTTATTTGCATCTGCTTCCGGTTTCGGGGCCTCTCTCTCTCTCTCTCAATCTCTCTCTCTCTCTCTCAGAGATTCTGTACCTCGTCGGAAGGTTTCTTAAATGTGTTCTTGGCTTCCTTGTTTCATTCCTACATGGTGGTGGTCAGGATGGTTGCTCTGGGAGCTTACTGCCCTTTAAGGCTCTGTGAGTGGATGATAGAAAGGGACCTTGCAGCTCAGAGAGCAAGCACACCTCTGTCTTTTTTTATTTATTATTATTATTTATTATTTATTATTATTTGTAGGCTTCGATTTTTTTTCAAAACCTACTTTTAATAACAGTTCTAAAATGCTCTAACCTCCCTTTTAGCCCACCACCCACCATAGGTAGTAGAAAAGAAAGGTTATTAGGATACGGGGGAAGTGGACCTGTTTAGAAATAGTCCTTTGGAGCAAATCCAATCTGCATCGTCAGGAAATAATCGGTTCAGTTCACAGGCATCAGGAGTGGCAAGAAGCTGCTAGAGCACCTCCGGAAGGTTTTTTTTTTTTTTTTTTTTTTTTTTCTCTCTCTATAGAGTCACAACATGGAGCTCAGCAACAAAACATAAGGCGAACCAATACACACGTGTCTAGCGAAGGGCTCTTCATCAAGCTCCCTGCCACATGCTTGCTGTAGCAAAACATCCTTTCACCTGTGTCTGTTTCAGCAAAATGTTTCTTCATGTGTCTGCTTCAGCAAACCATCTTTTCGTCTGTGTCTGCTTCAGCAAAAGATCATTTGACATAGCTGGCTTTCCAAAGAAACCAGAAGTTTCCACAATAATAATAATAATAGTAATAATAATAAGTGGTGAAATTTGACCCAAGATGCCTTTTCTCCCTGCACTGATTCCATGGCTGGGCTAAGGCTAGGAGAGCGGTTCTCCAGAATGGGTGGTGATCTCTCCCTGGCTCTCAGGGTCTGTTATAGGAGGGTACATTTTTAGGACATAGGGTACAGAATTTCAATGGGAGAAGAATAACAGGTCTTCAATATAGGAGCTGCCCTTCCCACCTGACCTAGGAACCCTAACCTGCTCCTTTCCCCATCAGACTCAGCCCAGAAGGTGGTCTATTCTTAGGTTCACTTGGACTAAGACAGGGTGGGGCTGGGGGAGACATTGGGTCTGAGTGGTTGTGGAAACAGCTCGGGCTTTTCTGCAGTAGATGTGTTTGAACTCCCAAAGGGGTTGGGAGCCACAGGTTGAGAACCGTGGCTCTATTGACCTTCCTCCCTACATACTCTGTAGATCTGACCCATCCTCTGGTGGTTTGTGCCAGGAACTGCAGTGTGTGCTGGCACTTTCATGTTTCCCAGTGCAGAATTTCTGGTCTAAAACATTGCCAAGTGGCAGGGGCTTTTCTATTAAGTCAGGATATACCGCCAAGGACACTGCACTGACACAGTCTGAGTGGCTTGAGCTAATAGGTGTTTTTTCCCCTGTCACACTGTAAAGCCACAACATTGTTAAGGAGACTTTGTTCACCGGGACAGCCCCTGACTGGGTCACAGTGTTAATGGACCGGCTGCTGATGTGGTGCTGTCATGCTCAGCAGTCAGTGGGATGGAGCACTAAGGAAGACTGCCTTCTGCCTGGAAGCAGTCCGTTAGCCGCATGGCTCAGCCAGTCAGAACAGATTCATAAGTGTAGCCATTGGTGCTCTGTGCTCACTGGTTCAGGAAGGGCTGGTTGGTACAAATGAGATCCTAATGCTCAGATGTCTCGCAGAGACCGGTTGAGCAAAGGTTTGCTCTAAGGAGATGTGCTGTTTGGAGGTGCTGGAATCTTTAGGAAGTAGGACCCAGCAGAAGGTCTCCTTTGGCCACCAATGGAGTGTCCTTGAACGGGATTGTGGGGACTGGCCTCCTCCTCCTCCTCTCCCTCCTCTCCCTCCTCCTCCTCTCCCTCCTCCTCCCCGTCCTCCTCTCCCTCCTCCTCCTCCTCTCTCTCCTCCTCTCCCTCCTTCTCCTCCTTTTCCTTTTCTTCCTCCTCCTCCTCTTTTTCTGTACCTCCTCCTCTTCCTTCTTGTCTCCCACCTCCCTGTTCCTCTCTTCCTCTCTTCACTCTTTAAGCAATGTCTCACCTCAACCCTGTCCACTGGGGTTCCCGATGCACTGCTGAGCCCCTGACACTGCAGTTTGTTGTGCTCCTTTACCTGTCGTTGTCGTGACCTCACCAACATAGATAACACACAACCTGCCCATTTACAGTGTACAACTCTGTAGTTTCTGGTATGTTCAGAGGTTTGTGTAACCACCGTTCCCCTCTGAACATTTTTGTCCCCCTGAGGGAGCTATGCTTCCTTTCTTTTCCATTCTCTGTCCTTCCCAGTCCTGCATAGCCACTAGTGTGGTTCTGGCCCCAGGCTTATTCTGAGAAGTCAATAGACAGACAGATCTGGTAGTGTTGGTCTATGTGCAGCCTCAGGGGTGGGGTTGGTGGGCTGCAGTGCTCTCAGGCTCCGCTGTATGCATTTCAGTGATTCTTCTCATTTCTAAGTATTAGGATGTATGGGTGGATATGCATGGGATGGATGTATCCCGTGGGAATACACCACTGCATGTTGTAAAAGTAAACTGTGATTGTGTTTACTTTTGAGCCATGGTAAATAATTATAGCAACTGTTGTGATGACAAGTAATTCTGCTTTGGTTGTCTGTCAACAGAATCACTGTGGTTGTGAGCTTTTGGTTTTCCTAAACACGTCTATTAGCGGGGATTCTTGGTTAGTAGTGAACTTTACCTTGAACTCGTTGGGGAATGGTCATGTCACCTCTGCCAACACTTGCTACTGCCTGTCTACGTGGAGTAGAGCGAGCCTGTTGGGACTGGGGGGCTTCACTGTGTTTCTTGTTTGTATTCCCCTGGTAACCAGTGATGTTTAGCTCCTGTTCATTTGCTTATTGGTTTTTGAAGTATCTTATTTTGGTCTAGGACTGGTGTACATACCTTTAATCTCAGCACTTGAGAGGCAGAGGTAGCTGATGTCTGTGAGTTCAAGACCAGCCTGGTCTACACAGCAAGTTCCAGGCCATCCAGGGCTACATATTAAGACCTGTCTTTTAAAACAGTATTTCTAAGTATCTTATTTAGAGAATTAGGCATACAAAAGAATGTCATGTTCACTTCTCAAGTGGTGTCTAGATGTTTCATGGGGCAGAGGTTAAAATAGCTGTCAGGACAAAAATCCCTAAGCAAAATTAGTTTTTCAAAAAAAAATAAAAATTAAAAACCTACCTAAAGAGAACTTTTGTGTAGGCTATAAATTGATTTTTGAATAAAGGGATACTCAGGTATGTGGAGAGGAATATTAAATCTTAGAAATTAAACTTGTAGATAAACATATATGCAAATATCTTGTAACTAAATTTTATAGTATGCATCATTTGTTCGTATAAGTTCAGCATAGACTATTAACCAACCTTATATAGTCAATATAATCAAATACACTTTATTTGAATTGGAATGTTATCTTAAATTTCACACCCCCCAAGAATATATAATAATTGCCAAGAAAACTTCAGACTTAACTTTATGGCTGTGATGTCTGCAGTAGCTAATAGTAACACTTTATACAAAGCCACTGTCATGAAAATGAATACACCAGGGAGTCATGATGCAGGTCAGGTAGGTAACATTGAAACCATAGATTAACATAGAAAAATGTTAATGTATGTTAGAGTTATCAGGTACAGATGTTTTACTTGCATAACAAAGCTCATTATTTTGTACAATCAGTGTATACTAATTGTCCTAGTTAGGGTTATTATTCCTGTGATGGAACACCATGACCAAAGCAAGTTGGTGTGGAAAGGCTTACCCTTCCACATCGCTGTTCATCACCAAAGGAAGTCAGGACAGGAACTCACACAGGGCAGGAACCTGGAAGCAGGAGCTGATGCAGAGGCCATGGAGGGCGCTGCTTACTTGTTTGCTCTCCATGGCTTGCTCAGCTTGCTTTCTTATAGAACCAAGGCCACCAGCCCAGGAGGAGTTCTGATTATTCATTTGCTCTCCATGGCTTGCTCAGCCTGCTTTCTTACAGAACCGAGGCCTCCAGCCCAGGGATGACCCCACCCACAACAGTCTGAGCCCTTCCCTATCACTCACTAATTGGAGAAATGCCCTCCAGGCTTGTCTAAAGCTGGATCTTGTGGAGGCGTGTTTTCAATTGAGCCTCTTCTTCTCTAATGACCCTGACCCGTGTCAGGTTGACATAAAACTAGCTGGCACACTACAGGAAAAATTGACCAGTAAAATTTTAATCCAGGCTGTTTTACTGCTTGCTTTTGAGATTCACAGAATGGTGTTGTGGATCATCATCTATCATAACACGGTCTCTGCTATGGTGGCACTGGGGATGCCTCGCCCCTTGTATGCCTTGTCTTGTGTGTCTTGATAAGGGCAGTTAACATCTACTTAGCAAAACTCCTATTAGAACTTGATTTTATTTTCAAGTGATTATTCACTCAAGGAAACATTTTAATTGGGTAAAAGTATCTACTGAAAGATGGATGAAGGTTTGATATAAAAGGTTCTGTCCATTGTGGCAAGAGGCCTACTAAAATAGTCACGGACAAGCAACCTGAGGGAGCTTATTAAGGTGAGAATGTGCAGACTTAATTTGCATCTGTCCTTTCAGGGACTCCTGTTTAACAGCAGATGTGGTGATAAGGGTATTGCTAATGAGTTTTGGTGGCCAACAGGACACAGGCATTACTATCCTCGTGTAGAATGCTCAACCCACTTGCGTGTCATGCCATACTGAAGTGGAAAGTTAGATGGAATCACGAATCTGCACCCAAAAGTATCCAGGGCTGACTGTTAGGTGAAAAAGCCAGTCTCAGAACAGGACCTGTGGGAGACTGGTATGTCTGTTCCCTGTGTGGAGCTCGCAGGGAGGCTGCCTGGAAGGAGCCAGTGTGGCTGTCTCTGGTTGAGCATGGACTGTGGGAGGGTGAATCCTGTACTGTGGATTTCTTTGTGTGCGTTTCTCCTTGACCTGTCACGGCGAGCACGCTCTGTCCTCAGCCTTTAATAAGACCCAGTAACCACACCTCTCCAAGGCCCCAGAGTAAGCACAAGTCTGGATTTGTCCAGTGCAGTGCAGGTGCTTCTGTGCTTCTGAGCTCTGGCTGGCACTGGGAAAGATCCTGAGCGATGGAGCAGGGGGATGGAGGGAATTAAAGTTGAGGCTCTTAGTATGGGCTTGCTTGCCTGCCTAAGCGTGTCTGGCCCAGATGTCTTAATCTGTGTTAAATTTTAACCTTGATAAATTTGGGGGCTTGGACAAAGGCTGAAAACAAATGAGTTGGAATGGACATGTCACCTTTATCTAGTGGCATGGAGAGAGAATACATAATGTCGGCCAAAATGCTCGCTCTCCCCCATCTCCTTACGACTATGATTTGGAAGTTACTGTGGCATGACTCCCAGGGTTCAGCGTCTGAAGCTAGAGCCACAGGGTCCTGGTGTAGAGGTGCTGGGAATGCTGGAAGATGGGGCTTAGCAGGAAGTTTTTCATTCTCTGTAGGCTCTGTCCTTGGAGGGACTGAAAACTCTCTGGCTTTATCCCATTAATTCTGTCAGTATGTGGGTATAAGAGAACATGGTTGAGCCAGCAGGAGGCTGAGGCAGGAACATAGTCTACATTTGAGGCCAGCCTGGGTTATAAAGCAAGGCAAAAGTAAAACCAGAACTCTCTCTTTCTCTCTCTCTGTGTGTGTGTGTGTGTGTGTGTGTGTGTGTGTATGCATGTCAGGGTGTGTGTGCCTGTGTATATGTGTATGTGTGTGTGTCTGTGTATGTGTGTCAGAGTGTGCAGCTGCATGCACATTTGTATCAGTGTGTGTGTGTGTGTGCCAGGGTGTATATGTGCATGTGCATGTACATGCTGTGTGTGTGTCTCTGTGTGTATGTATGTGCCAGAGTGTGTATGTACATGTGCATGGTTTGTGTATGTGTGTTGGGGTGTTCCCGTGTATGTGTGTGTGCATATGTCTGGCTCTCAGTCATTTTGGGTTTCTCTCTCACGGAATAATCTCTCCTTCTTGAATGTATGCCCTCCAAGAAGCCACCACCACTTGCCACAATGCAAGGTGGAGTGAAAGATTGTCGCCACAGGCTATACAACATGGTTTGACCTTCCAGCCTCCTAAACTATAACCACCCACCCTCACTTTACAAAGCACCAGGCACTTTGGAAACACTGACACACCCAGCATGCTCTTGATCTGCTTCGGGATGCAACCCAGGATCCTCACTGCACGGAACTCTTCTTCACTACTCCTTGGCCATAGCGTGTCTGTCTTCCCTTGCCCTCCTAACCCTGATGCCCTGGAAGAGTACAGTGCTCCGGAAGAACATGGGTGAGTTATCTTGTAGAATGCCTCTCAATTTGACATGGCTAGATGTTTTCTTAGGATAGATTGAGTGATGCTGAGTCCTTGTCAGAGGACCCCGTGTCAGGTACAGGGCACTGTGTCACTGTGTAGCTTTCATCTCTCGCTTGAGGTCCTGTCTGCTGGCTTCACAGTAACTAGTTCAGAGAAGGTATTTAATACATAAGAAATATTAAAGTATGAGACCTGGTAAAGTTGCTTTCCCTTTGTAATTAATAAATACCCCAGGGGAGGTACTTTTGAGACTAGGAATGTGTGTGTGTGTGTTTTGTTGTTGTTGTTGTTGTTGTTGTTTTTTTAAAATTTCAAGCCACTGGTGGGTGTGGCCTGTAGTCCCGTGACCTCACCCCTCCCATTTATTTACTTGTTCATTCCAATATTGAATCATCATTTATATAGCAGGATTGTGCTGGCTAGTTTCATGTCAACTTGACACAAGCTATGCCCTGAGGAGAGAACTTCAATTGAGAAAATGCATTCTTAAAATTGGGCTGCAAGCAAACCCGGAGAGTGTTTTCTTTTTTTGTTTGTTTGTTTGTTTTTTGTTTTTTGTTGTTGTTGTGGTTGGTTTTTTTTTTTTTTTTTTTTTTTGAGACAGGGTTTCTCTGTGTCCCTGGATGTCCTGGAACTCACTTTGTAGACCAGGCTGACCTCGAACTCAGAAATCTGCCTGGCTCTGCCTCCCAAGTACTGGAATTAAAGACGTGCGCCACCACCTCCTGGCCAGAGAGTGTTTTATTAATCAGTGATTGATGTGGGAGGACCCAGCCCATTGTGGGTGGGTCCATCTCTGGGCTGGTGGTCCTGGGTTCTCTAAGAGAGGAGGCTGAGCAAGTCAGTAAGCAGCACCCCTCCATGGTCTCTGCATCAGCTCCTGCCTCCAGGTTCCTGCCCTGCTTGAGTTCCTGCTCTGACTTCCCTCAGTGATGGGCTGTCTGTCACCTGGATATGTAGGCTGTGTAACCCCTTTTTTCCCTGTTAGTTTTGGTTATGTTGTTTCATCACAGCAATAGTAACTAAGGCAAGTATGGGCGAGTACTTTATTTAGTCCATGATGCAGGCATTTTGCTGCCACTTTAAATAAAGGATCTGTGGATTACCTTCAATTGTGTCTGGGCGGGGGTTGGGGGGTGGGAGGGATATGGAAAGGAGAGAGACTTTATAAATGGCTCGCTATGTAAAATCTTATAGTAATAATTTTCATTGTGCTAAACATCCCAATGTTACTTTGAAAAAGTTAAGTATGGTTTTTAAGTCATGAGAGCTCCTCATCCTACAGTGAGAATTTTCCCATCTGCGGTGCCACCCCAGGCATCGGAAGGATGTCTGCATTCGTGACTTTCCTGTTGGGGAAGATGAAACCTCAGGAACAAAGGCAACTTAAGGAAGAGTTTGCTTTAGCTTATGGCTCTGGGGGGCAGGGTGTCTATAATAGCAGTGAATGTGTGGCCACCAGGAGCTGAGAGATCACATCTCAGCCATGCACACAGGAAGTGGAGATAGCAAACTGGTTGTGGGATCGGGCCATAAACTCTCAAAGTCTGTACTGCCTTCCCCAAGGCTCTTCATGCTAAGAGTTCTATAATCTTCCCAGACAGTGCTATCTGCTAGGGACTAAGTGTTCCAATACGTGAGCCTCTATAGGGGGACATTTCTCATTCAAACCAGCCTGCTGCTTGTTCAAGGTCACTGGAAATAAAGCATGGCTGGGCTCAGTGCTGAAGGACTTAAGCAAGCCTTGGAAGTGACTACAGGAGTGGAAGGCAGGCACTCTGAGCAGAAGGAAGGGGACATCGGGAATGGGGTACAAGCTTTGTGAAGACCTATCCTGGGTTCCGAGGGCATGTCCTGTTGTTGGCAGCTGAGGCATGCCCCTTGATTGATGTCTTGATTTCTCCATCTGTGGGATGAGAAGGTGTTGGGCACACTCCATAGTCTATGGGGTAGGGAGGGGAAGGACATACTCCATAGACTGTGGGGTGGGAAGGGTGGGACACATGTCATAGACTATGGGAAGATGAATGAGGTCCTCATAAGATTCCTGGCTCCAGATAAGTTCCCCTGAGGAGGATCTGCTTGCACGATGCTCTCCTGACTCAGGCTAGCATAGCTACCTCCCTGTCTATCTCTCCTTCCTCAGGGCTGTGGGATCCTCTTGGGGCAGGCTTCTTTGTCTGCCTTCTCTTTGCATGCATGCTTGTTGGAGAAGATCCTCTCATGGCTAGAGTCAATGTTGGGGCCAGTGGAAGGGTAGGAGGGAGCCTGGTAGTGTCTTCTCTCAGAACCTCCCTGGTCCAATGGATTGGGACCTGCCACCTCAGGCTTGTGTGATTAACCCTTGCTTGTCCTTACGCCATGAATCACAGGTGTCTTCATGGTTCTAGAGACCGGAATCCCTGCAGATGTTTAAGGGATCTAGATGAGTATAGTGACATTTTGCGGCTTGCTTATTCCATTCTCAAGGTGTTATTGGGGGGCTATGCATATAACCCATTCCAAATTACGTCACTCTTCATAGGCAAGCGAGATTCTGATGTTATGTATTCCACATTTTATATACCTGTCTTCAGTGGACACAGAACTGACTTTAACAATAGACTTTAATTCCATAGATGTCCTCTGTGTAATTAATGAGGAGTGATTAACACGATGTTTTCTACTTTTAAGGTCTGGCTGTTTTCTCCATGCAGAGAAGGTCTGAGTTCTGACTCTCCTGACTCAGGCGCACAGTAGACATTTGTGGCTGGCAGCCACCAAGTGGACACTGGGTTCTGGAAAGTAACTACTACATGGACATTGAATTTTAGACATCTCAAGAAAGTTCACCTCCCAGAGCTTACACTGATATTGTTGTGGTTGGCATGGCCTCTAGGTGATTGTTGGTCTCTAGTGTCTTCTCTCAGAACCTCCCTGGTCCCTGGTGTTGGCATGGTCTCTGGCGTTGTTTATCTTTCATTGTCTGCAGCTCTCCCATGAGGTGCATGCGAGAGGTAGGTCGGATTCCACCTCTGCTGTGTTTCCCTGAGGCTGAAGGCCAGCACCCACTGTGGGTGTCTATGTACCCACATTCGGAGGTTCCTGGCAGCACTATGGTGGCAGAAACAAGAAGTGGCTATTGATTTTGCTGTCTGGTGTTGAGGAGTAGGACTTTCTGTGGCAGCTTTGGTGACAGTCACCATGTCTAAGTAGACAGAAGGGAGCCACCCTCTTATAGGCTGGGGTAAGCAGCCTGTTTCTGAGAGCAGTGTCAGAGAGCTTCAAGGTCTGCCTTGTGTCCTGCTTTGGTAGGACTGAGGTGAATTCTGTCCTTTGCAGGTGAGCATGGGCAGGTGTCTCCATAGTCCCAAGGTGGTTTGGATTTGTACACTGGGCGCGCAGGGATGGGGGTTGGGGGTGGGGGTGGGGTAGGGCAGTTTGACAAGAACACTCACATCCAGGGCATGGCCTGCTGTCTGTCCATGTGCAGAATGACCTCCATGCTTTTGTCTGTAGGACATGCCCACTTTGCTGAGGAAACCTGTGGCACCAAATTGTTTAAAAAAAATGTCAGCCAGTCAGTACAGTCGTCTAGGCAGTGTCTCCAGTTGTACAGAGTACAGGCCATCAGACTATAATTGAATTCCATGGTAATGCGAGAGGCAGGAAGAGTCTGTAACTCATGCCAACTTGGACAATTGATGAAATAAATGGAAAGAAAATTGATTATGGTTTTAGGCGGGTATTCATTTTGTGGCAGATGTTTAAGGGGCACTTTCATCTATAGATTATAAAGCAATTTACTGAGCTCATCCATAAATATTTTAGGAATATTTCTCTTCTTTAGGAAGAATTTTTTTTTTACATCAGTGTACCCTCCCTGGCTGGCTGTCCATCACCAACATTCAACTGGGCATCATTTAGATGGAGTCCACATTTGTCGGCAGCAAGTATTTTTGAGGACTGTGTTGGAATCTCTGGAGAGATAAGCACAGCCTAAGAAGTACCACTAATGTCATGCTTATGCTAATGAAGTCCAGGGAGCAGCAGGAGTCTCTCATGGAGCATAGCTGCATTCCCTGAAGTCTGTGGTTCTCATGAACTGACAAAGTTCTTGACATGTCATGGGATGAAGAAATGAGTGGCCAGGCTCCATGCTGGACATGCTGGACAGAACCCTGAACATATATGAATACATGCAATGCCATGATAATGAGTGTATGTATACCATTGCACATACATGTATATATGTGTATATATATACATATACATATAATACATATGCGTATATGTATATGTCCATGTATTATATATATTGATATATACGAGTGCATAAGGGAGTACACATGTGAAATGCACACACCCGTGCCTACACAGACAGATACTGTTATACTTATGGGGGTTCAACTCAGTTCTCCCATCCTAAGATAAAGAGCCGCTGGGGTCCAAATTGCCTTCCATGCCTTACCTACTGGCACTCACAGTCTAGAATTGCCTGCTCCAAACATGTCAACACTCACATTAGCCTGCAGTTGGACAAAATCACCTTAAAGGGCCTAGTTTATGGCAAAATGTTAAAGGTTTGGAAATATATTGAGGTCTGTACTCACAGTGACCTTCCCCATCATAAACTTGAGTCTGGACCATCAGTTTCCACTGATACAATAACAGGAGGAAGTACACAGGCATGTGTGTGCATGTGTGTATGTGTGCATGTGTGTGTGTGTACATGCTATCACATGGTCAGGCCTAGAGGTTTGGGTTTTCCACGTTTGTAGACAGTTGTCCTGGGCTTGTGTCTCCCTGGGACCTCTGTACAGCAAAGCAGACCTTGATGATCAAGAACATGGAGCTGGAGAATCTCAGTCACCTTCTTGGGTCACACAGGGGTGGTGGCCTTGGCTCTGAATGCCTGACACATTTAGTGAGGCTGCTTTGCTCTCTGACTCTTGGGCTTTCTCCCCAAAAATCCATAAAAACATCTCAGCGCTCTGGAGTCCTGGGTGATAGGCACAAGGTCCTCACAGTTCCTCCTTCCTGGTGGGCACCTTCTGCATGCAGAGCAAAACCTGCCTGGTCTGAAGCTGGGAGGCAGGATTTTCCCGAGAGATTATTGCAAGGACTGGGGCAAGGTTGCCGTGGGAATCCCTGTGTAGATGTCAGAGTGAATCTGAATTGAAAAGCTATTGGGTACCAAGCCAGCCCCATGCCTGGGAGTGATCCTGTGTGAGCGTGGTCCCTGCTTAGGCCTGGACCTGCTCAGAAGTTAGCGCATGTTTTGTTCAGTAACAGGGAGTCTGTGTGACGAGAGATGTTGGTGAATGAGCCTCAGCAGAACCCTTTGGAGCCATTGCTACCCTGTCTGCTCCTAAAGACAGAGTCGATATTTAAAAAGGTCGGAATGGCTGATAGTTCTGTTATACATGTAACAGAATATGTGTGATTGAGTGGGACAGCCAGTGCTACTGTCAACAGACTGGCAAAGGCAGGAATCCAGGATAAACCCTCAATAAGGCAAGAAGAAGGAAGCATGGCGGGGTGGAGCGAGGGAGGGGTGAAACACAGCGGATCACTTCACAGCAGCCAGGGAGCATAGACAGAGACAGGAAGGGGCAAGTCCCAAGAGTCCCTTCAAGGTCATGCCCCAGCTACCTCCCATTCTTCTGCCAGGCCCCACATCCTTAAAGTGTACCCCCAAATACTGCTTCAGGCTGGCACCAGACCTCCAACACACAAATGTGTGGTGTTTAGGATCTAAACCACAAGACCCATGGGCACAGAGGTGGGATTAAGTGGGAAGCTAGCCTCTAGCCGCAGACGGATTGCTTATGGGGCTAACTCTCCCTGCAGAAGCATGGGCCTTACAAAGTGTGCATGGAATGAATAATTTTCAGTAAATGGAGAGTGAGACACACATCCCAGTTCATTGATTAGAATATACACAGTCTTAATGCACACTTAATAAAAATAATAAAACTACTCATCTTACCTATTATATATATGAATATATATGTATGTATGTATATATACATATATATATATATACATATACATATCCTGGATGTTAAAATTATAACGCATATGGACATATGCATGGCTCAGTATAGGAAAGCATATTAAAGGACTTATCCTCCAAATGGGAAAAGAGTCAGCCCTTGTATTTTCCTCATAGATGTAACTTTTTGTGTGTTCTAGGCTTGAACTCAGGGCTTCATCCCTACTAACCAGGTGTTGCTCCTTTGAGCTCTGCTGAGCCCCCATAAAATACTTTGGCATATTCACCTCTCCTCTGTAAACAAGGGACTGAGCCTCACTTTCTCAGCCTTGGAAGTTAGCCGTCCATCAGAAATAAATTTGAACGTTCAAGGATGTGAGATTTTTGACTAATTGAGAAAAGATGCCATCACTTGGTCCAGGATGCTAGGGTGTTACTTGAATCTTGGGCTGAAGGGTCTGTTTGCAGATTTGTACCCGAGCTGTCCCAAACTCTGCCCTCTGTGACAGTTTCTGACTTACAGAGAGCTGAACTACTTAACGACCAAACTTAGCATTCTGGCGACACTGAAAAATAGCAATTCACCACCACCAAGTAGGTGACAAAACTGTATACACCCCAGTCTTTATTCCTCAGCAAACAGGGATACCCAAAGCACACATGCCCGGTGCTTCTCTTAACAGCCAAAGCACAAAAACTCCATCCTGCAGTTTCCATTCTGAGAATCAAAGCCCACATTCTGAGGTTCAGCCTTGAGTGTTAGCTATGGCATAGTCTAGGACAGCTGTCCTTCCCCTGAGACCTGGTTCGTTATCTCTGTGCAGGGGGGAATCCCATGTGTTCTCTCCCCCGCCCCCACTCATCAATGATCATTAAAACAAACTGGAGACAAGTGAACCCCAACACCACTCAGCAAGGAGTTAATGATCACAGGCATCATTTGTTTAGATTGACTTCACTCCCTCACTTCTAACTTTAGAATGGAATGACATTAGTTTTGAATAGGAGTGTGTGGATTTCTTGGCCACGTTTAGACCTTTGAATACTTAGAACATTTTTTTTCCTCTGAGAAGGGGGGAGGGGGTACACAGAACCTTAGTGCCTCAGAGACTCATGCTCCACGAGAGCAGCAGTCGGAGCTTTTGTACAACAAAGGGCCTCACCTCTCCTCTGCAAACCTGCAGTCACTTTACCCTCTGAGTGATGGAGACCCAGCCCCTCTCAGCCTCCTTTTCAACACCCACCACACAAAGCTCTAGACAAGGGGTCTGCCTCCTGCTCTCTGAGGTGTGGCACACTGGCAGAGAAGGTGGCAGATATGGAGTTCTTCCCACGTCCCATCTCTGTTCTCTTTTGAGCCAGACAGACCAGGCCAACACACTGATAACTTGCTCTCTGCACCAGGAGGTAAGGTGACAGTTCACACTTGAGATTTGCTTTCTATCTGAAGCCCACAGCTTCATCCACAGACCAAGCTGGCCTTCCTTGGTTTGCCTTTAACCCAAGAACACAAATGATTTTGACACACGTGTGCACGCACACACTCACACATTGCTGGTGTTCAATTCCACATTGGTTTGCTGATTTCCTCTGGGGCGGGTGGAGCGTGGGGTTGTTAAACTCAGAAACCCTGAAATCTGGAATTTGCAACGCCCTCTCCGCAGCTAAGATGAGAGAAAGAATGCAGAAAAACACTGGATAGCCTCATGGGGGAATTTTAGAAAAACCATGCAAAATAGCTATTCATGTGTGGAAATTCCTTTGGAATACATATGCCTGAGGCCAGGCTGCCGTGGCTGGGCTTCAAGAGCTGAGGAGAGGTAGGCGAAGGGCAGAGGGTTGACTCTCACATGACCTCTCTGTCAACCATGTTGAAGCCATCCCTTCTCTGGCTAGCCCCTTGGCTCTCCTCCCCTCTTTTCTTTCCTGGAGGAAAGGTCCCTTTTGTCATTGAGTTGGCATTCTAGGCTGCAATCTCTCCCAAGAGAGACCACCTCCTGTGTCACTCAGTGCTCCTTTGATGCTGAGTGAGTCTTGTTTCTTGTTGTGCTTGCTGTTGCCCTTGGATGCTCAACCTCTTGCTTGGCTCTGCCTTTTAGAGTCGCCTCAAAGCCTTCATCATTGGTAACCACCCTTACCATGCTGAGCTCTCATATGAAGGTCCAAGGTGTGGCTGGACAGGGGCAGTGATCTGTTCTCATTAGAGCTGCCTGTGCCCAGCCCTGGGGATACGTCTGTACTCGAGGCTTTGCTACAGGCACGTCTTGACATTCCTAAAATCCAGAGGGGAATCTCAGAATAGAATAAGAAATGGGGATTTAAATTAGAAGCAACAGTGTTGGCACCATGCCCCACCCCACTCCTGTGCCCCACTCCCCACCCCCTTTGGCATGACATTGTAAACCAGAGCCATCCTTGCTGGCTGGCTATTACAGTGTCCTGTGCTCAAGGGAAGCTGGGTCCAGCTGTGTGAGGTTGGGACAGCAGCCAGAAGCCTCAGAAACCCCAGGCTCCCCTATTGGGCTCAACAGATAAATGGCTATCGTCTTAGCCTGCATGGAGGCAGGCAGTTAACTGGAGAGGGAAGGGATGGGCTAGAGAGGTTGGATGTTTGCCTAGTCTTTGGTTTGGGTTATCTGAGTGCTCAAGATAGATGCCAACGGGTAACATCACAGAGGGAAACCATCTCTTCTATGGAAAGCAGGAGTCAGGGGCACGTCCCAAGTATGGCAGGGAGAGAGGGCTAATCAACTACAGCAACAGGATCCAGCTTCAGGATGAAGCTCCGGGGACGATCTGGTGGAACGATCTGGTGTGGCTGCTCAGAGCACGAGTTTCCGGAAACTTGAGTGAAGGTTCCTAGCACTGATCCTGCAGACACAGTTCTTCAGGCTCTGTCCCCTGCAGCCTTATCCCTCAGATCTCAGCATCCCAGGGCCTGGTACTACATAGTCTTGTGCCACAGAGATGCACTGAAGTGCTTGGTATTAGAGTCTCATACCCCAGAGGTATGTACCCCAAAGCCTGGTACACTACAGCCTGTCCCTGAACCAGGTACCCCAGAACATTGTACTCTAGAATCAGTTATCCAAGGACTTACATACCAGTCTGCCATACCCTAGACCTTAGACCACACAGACTTGTACCAGAGATTATGGAATCTGGTGCCCAAAGCTTAGTAGTGTGGAGTTTCAAAACCTATTCTGACATCTCTGAACCTGGTACTACTGCGGAGCCTAATACTGCAGAGCCTGGTACTCCCAGAGTCTGGTACTCAGAGCCTTGTACTTCCAGAGCCTGGCATCACAGAGCTTAATTATTACAGCAGAACCTGGTACAATAGAAACTGATACCCCAGAGTCTGGCACTACAGAGTCTGGTACCACAGAGCCTATACTAAAGCATCAGATACCACAGAGCCCAGTACAAAAGCCTGGCTCCTCTTGTCTGATGCCCATGTACCGTAAAGCAGGATACAGTAAAATCCAATACTATAGCACTAAGTATATACAGCCTGGTATTACAGACCCTGGTACCACAGAAGGGCCTATTAAAACAGACCTTTACCACAGAACCTGTTAAAGCAGACCCTGTTATCACGGAACCTGGTACTAAGAGTATTATACTGCAGACTTGGCCTATTAGACAGGCAGCTAAGACCACAGCTGAGCACCTTAGGGTCTTGTATCTAGAACCTAGTACCACAGAGCTCAGTATCACAGAATTCGGAACTACAGAGCCT